>NW_026652280.1:74388479-74517565 GCF_009828535.3 Hylobates moloch | reverse complement strand
TTAACCCCGGGGGGCGGACCTGGCAGTGGGCCGAGATTCCCCCCCCGCACCCCAGCCGGGGGACAGAGCGAGACTCTGTCTAAAAAAAAAAAAAAAAAAAAAAACATGAAAAATAATCAACAAATATGGACTATGGCTATTCACAGGAAAGGATAAATGTTTCATATTCGGATATCTTGAAAGGCTGTGTTAAGGTAGTAAAGGATAAAAAGAAAACAGAATGAAAATTCTTTGGTAACTGGAATAGCTTTTACCTTTAATGCCTAACACTGTATTCTAAGCCATTTTAAAAATGATATTAAAAATGATCACTTTATGTAATGGTTAATTTTCCAAATGTCTTATGTAATCAACATTTTAAAATACTTAAAATAATTCATATGATTTACAGTAATTTATATATGATTAGATGTTTTGAAAATATTTTGCAATATTTTGAAAATGTTTGTGTGACTTCTTGAAGTCAGGTCTATATTTGTTTTGGTCTGATTTCTTTTTACCATATATGACCAAAGATCTGAGTACACCAAGTTTTCTCATATTTTTGTTCTACCATATTAGATTTGTATTCATTCCTTCCAAATAGTTCTAGAAATATTGCGTAACTACTATGGGCCAGACATAGTTCAGGTGCTTGAGATAAAACAGTGAATGGAACAAATAAAGATTCCTCCCCTGATGATCTTAGTTCCTAGTGAGGGAAAGAGAAAATGAGCAATAAACCAACAAATAAGTAGATGGCATCTTTTGTTAGAAGTCTGTGTGTACTGGCCGGGGCCAGTGGCTCATGCCTGTAATCCCAGCACTTTGGGAGGCCAAAGCAGGCCGATTACCTGAGGTCAGGAGTTCGAGACTAACCTGGCCAACATGGTGAAACACTGTCTCTACTAAAAATACAAAAAACAATTAGCCAGGCATGGTGGCAGGTACCTGTACTCCAAGCTACTCAGGAGGCTGAGGCAGGAGAATTGATTGAACCCAGGAAGCAGAAGTTGCAGTGAGCAGAGGTTGCATCAATCTGTCTCAAAAAAAAAAAAAAAAAAAAAAAAAAGAAAAGAAAGAAAAAAAAAGAAAAAGAAAAAACAAGAAATCTAAGTGTACCATAGGAAAATGAAAAGTGAAGTGTGGGAAGGAGAACCATCCAAGTTGAAGATGATCTGCACTTTAAGTAGGTGGTCAGGGAAGGCTTCATGGAGTGCATCATGCTGAACAAACACTTGAAGGGGGTGAGGAGACTGCCATGTGGATAATGCATAGAGGAGTGTGTCTACTGGATTTGAAGAACAGTCAGCTAGCCAGTGAGGCAGAAACCTAGAGAGTAGGAAGAGATGAGGTCATAAACATGGTAGTGGACTTTATTTTTGATGAGAGTGAAATGGACCACCATTGGAGAGTTCTCATCAGAGGCAAGACAAAGCTTTCCTTATCTGTGATAAGATCACTTTGGCTGTCATGTTAGGATTCAACTGGAACGAAGTTAGGGGCAGTGGATATACAAGCATGGGGGAAAGTTAGGGAATGAATTTCAGTGATCTAGATGAGAACTAAAGGTTATTCACACTAAGGTGGTGTTACTGAAGGCCCTGAGAAATGTTGGGTTCTCACTATATTACCCATAAAAGATCCACCCTCATGACCCAAACACCTCTCATTAGGGACCACATCCAACGTCAGGGACCACATTTTATTATGAGGTTTTGGGGCAAACATCCAAACTATAATAGAGGGTCACCAACATTCATGCAATAGAAGTATAGGTTTTTAGTTGGAGAAATTGACAGGATGAAATTGCCATCGACTGAGAAGATGAAGCCTACGAAAGGAACATGGAGGTGGTGGTGGTGGTAGTGGTGGTTGTGGTGGTGGTGATGGTGGTGATGGTAGTGGTGGTGGTTGTGGTGGTGGTGGTGGTGGTGATGGTGGTGGTGAGGGGCTATGGAATCAGGAGCTTTTTTTTGCATTCTAAATTTGAAATGTTTATTAGACAAAAAAGTGAAGATTTGGACAAGCAGTCAGGCATATGAGTCTGGAGTTAGAAAGCATGGTCTGGGATACAAATAAATATCTGTGAACGTTCAGCAGTAAGATAACATTTAAAGCTATGAAACTGGATGAATTTACTGAAGCAGTATGTTTAGAGGACCCAGGGGAGCCCTGGGGAGCTACAATCTCAAGAGGTCGGGGAGAAAGGCAGACTCACAAGGGAGAATGAAAAGGAGTGACCTGTGAAGTAGGAGGAAAACCAAGAAACTAAGGTTAAGTTGGAAGCCAGATGACTAAAGTGTATCAGAATGTAAGAATGAAAAACTATTTCTAATAGTGCTGATAGCTCTAGTAAAACGATGGGTGAGAACTAACCATTGGATTTAATAAAGTGGAGGTGATTTGCCATATTGACCAGCAATATTTAAGGAAGAGTAGTGGGGAGAACTGCCTAGCACAGGTTTAAGATGAACTGAGAGAAAAGAAATTAGAGAGATCAAATAAAAGATGTTAGAAACATAAAATCATTCCAACATATTTTACTATGAAGGGGAATAAATTAACAAAAAAACTAGCTGCAAAATAAGTGGGATTAAGAGAAGGGATTTTTAAATATATTTTTGAATTTACTTTTAAATTGTTATTCGACAAATAGTAATTGTATGATATTTATGCGATACAATGTGATATTGTGATATATGTATATATTTTAGAATGATCAAAGCAAGCTATTTAACATATCCATCACCTTATCTGTTTATCATTTTTTGGTAATGTGAATGTTTGAAATCTAGTCTTTAGCAATTTGAAATATACAATACATTATTATTAATCATGGTCACCATGTTGTGCAATACATCAACAGCACTTATTTCTCCTGTGTAACTAACGCTTTGTACACTTTGACTAATATCTCCTCTTTCCTCATTTGTTCCTCTTCCCCAGTATCTGGAAACCACCATTCTACTATTTGCTTCTATGAATTTGACTGTTTTTTTTTTTATTATACTTTAAGTTTTAGGGTACATGTGCACAACGTGCAGGTTTGTTACATATGTATACATGTGCCATGTTGGTGTGCTGCACCCATTAACTCGTCATTTAACATTAGGTATATCTCCTAATGCTATCCCTCCCTGCTCCCTCCACTCCACAACAGGCCCCGGTGTGTGATGTTCCCCTTCCTGTGTCCATGTGTTCTCATTGTTCAATTCCCACCTATGAGTGAGAACATGCGGTTAATTCAAGAGGATTAAAGACTTAAATGTTAGACCTAAACCATAAAAACCCTAGAAGAAAACCTAGGCAATACCATTCAGGACATAGGCATGGGCAAGGACTTCATGTCTAAAACACCAAAAGCAATGGCAACAAAAGCCAAAATTGACAAATGGGATCTAATTAAACTCAAGAGCTTCTGCACAGCAAAAGAAACTACCATCGAAGTGAACAGGCAACCTACAGAATGGGAGAAAATTTTTGCAATCTACTATCTGACAAAGGGCTAATATCCAGAATCTACAATGAACTCAAACAAATTTACAAAAAAAAAAAAAAAAAAAAAACAACCCCATCAAAAAGTGGGCAAAGGATATGAATTTGACTTTTTTAGGTCTCACTTTATCTCACTAATGTGAGATAAAGCAGATTTTGTTTTTCTGTGCCTGGTTTATATTACTTAGCATAAATTAATAGAGTCATTTTGGAAAACAGTATAAAAGTGCCTCAAAAAACTAAAAATAGAATTACCATATGATCCAGCAATTCCACTTTTTGGGTATTCACCCAGAGGAATTAAGGTGAGTATGTTAAAGAGATGTCTGCACCCCATGTTTATTTCAAAATTATTATTTACAATAGCCAAGATATGAAACAAACTAAGTGTTCATTAGTAGATGAACAGAAAAAAAGTGATATATATATATATATATGGGTGTGTGTATGTGTGTATATATATAGTAATATTATACAGTCATGAAAAAGGAAATTCTGTCCTTTGTGTCAATGTGAATAAATCCAGAGGATATTCTGCTAAGAGAAGGGGATTTGCAAGACAGAAGACGTGATGGGATGTTTTCATGATGATGGGAGTGATCCTGTAGAGAGAAAAAATTGCTAAGAAGATAGAGCAATGAATTATCAGACCATTGCTCTTACGTAGACAAGTGGAATGTGGTCTGGTGCATGTGTGGAGGGTACTGGCTTTAGATGGTAACACAAATAGGTTATAGGTAGTAGGATCCTGTGATGACAGGCAGGGAGGCTGCCTATGTGGGCACAAAAGCTGGACGGTGTGGCCATAGGTTGATATGAGTTTACAGAAATAGTTTTCTGATTGATTTACCGTTTCTCTGTGAAGTAGAGAGGAGAGTCATCTGTTGAGACTGAGGAAAATGAAAGAGCTATTAAAGGTAGAGGGAGGGGTGTGAAGTCATCCTTTAGGACAGGGAGAGAATAAACGGACTGTGGACCTCCAGGGTGATGCTCTGTCCACTTCAAGAGCTCACTTGAGATCCAGGTCATGAATTTAAAGTGACACCTGTTAGTGTGGTCTCAAAGTAACAGTCATAGAGTGAGGCACAACTTGCTTAAAAATTCACTCAATCCATTAACATTTTCTGAAGACATAAATCAATCTGCAAAATCCTCCAGGATTTGATTAAACTTGAGTTTGGTGAGGTTCAAGGAGCTGCAACTTGGCCTGCCATTTGACTTGAGCACCACCTTGTGGGAAGGAAATTAGTCAAAGGGTGATTTAGGTACTGAAATTACAATTAACCAGATTGTCCTAATCTGAGCAGGGATTAGGATGTGTGGTTTGTTCTTGCAACATTTTATTAAATGGTTCTGAGAATATATCTATATCCACACATTTATGATAGCATGGCCTTAGCTTATTTGTCCACACGTTTGACAAATTTCCCAGTTTTAAAAAATGTATCGTCAACTCCTTTATTAATAGGCTTTTCTTTTTCCCTTCAGATTGAAAGTCTTTATCCTTCTGTTTTTCTCTGAATGATCTGCAGTGTTGGGCATCAGTTATTAGTTCCGTAAATGGTCTGTTTTAACCCCCTCCAAATAGATTTTAAGACATTTTAAATCTGGATGCAGTCCAGATACCAAAGCTGCAGGTGCTCCAGAAGCAATATTGAGCTTCATCTCTTCCTAATTTATTTCAAATATTTGTTTCTAGTTCTTCCTACAATTAGCAAAATTCTTCCACTTTATTTTACCTGTCATTATGAATGTGGTTCCAATCAGTTTTCACGGAGCAGACTGTTAAAATCACTCTTCTTACACAGTTACACTTTTACCTAGAGCATGTTACAATTCCAGGACCACAGCCTTCTACTCTTGGGAGGATGGTTTCTGATCTCAGAGGCAGGGCATTTATCTATATTGATAAATTTCTGCTAAAGCAGAGTTAATACAGTAGAGAGACATCCCTTAAAATCAACTGATTCTTTTCATAAGTTAAGGCCATTTTGGTAAATTGATGATATTTTTCATAGTTTATGAAGCTTTTAAAAAGACAAACACATGATCTCACTTATATGTGGAATCTGAAAAAGCCAAACTCACAGAAGTAGAGAGTAGAATGGTGGTTACCAGAAGCTAAGAAAGGAGTTAGATCAGGAAAAGGGAGTTGTTAGGCAAAGGGTACAACGTTCCGGTTAGGAGAAAGGTGTTTTACAGTATCTGTTGCACAGCAGGGTGAGTGTAATCAATTATAATGTATTTAATCATTACTAAAAGATTGTATTTTTTTTTTTTTTTTTTTGAGACGGAGTCTCGCCCTGTCGCCCAGGCTGGAGTGCAGTGGCGCAATCTCGGCTCACTGCAAGCTCCGCCTCCCGGGTTCACGCCATTCTCCTGCCTCAGCCTCTCCGAGTAGCTGGGACTACAGGAGCCCGCCACCACGCCCGGCTAATTTTTTTGTATTTTTTAGTAGAGACAGGGTTTCACTGTGGTCTCGATCTCCTGACCTCGTGATCCGCCCGCCTCGGCCTCGCAAAGTGCTGGGATTACAAGCGTGAGCCACCGCGCCCGGCCTAAAAGATTGTATTTTAAATGTTCTTACTACAAAAAAAGATAAGTATGTAAAGTAATTGATATGTTAATTAGGCTGATTTGGTCATTCCACAATGTATACATGTATTCAAACATCACATTGTACTCCACGAATATATACAATTATAATTTGTCAATTAAAAATAAAATTAAACTGAAACATTACAATAAGCTCATTTTATACTCTGCTTTTGGTCTGTGTTATAGGGGATAGCATACTTAACTTTCAGTGGCTTTAAAAGGGGTGTGGTAGCTACATCAAAATGGCATTTAAATTTGAGTATTTAATATTTAGTTTACAGATGAAAAAATATTAAGATGTAAATTATCTTATTTTGTCACAAAATGTACGTTTTTCAATAATGAAACATAAATCAATGTTGACATTTGGGGACATAGAACTCATACATTGATCACTTCTCATGGCCTTCATTCCATTCAGTATATCCAGATTTCTGTCTGGAATTCATTTTCCTTCTGACTAAAAGACTAGCTTAACATTTAGTGTAGTGCAGTTCGGTGCTGATGCATTTCTTGACTTTTAAATATCCGCAAGTCTTTAATTCACATTTTTTGTGTGTGAAAAGATGTTATTGCTGAGTGTTGATTCTGGGTTGACAATTCCATGTTGCTCCATTGTCTTCTGGGTTACATTGTTTCTGGTGAGAAATCTACTGCAATGCTTACCTTTATTCCTCTGTACATAATGTGTTTTTCACTTTAGCTGCTTTTAAAATGTTCTTTTTATCACTGCTTTACCAATTTGTTGTGAAATATCTTTTATTATAGTTTTCTTCATAATATTTTTGCTTAGAGTTTGTTGAATTCTTGGATCTGTGGGTTTATTTTTATTTTTTATTTTTTGTAACATTTTAAGTATTTTTATTTCATAAATGATCTAATGCTACATCCATTCATACAAATATTTTTACTCATCAAAATGAAATAGTTTATGAATACTTAGTTTCAAAACCTCAACATATTCCATATTCCAAATAAATTGGCAAAAGCATGATAGAATAAAATGATTCAATTATGTGATTATAACATAAAAATGTGAGCAGCGTGTGTGTTTATGTTTATTTATGTTCACAAACTCAAGATAACACTTGCAGCAAAGGAGACCTAGAAGGTCGGTTCTGTGCAGAATAGAACAATATCTACAAATGTTCACAATATTTCTTAAAGAGGGAAAACACTCAAGAGAATGTGACATGGTGGTCATAGGAATTCACCCGATGGGAAATGTGTGTATAATAAAAATGGCTTTTCATATTCCTTATGATAGAAAGTTGATGTTACTCAGCCACCATGCTTTTCTAATAGCACTAGTTGATTTGAGCTGAGATTGCCACACTCTTTTACTTAATTCTATGAATGCTTGCATTTATGATAATTTCCAAGAATGAAGGATGAATTTATGGAAAACTTGCAGAATGAAGCTTACTTACCTATATGTGTATTTAAAATAGCAATTTTCATCTCATTAGCACAAATGCTAACTAGTTGAATATATCAATCAGAAAATAATATAGACATATCCATTTTTTAACATGTCAACATTCAGTTGGGAGATTGTTATCGATGCATGTTTCAGCATTTCCCCTCCCTGCCTTCTATACATGTTAGAGGCTCATGTGCAGAAACCTGCCCTTTTGAAGATAAAAATGCCTCTTTGTAAGTGAACAGATGGTGTTGCTCAAGTTCAGAGACACATCTAAGCAGAATCTCAGGGGGAGGAAGGACTGCAGGGAGAGGAGGACTGTGTAGTTTGAAAAGGCTTCCTGGGTGATTCTGATAGTCTCCCACCTCGCCCCCACTGTGCATCTCTGATTTAGAGTTTATAAATACATGAATGTCATGTAGATGTTGATTTGATTTGCAAAGTAAAAAATGAATGCTTTTCCTGGTAGCAATGTCTGATTGCTCTTCTTTGCATTGTATGTCATAATTTTCAAAACCTGAGCATCTTAATAATATCTTTAAATTGGCCCATTTAAAAACTTCGAATTAGTTCAAATCCTACATTATTTCCATTTGTATGGGTGACACTGAATTGCAGGTCCCACAATGTCATTCAAAAATAATTTTAATTTTGGTTGTGTTTTCATGCATTAGGCCACAAAATAAATGAATCGTACATATGTGACATAATTAAAGCAACCCACAAATATTATTAGTAAAACCATTGAATTTAGGTTTGAGATTTAAAATAACTATAGTCAAAATTATGTTTGAACTCCTTTAAACCAACCATGAAAAATAGTATATGTACCACCTGTTTATAAACTTTCCCATCCACTTGTTAAACTAAAGAAAACGGTGAAAGTCTATATGCAGATGTATGAGCATTCAAACAATTATACATTTCAGGTAGATTTCTTTTTTATTATTATTGTGCTTTAAGTTTTAAGGTACATGTGCACAACGTGCAGGCTTGTTACATATGTATACACGTGCCATGTTGGTGTGCTGCCCCCATTAACTCGTCATTTAGCATTAGGTATATCACCTAATGCTATCCCTCCACCCTCCCCCCAATCCACAACAGGCACCAGTGTGTGATGTTCCCCTTCCTGTGTCCATGTGTTCTCATTGTTCAATTCCCACCTATGAGTGAGAACATGCGGTGTTTGGTTTTTTGTCCTTCCAATAGTTTGCTGAGAATGATGGTTTCCAGCTTCATCCATGTCCCTACAAAGGACATGAACTCATCATTTTTAATTGCTGCATAGTATTTCATGGTGTATATGTGCCACATTTTCTTAATCCAGTCTATCGTTGTTGGACATTTGGGTTGGTTCCAAGTCTTTGCTATTGTGAATAGTGCCGCAGTAAACATACGTGTGCATGTGCCTTTATAACAGTATGATTTATAGTCCTTTGGGTATATACCCAGTAATAGGATGGCTGGGTCAAATGGTATTTCTAGTTCTAGATCCCTGAGGAATCGCCACACTGACTTCCACAATGGTTGAACTAGTTTACAGTCCCACCAACAGTGTAAAAGTGTTCCTATTTCTCCATATCCTCTCCAGCACCTGTTGTTTCCTGACTTTTTAATGATCATCATTCTAACTGGTGTGAGATGGTATCTCATTGTGGTTTTGATTTGCATTTCTCTGATGGCCAGTGATGATGAGCATTTTTTCATGTGTTTTTTGGCAGCACAGATGTCTTCTTTTGAGAAGTGTCTGTTCACATCCTTCGCCCACTTGTTGATGGGGTTGTTTGTTTTTTTCTTGTAAATTTGTTTGAGTTCATTGCAGATTCTGGATATTAGCCCTTTGTCAGATGAGTAGGTTGCAAAAATTTTCTCCCATTCTGTAGGTTGCCTGTTCACTCTGATGGTGGTTTCTTTTGCTGTGCAGAAGCTCTTTAGTTTAATTAGATCCCATTTGTCAATTTTGGCTTTTGTTGCCATTGCTTTTGGTGTTTTAAACATGAAGTCCTTTCCCATGCCTATGTCCTGAATGGTATTGCCTAGGTTTTCTTCTTGGGTTTTTATGGTTTTAGGTCTAACATGTAAGTCTTTAATCCATCTTGAATTAATTTTTGTATAAGGTGTAAGGAAGGGATCCAGTTTCAGCTTTCTACAGATGGCTAGCCAGTTTTCCCAGCACCATTTATTAAATAGAAAATCGTTTCCCCATTTCTTGTTTTTGTCAGGTCTGTCAAAGATCAGATGGTTGTAGATATGCGGCATTATTTCTGAGGGCTCTATTCTGTTCCATTGGTCTATATCTCTGTTTTGGTACCAGTACCATGCTGTTTTGGTTACTGTAGCCTTGTAGTGTAGTTTGAAGTCAGGTAGCGTGATGCCTCCAGCTTTGTTCTTTTGGCTTAGGACTGACTTGGCGATGCAAGCTCTTTTTTGGTTCCATATGAACTTTCAAGTCGTTTTTTCCAATTCTGTGAAGAAAGTCATTGGTAGCTTGATGGGGATGGCATTGAATCTTTAAATTACCTTGGGCAGTGTGGCCATTTTCACGATATTGATTCTTCCTACCCATGAGCATGGAATGTTCTTCCATTTGTTTGTATCCTCTTTTATTTCATTGAGCACTGGTTTGCAGTTCTCCTTGAAGAGGTCCTTGACATCCCTTGTAAGTTGGATTCCTATGTATTTTATTCTCTTTGAAGCAATTGTGAATGGGAGTTCACTCATGATTTGGCTCTCTGTTTGTCTGTTATTGGTGTATAAGAATGCTTGTGATTTTTGCACATTCATTTTGTATCCTGAGACTTTTCTGAAGTTGCTTATCAGCTTAAGGAGATTTTGTGCTGAGACGATGGGGTTTTCTAGATATACAATCATGTCACCTGCAAACAGGAACAATTTGACTTCCTCTTTTCCTAACTGAATGCCCTTTATTTCCTTCTCCTTCCTGATTGCCCTGGCCAGAACTTCCAACACTATGTTGAACAGGAGTGGTGAGAGAGGGCATCCCTGTCTCGTGCCAGTTTTCAAAGGGAATGCTTCCAGTTTTTGTCCATTCAGTATGATATTGGCTCTGAGTTTGTCATAGATAGCTCTTATTATTTTGAGTTGCTTCCCAGATCTGTGGGTTTATAATTTTCATCAAAGTTAGAAAATTTTTGGCCATTATTTCTTCACATATATATTTTTTTCTGTTCTTTCTCCAAATGTATTATGTGAGGATTTCAATTACTTATATGTTAGGCTATTTGACATTTTCTCACAGCCAAAGTTATGTTTATTTATTTTTCAGTTCATCTTTTTTATTCTTCAATTTAGATAATTGGTGCATCTTCAAGTTAGCTAACATTGTTTTGCAGCAGTGGCCAGTCTTAGGCAGTGTTCAATCTTCAGTTAATCTTCCATCCAGTGTGTTTTCATCTCAGTTATTGTATTTTTTAATTGCTAAAATTTCAATGTGGGTCTTTTTTATGTTTTTCATATCTCTGCATAGCATATTCAATCTTATTTTTATTGTCTTGAAAATATTAAACATAGTTATAATAATAATTTTAATGCATTCAATTTACAAATTCAAAAGTTGTTGTCATTTTTGTGTTGGTTTGAACTTGTGTTTCCTCTAATTTTGGATTATATAGTCCTGCTACTTTATATACTTAGTAAAGTTTTATTGGATGATAAATAGTATGAACTTTATCTTGTTTGCCAGATATTTTACATTCCTTTAAGTATTTTTGAACTTTCTTTAGTGGACTAGAGCCGTGTTTGGTTTATGACAGTTTGTTAACTCACTGCTGAGGCCAGCCATTTCTGAATACTTTCCCTGGGGCACTGAAAATTGTGTTTTTCTATTCTGGTGAGTGGGAAACCCAAACTCTTACAGGTCTTGTGTGAGTTCCAGGAATTTTCTGTCTAATATCACTAGTCCTGACTGATGCCCTAAAGATATCAATATCATAAAGATTTCAACTCTCCACAAATTAACTTACAGATTAAAGAGTTTCCCAGTAAAATAACTAATAAATTTTTTTAATGAGCCATGTGTGTTTATATTTAATAAATAAATAAATACGTAAAATCTGGTCTGATAACTTTAGACTAAAAATTGGAGGAAAGGCCTATCAAACATTAAAATATAGCACAAGTTGACAATAACCATAACTGAACACAAACCCCTGATCATAATAGGTACCAAATTTTCAAATAAGATTAAGGTGGTAGGTATCTCAAATTATTGGAAAAAAAATAATTATTCCAAAAAGTTGATGGGCAATGTGCAACTATCTGGAAAAATATTACAACATGGTAAATTTTTAAAAGATACTTACATTTACAAATTTTTAAAAAATACTTACAGCATGGTAAATTTTTAAAATATACAAGTTTAAAATGAAAATATATATAAATGTAGTAGAGAAAACTGGCTTCCTCTTCATCTTGTGCCATGAATGAAAGTTTCCTAAGTCCTCTGAGAAGCTAAGCAGATGCTGCCATACTTCCTATGTAGCCTGCGGAACTATTAAACCTCTTTTCTTTATAAATTACCCAGTTTCAGGTATTTCTTTATAGCAGAACAAGAACAGACATAACACAATTAAGATATTTCATGTAATTAAATAGGAAAATAGATTGATGTGTAATGCAGTATTAAAGGTGTGGGAACAAGAATGACTCTATTTTAGATGCTAATCCTTCATGTAACTGCTGAATAACCCCAAGTCTGAGAAGGCCTCTGGATGTCTAGCTGATGTTTTATTATTTATGTAGAAACACCTATTCACTGTAAGTTTCACCTTTCTTCTAAGACAACCCTTGATATTGTTGAATACATCATAGGCTGTGATGCTTGTAGATTCTATTAGTCACCTACATATCCCTTCCAGAGCACATATATTTTTTCCCAAGATATAAGCCCTGGGTTTTGGGGATTTTGGTGTAGAGATTTATCTGTCTTGTGGCTGCCCAACATCATGTTTATGCCTGTAAGTTTCCCCAATAAATCACCTTTTTACCAATAAGCTGAATTTGTCTTCCTCATTCTTTGGTTTCTCAGCTTGTTCTGTGTTTGGAAGTCACTTTGCATATATGACCCTTTCATGAAACAAGAATTTTTGTTCATTGCATAAAATTTTGGGAAGAATGTTAGAGACTTTTTCAGACAAGAATTTTCTTTATTTAAATAATTTTAAATCAAAGAGAATAATTGAGGCTAACGTGTCAAAAGTCTGATCTTTATATAATATTGAAATTTTAAATATAAAAGTATTGTTAATCACTTTATTTCATTTTAAAATATTTAATTCATTTAGGTCAGGAATCCTTCAAGAAAAAACATTTTTTAAAGAAATTCTTCACATAGGATAGTAATAAAAGTAAAAACAGAATTACCACTCTATCGTCACAAAAATATTAGAAGAAAAATATCCAAAATGATGTACATAATAAATTGTAGTTTTCAAAAATTCAGACATAATAACACAAAGAGTAGGAATTTTTTAAAACAGTCAAGAAAAATAAGTTAACCAATGTCATTGATCAGGATTACATCCAGGCAACCAAGACTGTCACCTTGGGTGGCTGCAGTGAAAGCAGAAGTGGCCGAATATGAGTTGCATGGCACTTGCTCCCATACTAAGAACCCAGAGATCCTGAGGCTAGAGTTTGCCAAAGCTAATCTCAAGGTGACCAAGAAGGAAACTAATGGCTCTACACTCACATAAAGTTGACTCCTATCTCAGAGCACATTTCCTTATGGATTTCTATGACCTACGGAAGAAGCTTTGATCCCACATTCCCAGAGGCCTCAGCTCCCACATAGTACACCTCACAAAGCTGATTTCAGATAGTATCCCTAATTGGTTGACTTAACCATACACCACTTATACCTCTGATATTACAGTGGCCTCCCCTACATACTCAGCAACCCTTGTCTGATCCACATAGGAAGAACAGAAATCTTGACAATTGTTAGTTCCTCAGTAGCTGGAAACCCTAGATCAATTTCTGTTGTGGCCTTCTCTGCTGAAAATCAATCAAGAGACATCATTTTGGAAATCCTGGTGGGTACCAGAACTGGCACCTAGAGCATTCACCATCCCCGTGGATGAAGAACTTATTTTCCTTTCCTCCAAAGACTGCATTTTTAATTTGACCCAGTATCCTGCCCCCTAACTCTTCTTTCTCCCTCTCCCCTTTCCTGCCCTATCCTGGAAACATTTCTTCAACATCTTACTGGAGAAAGTCATACAGATCCCTTCTAATGGCCATCATTCTCTGCAAATGTCCAAACCAAACAAAGAGTAAAAATATTACGGAAAGATAAATTTCAGATACCTTAATGGGTTCTGTGTATGTGCATGCACACATACAAATAGTACAGAACTATGTTAGTCCTGTCAGGTAATTTTATTAACTTGTGTGAGCAAGAAGAATAAAATAAGATTTTATTCTATATGAGATGTAAAGTTTAAAAAAATTGTGCAATTTCATTTTGCTTTGTGATCCTATTTATGCTTATTACTAAAGGGATTTAGCATCAGTTGCAGCTGTGGCTGTCATTTATGTGTTCTCATTTTGGAAAAAAGGTTAGCATTATAATTACTGATATTATAAAAATGTAAATCTAGTTAATGTCTGATATCCAAAAGAAAACCAAAATGTAAAAGGTAAAACAAATAAGAGATATTCTCTCCAAGTTACTCTAGACTGTTTATCAATATTTGATATCAATATTTGAGAGTCAACATTCATATTTTAACAGTGAGTCTGATTGCCATGACTAATTTACACATGGTACCTGTGGGTACTTGTTGGTAACCTACATGGTCATATCCATGAAGGACGGAAATGTCAGAAATGACATGGATGTAGTCATTTAGCTCTTTACCCTTTCCAATGCTAACTTCTAAACCGACAAATTACTTTGGCTAAATACTAAGGCTGAAGTTCAACTTCAGAGAATTCCTATTTAAAAGTCTGCTACAAGGTACTCAAATTTGAGAAATAATTGTCTATACACTAAAAGGGTACCCACAGGTACCATGTGTATAATTAATGGAAACTTTGAAGAGACATGAAGGTCTTGAGTGAGAGGAGATCTATGCATTTGATCTGCATAAAAGGAAGGAGAGAAAATGTTAACAGGAATATACCCTGTGCAAAGGCAGAGAATTGGTGTGAATTGATAGACTTGGAGAAACAAACGAGGCATTAGCACAGTTCTCGACTGGGTAGGTTACTGGATAGAGAAACACCATGAAGGCAGCTGATGTAATGACTTCAGGGAATATTTACTATGTTAGGGGAGTTGGGGCCTGGTAGTAGGGACCATTTTTGGTAGGTCTATAGTCGGATTCAGCTCTGAAGCTTCTGACCAAGAAATTATTGGCTGCTAGAAGTTATCACAGGAGAGTTGATAAACAACAGTGCCGATTAGCATGGAAGCAGTTTTGGCAGCAAACATTCTGAATAATTAAAGTATTGCATCAGCCTTGGAGACCAAGATACCATGTTGGAAGGAGATATTGACCACAGTTTGCCATAGACCTCAGGGAATGCATTTTTCCTTTCCCTGCTTCATGAGCCAGAGGCAGGCGCTGAAGTTCCAAGGAATCTGTAAGCAGGGCTGATCTAAAGAATGCATCATCACCATCACCTCAGCATAGCTCCTGGCCCCAATAAATTATACCCTAGAGAAACACTTGACATATGCAACTGACATTTATACATCATCTAATACATTATATTGGGTTTTATATTAATTATCAAATAGGATAAAGGTAAATCTATCTTTGAGGCCAAAGTGTCTGTCAGTAAAAGCTGTCAATCAGGTCTACTTAAGATTCACAGTTCTGGAAGTTCATCTATTTATTGAGCTGTCTGACAAACCTGTAAGAGAGAACATCTCATTACCATTTTCCAGGCAAGAGATCTTATTCTACTTGGCCAGGCTTTTGAGTCCAGGCTATAGTCTAGGAAACAACCCTAATATATCATACAGTATTCTAAAATTTTTATTATTATGCCTTTGCTAACCTCTGCAAGTCATCTTTAATTAATTCCATTATGTAGTGGTAGAAGAAAATATTTTTGTAAATGTGGTTGTTATTAATAGAAGCATAATCATATGGCTCAGATCTAACTTTCCAGATCACATAGTTTAATACTATTTAATAAGTGAAGCGGCATCTTTATGGCTCAAAGAAATTCTACTTCTTTTACTAGACATCTATTTAGACATCTATTTTGGTCTAAATATGGCACATACCCAGTGACTAAGTATCAACATTTTAAAATTGACTGATAAAACAAGCCCATGTTTTCTGTGGATTACCAATTTATCCATGTACCTAATAAAAACAACAATAATAAAATTGAGCATTCTTCAATTTAATTCTTTCCTTATAGTGTGGAGATTATTAGTTCTGTCTGCAAATACTCCAGCTCTCTTCTGTTTTTGCACATAGTGCGATTGTATTTCCTGGGTTGCTTGTATAAATGTCATAATATTATCCTATAATGCTGAATACTGGGATATCCAGTAATGCATTCCTGTCAATTTCATTCTGAGGGGACATGTTAAAAAATGTTCATAGTTGGCTGGGTGTGGTGGCTCACACCTGTAATCCCAGCACTTTGGGAGGACCAGGCTGGTGGATCACGAGGTCAGGAGTTTGAGACCAGTCTGGCCAACATCGTGAAACCCCATCTCTACTAAAAATACAAAAAAATTAGCTTGATGTAGTGGTGTGTGCCTGTAATCCCGGATGTTCAGGAGACTGAGGCAGGAGAATCGCGTGAACCTGGGAGACGGAGGTTGCAGTGAGCCATGCCATTGCACTCCAGCCTGGGCGACAGTGAGAGACTCCAACTCAAAAAAAAAAAAAAAACAGTTCATAGTTGTACTGTTTATAGTAGTCAAATATTGATTGACAGGATAATGGTTAAGCATGTTTTGAAATGATCACACAATAAAACATGATACAGCAGTGAAAATAATTCTATAACTACATTCAACAATGGATACAAAACTTAGTAACTATATTGAGTGAAAATTCTGCATATAGCATGATAAGTTATTTAAAATTCAAAACCAGGTAAAAATAAAAAACATACATATGTGAGAAAGATAATTTAGTTTTAAAAAGGAAGATAGCTATACAAGAACAAGTCAGGATATTGGTTACTTTTAGGGTGAGGCGGGGGCAGAATAGGAAAGGGATTAAAATAGATTTAATCATTAGTAACATTTTAATTTTGGAGATGGGTAGAAATTTACAAGTATTTGTTGTACTACTTAAATAAAGGTAGAAAAAGCAATAATATAAAATAAATAAAAGAGTAGTCTGGAAATAGGTGAACTCTACAGTTGACATTACTAGAACTGGTTCCTTCTGCTTGTCTATTGGCTCTGCTTTCTTCTGTATTAGTTCCATTTTGGATCAGGCTTTCTCTGCTCCTGGTAAGATAATAGGCAGGACTTGTGGGTCTGTACTTTCAGAAATTCCTTTAAAAAATAAAAAAAAAAAAAGAACAATTGTTCTCAATATTTCAAATGAAAGCATTGAATTTACATCTCATTTGCTACTAGATTCCTGATCTGATCATCACAGCTTTGTATCTATGTTTTCTGATTGGCCAAGCAGGAGCCATATTTCCATTTGTGACAAACAATACTACCCAAACCTCATATACTGAATTTGGGCAAGTTGTGGTTTTTCAGAGGAAAATCAGGGTTCTGTTATCCAAGCAGGAAAATGGGCTCCTGTCAGGCACGGAAAATCAGGGCTCACTGAGGCAGTTTTTATAACTCCAGCTTAGCCACCATTATGCAGTAGGTTGGATGTACCCACAAAAGTATTTAGATGTTGTGTGGCAACACAGCAAATGTCCTGCAAAGGTTGAATGCATCCTCCTTATTGATGTTACATTCCACACATCATGAAAATTATATTCTATCATGGAGACAACCAACATTTTCAATGTCCCCATAATAGGCTTGAGGTCTCCAAGTGCTATTGATTTTGTCGGTAAATCACTTCTATGAAAGGGATTCCTGAAGGAGTATTTGTTGTGTTGGAGGATCAGACCTCACTTTTATCTGTTGCCTTCTAAATTAGTGATCTTAGTGCAGTTCAGAAAGACGTAGAAAAGATTCTTTTATTTACCATTACAGAGGTAGTTTTACAGAAAATATAAGTATATATTTCATATTTTTTAATTTGATTTTATTTGTTTTATTCATTCATCCATTTACTATTGATTTTTTATTATTTCTATTCTCATTTTTATTAGTTTATTTTATTTCTTTTATTTGTTTATTTAGTATTTTCCCTTAATTTATTAGGGTACAGGTGGTACTTGGTTACATGAGTAAGTTCTTTAGTGGTGGTTTGTTAATCCATAATGGTATCTCACCAATCATTGCTATTGATTATTAATTGCATACTATAAATTGTGGTTTACAAGTGCTTATTATGATAGATATGATGGAGAACAAGATAGTCATGATTCCTACCCTCAACAAATGCTTACAATTTATAGTACTGCTAAGAGTTTGAGGATGAAATAAAAATTCTTTCCTGGCTTCTAGCTGTATATAAAATTTTCCTATTTTAAATTTCTCTAGTCATTGATCACCTCAGTCAGACTTGCATGTGTGTGAATTTCAGGCTGTCATGCTCATGTGATCTTATGCACAAAACTCACACACTGCTTGCTGAAAGTCTACTCATTGGGTTTTATATTTTCATGATTTTATCATGATCCTTTGAACATGTATATTGAGATCCTTTGGGGGTTCTTTTAAATCTTGGTGCAACACAACATTTTGGTTCTGGCTCAATTTTTCAGTCTCTCTGTTTCTGTCGGATGACTTCACACAACCTCATGATTTAAATTGTCATTTACAAATAATGATTTCCAAATCAAATTCTGCAGTACTGACTTGAAATTTAAACTTAAAAAAATTCAACTCTCTACTGAATATTTTTACTTGTGTATGCCATGGTTGCCTGAATTTCAACCTGTCCTCATTACCTTACTTTTATTCTACGATCCTCAACCTGAGATACCACTACTCAGCCATTCTAAATATCTTCCATCATCATCACTTTCTAGTACTCTCTGGTCTTAGGCTAGTATAAAAAAAAGTGGAAAGAGGAAAAAACACAGAATAAAACAGTAATTGGTACAGATCTTAATATTGAACTTACTAAATATGTAACCTGGGCAAGCTCCTTAGCTTCTGTGAGTTTCAGTTTTCTCTCATGTGAAGTGTTATTACTGAGGACTAAGCTCCGATATTTTCATCTTACTCAAATTTCTGTCTAAGGGGTCTGGGGAGTCATGCCCTACAAACCATGAATTCTCATCGGACGGGCTTTATTTGACCCTGTATGTCATGACTTACTTTCCAATCTGACTCTGGTATAACAAGGAAGAAAATCAAAATATTTTACCCCAAAACATGTTTCTCTGTCATATCTCGAAATGGCACTGCAAAACTGTTCCTTGTGGGAAAAATCTACCTTTTATAAAGAATATCCTTTTCACTTTTATTTTCCTTCCTTCCTTTCCAGATCCAGGAGATAATCAACTAAGAGCCGGGCACCCTTTTAGGTCCGATAAGAAACATTTTACAACCTGCTCCCTCTGAAGTCAGCTGAGAGCTTCATTTGCACAATAAAACTTGGTCTCCACAATCCTTTATCTTAACCTGAACATTCCTTTCCAGTGATCCAAAGTCTTCAGATAAACTCAACCAATTGTCAACCAGAAAATGTTTAAATTTACCTATAGCCTGGAAGTCTGCACTTTGGGTTGTCCAGCCTTTCTGAACCAAACCAATGTATTTCTTAAATGTACTTGATTGATGTCTCATGCCTCCCTAAAATATATAAAACCAAGCTGTGCCCCGACCACCTGAGGGCTGTGTCACAGGCCATGGCCACTCATAATTGGCTCAGAATAAATCTCTTAAAATATTTTACAGAGTTTGACTCTTTTTGTCAACATTAACACATACCTCATGGGATAGTTATGTGAATTCAAACATACAACTTACATAAAGTGACAAGCACGGAGCCAAGTATATAAAAGGTATTCAATAAAAATTTGGATTCACAGAGACAGAAGTAGATTATAGATTACTTAGGGCTAGGGGAAGGGGGGTAATAGGAAATTATTAGTGGTTGCAGAGCTTCTGTTTTCGATGATGTCAGTGAGTAGCCTCCCGGTAGGAGTTTTGGAAACAGATAGTGGTGATGGTTGTACAATGTTGTGAATTTAAGTAATGCCACTTAACTAACATGAGTTAGTAAATAAAATGGAAATTAATTTGAAAAAAAGTATGAGATTCAGTGCTGATCATATATATCAATCTTCAGGTGACTTGCTATAAATCTGTGGTTCACTGGTGGGGGTTTGTCTGTAGCCCACAGAATAGAATCTCTAGTTTCAGAGCACCACTCTGCCTTCTCTAGATTGTACTTGCAAATATACTACAAGTGTGTTACAGGAGCTAAAAAAGTTTGTTTCCTAATTCAGGGAGTGGCAAGTTAGGGCACTGGGTGGGTGCAGAGTTATTTCTTGGTGAACCGCTTTTTTTTTTAACCAATGATGCTGTTTTTTCTTCTTCCTGTTCTCTCTTACCCTCTCCATCACCTATATTATATTTCTCCTCTTTTTTACTGGTATCTTGGTGTGCCTGAAGCACCTAACACATCCACATCCTTGCATCTCTCTGGTTACTGGATATGAGAAGGGTTAACTTGCTGTTAACTTGTTAGTTTAACTTTTGTTTAGACTAAATACACAAAGCAAAAGCTAAATTTATCACAACACCTGAGAAGTTTCTGATGGCCAAAATAAAAAAAAAACTTTAGGGAATAATTCTCTCTAGAATGCTCATCTTCTCAGTCATTATGTGTTAAACTATTCCCTCAAGGTTGTAGAAAGAAACATTTTAAAACATATTCTATGGGAAGGCTGCTTTCAAAAAGGGATGTGCGGGCAAGACTAATTTAGAGACTCTTCTGACATGTAAGTGATAGGATATTTTCATCTTTGTGAGCTCAGAGAGTTATTAGAAATTAATTCAAAATAATTTAAAAATATATTTCTATGTCTTGCAACTGTACAGTTCTCAAATTCTCTGAGAAAAAAAAGGACAGGAAAAAAATAACCCAAAATTTAAAGGTTTACTGTTAATGTGGAATAAAATATCATCTTTGGAATAAAATCATCTTTTGAACTCAAAAAATATTTTATGAGCCCTAGTCATATGAAAAGCCATCATTTTTGTGTGGGAAGAAAAGGATACTTTCCATGTTTTAAGGTTTAGGACAGTTTCTTAAGATGGCAGAGTGAATAAAAGTTCACTATTTTGTTTTTAAATGTAAGGTATCTGTGCAAGATAAGCACTCACTAAAGGTTGAGGAGTACTGGAGACTTAGGAAAGATAATGCCTATTAAACAACTAGAGAAAAGGCTAATAGAGAATAGCGACCATAACAAAGTTTCTGGAGAATGCCAAACTTTCCTCCCAGTGACAAATTTGAAGAGCATACTGTATACCACAGCACAGAATTATTGCCTCTTCCTTGTTTCTTAAAAGGTACCATAATATAATTTGAAATTGATACACATTTGAGATTTCATATGAAAAGTTACATAACTACTCCTCAGGAAATGTTTAGAGCAAATCTGAAAACGTGGGGGTTAATGTTAAATATCAAAGATGAAAAATAATATGCTATATATGTGGTAGGAATGTGGTTGATAATATTTTGGGTTAAAAAATTCTTCCCTCTTGTTCAATATTTGTCCCTGCCTAGCCTTTGTCCATGTGTTATGTTAAACACCCTCATAACTCCATTATTCTCCTGCTCTCTGTTTAGTAAGATTTGGAAAGAGAGGTAATTAAATATTAATTACATGACATTTGGAACAACAACCTGATATAGGAAGCATAGGTAATGGGTGTTGAATTGCATGACAAACTTTCGTTTCTCAGGCTGGGTGGTTTTTCAGGTCATCCCTTGGCTGGATAGCAGGAATCATGGGATTCACTGACTAGAGTGAGGTGCCCAAGGAGGACAGATTATATCAGGCTTGAATTTGACGTTTGGAAGGATACAGCAGCTTGGGACGACAACCTGTTTTCTTTACTGCAGAGCATGGTAAATTATGCCTAGAAATAAATGAGAATAGGGATTCTCTCAACTATAGAAGTCGGGTATAAAACTGATTTAGGGAGGGCTGGGTAGTTTAAGAGAATCCTTAAGGAAAACATGCTTCTCGCTGTGGCCTCTGCAATACCACATAGAAGCATAGAAGGAGCCTCCTGACCCTGAATTCTACCCTCATCTGTCCTCCACGGTGTCCTGGTTGCTTTTCTTTCAGCTCTTCTCTGTGACCTCCAAAACCTCCATTGCCTGTTTACTATTGTTTGACCAGTGTATCCAGCCATCTTAAAGTTAACTAATCTTGTTTGAGAAATTGAAGCAAATGCAGTAGTTATTGGAAGATACGCTATATTACTGGTGCTGCTTTGTCTCCAGACCATTGTAACCACTTTTGGGTCTGATTCCTTTGAGAACCTGATGAAAGCTGTTAATACTTCTCTGGAAAAAAAAAAAAAAAAAAGAATGTAGAATCATGCACACACACATGCACAAAAGTGTGCATTACTATCAGGAGGCTATGAAAAATGTAAAGGCTCTCCTTGCATCTCTTAAGGGCCAAGGATTCATATAAAGAAAAAAAAATTCTTGAGATGATCATTTTTGTGGGAGTCAGAGTCCCAAAGCCTTCCATGGCCGTGTGATGCCATGCAGAGAACATCTTCGACTCCAGGTCATGGAGCTACTTGACTGAGTTATTTAAAATTGATATCAGGCTGTTTTGTTTTGTTTTGTTTTGTTTTGGCATTTTAAGTGAGAAGCATATTTGTTAGTCTACTATTCTTAATAGCTCAAGTAAATTAATGATGTGAATGTGTTTTGCAATCAGAATAATATTAAAATAACCAATACTACTATTACATTTTTAGTGGCAAGAGAGAATGTTCAAGTTAAAAACACCAAGCACCTATGTTATACTAGACACTGGATTGGGTACAGTGGAAAGTAATATCCAGAGAACACCTAGCTTTCCAATATTCTTATTCCAAGAAGGAAGCTAAAAGAAGTACATAAATAATTGTCTTTGAGCAATTATGTGTAATGGTATAAGACAAAGTATAATGGTAGGCCTTAAAAAGCAGCAGAGGTAATTTTCTTTATTGCAAGACAATTATTGAAGGCCACTTACAGGACGTTTCTTCACAGTTGGGTCTTGAAATTTCAAGATGGTTGAAGTAGCTAGAAATGGAAAGGAATTCCAGAGAGGAGGACAGATACTGACTATTGATTAAACTGTTGAATAAATATTTGATGAGGATTTATAATGATTAATTAATTATAGTTAGTTAACTATAATTAAATTATATATATAATTTTAAATAATAAATTTAAAAAAGTTAAATTATATATATATATGATTTTAATTTACCTAAAAAAGTATGTCCAAATGTATAATGTAAATAACCTTGTTCTGGAAATAGATAGCCTGATGGGATTGCTAATATGAAGACCAACATCCGTACACCCAACAGAATGCTCAAAATCATGGAATATTAGAGATGAAAATGACCGTTGCCTCCAAAATCTACCATGTTTTTCTCAAGTACAAATACTTTATGATGGGTCTCTGTTTTAAATGAATAAGGGGAAAATAAGCTTATTGTAATGATTAACATACCAACTCAATTCCCTTATAGTTTAAGACACTTTTCAGAGGTTATAGAATCCAAAGATACATATACGTTTTTATTCTGAGCACTCCACAGTGAATAACTTCATCATTTTCCTTTTTTTTTTTTTGGAGGAAAATAAGGTATATTTCAAATCTGTTCAGGAGAGGAAAATTTATCCGGGGGAGGAAGAAATATATATAAGGGGAATTCTGTGTCTGTTTTATCTATCATACTATTTGCTTTGGCCAACTCACAACTTTCAACACGATGTTTTGAAGGTAAGGATGGAACTGGGGAGAAATACAATGGGTTAAGTATGTCTTCTAGGTTATAGTTAAATAAATTATAACTCTGGTTATATTTTGATGTGTATATATGTACCTTCCAATATCATCTTAACAAGAAAGATCTCGAGTATTTTGTTCTTGAAAGTGAAGCCTCATGATAATATTTTTTCCACATTAAAATAAACAAATCTTAATTGAAAGAAGTGACATTTCAAAGTTGAATGATCATTGACTTTTCTGGAAAAAAAAAATTGAAGAAGTCAATTACCGACTAACTATAATCTCTCTTTTCTCTAAAACCACATTTTCCTCCCTCTTCTGAATCTCTGCTCTGCTCTAGGAACATGGGGTTTTCAGATACAGGGATAATGAAAAACCTGCTGGGGATTACGACTATGACCCGGGCCTACACCAGCTTTCTGGTGACATCCCCCCAAACCACTACAGTTACAAAATGCCCAAGCTGAAAACTTAAATTGTGAAATCATCAACTAGTGAGTAATAATACCCCATTCTCATTTATTTTCATATAAATGTAAACTCAGGAATTCTGAGTGTTCCAAGAGGTGTTTTAATAAATAAGAAGTAGAAAATTAGAAATGCGGAATTTAAGATATTACCAACTATCAAAGAATATTCATTTGAATTTATTAGTACCCGTGGGTACAATCATAATGATGCTTCAAGGTGGGAGCATATTAATTAGAGGTTGTAGGTGTTTCCTTAGCCTCTTTTTAACCTGGAATACCTGGGGGAAATTTTGCATAGAAGTTGAGATTATTATGTATTTATAAATAATATATATCTATGTGAATCTGTAATTATAAACTACGTATAAATAAGACGTTCTCTATGGGATGGTGGTGGTGTGGGACTTTATATCATGGATCTCCAAGGGCAGTTTACTATATCCTAAATGCTAAGTGACAAAACATGCAAAAAATAGGTGCTAATATTTACTGAAAGTGGAAAAAAAATGAAGTTAATTTACAATAGATCCATACCTTTTTACATACATTGAACTGGAAAAAGTAATCGGAATGATGCCAAAGTTAACAGGGGCTTGTATGTGAAGAATGCTACAGCAAATTATGATATTCATAAGCACATTTGAGACTCATAGTAACCCTATGAAATGGTCATTAAAATTGAAAAACAAAGTACTGAAGTGACTTATTAAGAAACCACTAATAAAATGTCTCTGATGAGAAATATTCAATTTTGCATAAAATGCTTAATAACATCACATAGCATACAATAAATTAATTCCTTTTTTTCAGATAAAAAATTTCATATTTGCCTCTTCTTCTCATTCATGAAAACCATGCAACTGAATAACAATGTGACTGAGTTCATTCTGCTTGGGTTGACACAGGATCCTTTTTGGAAGAAAATAGTGTTTGTTATTATATTTTTCTTCTATTTGGGGACATTATTGGGTAACTTGTTGATTATTACTACCATCAAGACCAGCCGGACACTTCAGAGCCCAATGTACTTCTTTCTTTTCTACTTATCCTTATCTGATACCTGTTTCTCTACTTCCATAGCCCCTAGAATGATTGTGGATGCCGTTTCAAAGAATAACACTATCTCTTTCAGGGAGTGCATGATCCAAGTCTTTACATTCCATTTCTTTGGCTGCCTGGATATTTTCATCCTTATTCTCATGGCTGTTGATCGTTATGTGGCCATCTGTAAGCCCCTGCACTACATGACCATCATGAGCCACTGGGTATGTGGTGTGTTGGTGGCTGTGGCCTGGATGGGATCTTGTGTGCATTCTTTAGCTCAGATTTTTCTTGCCTTGAGTTTGCCTTTCTGTGGCCCCAATGTGATTGATCACTATTTCTGTGACTTGCAGCCCTTGTTGAAACTAGCCTGTTCAGACACCTATGTGGTCAACCTACTCCTGGTTTCCAACAGTGGGGCCATTTGTACACTGAGTTTTGTCATGCTGATGTTCTCGTATGCCATCATCTTGCATTCTCTGAGAAACCACAGTGCTGAAGGAAGAAAGAAAGCCCTTTCCACCTGTGTCTCCCACATTATTGTGGTCATCTTGTTCTTTGGACCTTGCATATTTATATACACACGCCCTGCAACCACATTCCCCCTGGATAAGATGATAGCTGTGTTTTATACACTTGGAACACCTCTGCTCAACCCTCTGATTTATACACTGAGGAACACAGAAGTGAAAAGTGCCATGAGAAAGCTGTGGAGCAAGAAATTGATCTCAGATGTAAAAACACGAATGAAGGTCCCAAATTCTTCATTATAGTTTGGAATGACCTGGAAAAAGTCAATAGAGAATATTATCTTTTTATTGTTGATTTAATGTAACTCTTGGAGCATGAGTGTTTGTTCCTTCAGGAAAAGAGACAGTATGGATAAATAACATTGATTAGTATTGAGTCAATTTTATGTGAGGAAGAGACAGCATGAGGTACAAAGAGATACATAAAGTTCATTTCCTTTACTGCTGTATTTCTGGCTCTCCTGTCTGCCAAATGTCATTTATGGCTTTCGTCTGATGTTTGTCTGTTCTCCATGTTGACTTCTTCTGGAGTTCCCTGCTAATAGTTACTCATCTATATACTGACAGTCTGACAGATTTTCCCTCTTCTGAATGGTTTTCTTTATTAGATACTTTGGTTTTGTCATGTCTGATGATCAACTTAGTTGTTCTTCCTGACTCAGCAGAAAGTACCAGATTTAAATAAGTGTAGAAGCTTCTTGTTGTAAGGGACAGTATATATGACTTAAGTAATCTCCCTTTCAATTTCTTGAGCAATATACTGAAATCTTATCATAAGTGTTCATAAGTTTACCTATAATAGTGACAGAACCCAGAGAGAAAATTCACCCTTCTGAAAGAGCTCTTGATATTAGGAAGGCTCTCACTGCTGGAGTTGTAGTCACATAATTATTCTTTTTGTAAAATCTGCTTTTTACTTTTAATGGAATCTCTTCTAACTTAGGGAAGCATTAATGTTTCTCTTGAATCATAACAATTATAGTAATTTGTTTATAAGAGAGGGCTATTATGACTACAAGACAGATAGCTCAAATTAAGGTAGAGATATTTATGTGAGCTAGAAATAAAGATTGCAATAAGTTCATGGTAGAAACTTTGATAATATTAACAGATTAAACAAGCAATGTGATAACCCAGGGAAATATTTTTAGGATTTGAAACAGAAATAGTTACATCACAGATATGAATTATTTTAGTGACATTTCCAAATAATGCAGAAGAAAGGAACTTGAATAGAGCAATGGAGATGTTTGGATAAAAAGTATATTTCTGCAGTGGAGATGGCAATCACCTTTTGTCTCTTTTGTTAACTCATCTGGTCTCTGCTAAAACCAAATGGATTATAATGGATAATGATGGTGTCTCAATCACAGCTCCTTTTCCTGAGTACTTTACATTTAGATTGATCACAGAAATTTTGACAGCAGGTGAATGCATACTTATCGATCCTTATAAATACAGAAGACAAAATCAGCTCATTTTTAAACAGCACATAGAAAAGATACTGAGTGACCGACCAGGAATACTAAAATTCTTTGCAACCTCAACTACACATTATGAACTGGATATTATCAGATTCAACATGATAATTATCAGATCCATCAATAAGTTCTGATGGATATACATCCTGAAATGGTAAGAGGTTGACCTTAGCAGGTCAGAAGGCAAGAGTAATACATGAACAAATGAATGATTCTAATTCTCATATCACTCATTCTTGTTAAATCAATGCCTCTTTCCAAACTCATGTGTATGGCCTCATTGGGAGTACTCTGTGATGAATGGACAGAGGAGGAAAGGATTTTGGTTGGGTTTTCAGACAAGTCATCTCAATACATGGGCATTAACCTGTAAGGAACAGCTGCCCATCACAGCATAATTCAAAAGTGGTCTCAAAGATAAGTAGCATGGAAAAATTATGCTAGTGAACAAAGTCCTTAATCACAAATTTGTTTTCTGCCTGGTATAAAGAGAGAGAGGTGTCTTGGATTATGGATATATATTGATTCAGGGGCAGTAGCAAGTGCCTAGGTTGTTGATCCATCTGGAAGATGAAAAGTCTGAGCAAAGTGGTCTAGAAAAGACTTGTGTAAGTGGGCCTATACAAGTGAGAACTAACTAGAAAAGATGTACAAGAGAGTAGAATTTAATTTTCCAGATGATCAGGATGAACTATGCTCTACCTATCCATCCTAATGATATCCAGTGACAGCACAAAAGGCACATGAACAGAGTGTGTCTGTACTAGCAAGAATGTGAGCTATGCCTGGGCTCAGCAAGATGAGCTCCCTACCATAAATGCTGATCTGCCTTCTGCCACCTCTGAGTGTCCAACCTCCCAGTAGCAGATTCCATGCCAGAACACTCAGTGTGATGCCAATTCCTGGGAAAATAGTCATGTGCCTGATAGCAGGTTGATTATATAAGACCTCTTCCATCCTGAAAGTGGAAGCAATTTCTCCTTATCAGAAATAACAAGTACCGTAGACATAGATTTGCTTTCCATCTCCACAGTGCCTTCATCTATACCAACATTTGACAACTTGCAGACAAACTGATACATTGACATAATATCCCTTAAACATTGCCTAGGATCTGGTACCCATTTTGGGGCAAAGGAGATGTAAAATGTTCCGATGACCTCAGAATTCACTGATCTTCCCATGTAGCCCATCATCCATAGGCATTCAGCTTCATAGAAGAGGGGAAGAGCCTGTTAAGAACTCAATCAAGGGAATAGCTAGAAGTCAGCTCTGGAGGAGATGGGATACTGTTCCCAGGATTCTGTATACGCATCCTGATCCGATCCCCCCACACCATATATTTGATGGTGTGTATTTCCCATTTGCCTACCATACATCATTTTGAGATCAAGGGATAAAAGTAGAGTGTTTTCTGTTGTTTTCACTCCCAGTAGCTCACTTTCCTAGTCTTCAGTTTCATGAGGACAGAGGTCCTGGTTTCTAGAGAATAATGTAATATTTACCAGGAACACAGCAGAAATCACTATTTTGTGTTTCTTATACAAGTAAATCAGCAGATTAAAAAAAAGAGTTATTGTTCTGGCTGGGGCACTTGATTCTGGTTGTTGGGAGTAGCTAGGGTTGACACTATAGATTGGGACAGAGATGAGTGTATTCAGAACACAGAGACCATAGTGGAATCTCTCTTAGCAATTACACACCCAACGATAACTGTAACTAGACAATTTCAGCAACTACAACCCAATAAGGACAAGGGATAGAACTCCTGCAGACAAATTTTTCAGTCACCGCACAAGGCAGACAACCCAAACCAACTGAAGTTTCCAGCCAAGAGTGAGAAAAATCTAGAATGAGAGGTGTTAGGGGGAGATGGTCTCTATCAGCTATGGTTGTGGGAATTGCTGCAGTAAGGAATGTATCTCAGGTCTGTGTCCTTCTTTAGGTTTAGTTTGAAAAACATGACTTGTCACAATTCTAAGGGGATTCTCAATTATTACCACCTAGACTCCAGTCACATACTCAATTGAAAACACCGGCTGCTAACACGTTCATCTCATCCTCTCACACTACCAGATGCTTTGGCATTCTCTGGGAGAGGACTGTGTATTTTTGTTTTTGTTTTTGTTTTTTGGAGATGGATTCCCACTCTGTCGCCCAAGCTGGAGTGCAGTGGTGCCATCTCCTTTCACTGCAACCTCTGCCTCCTGGGTTCAAGTAATTCTCCTGCCTCAGCCTCCTGAGTAGCTGGGACCACAGGCGAACGCTGAGGCGCCAGTCTAATTTTTTGTATTTTAGCAGAGACGGTCTAAAATACAATGTTGCCCAGGCTGGTCTCGAACTGCTGAGCTCAGGCAATCTGCCCGACTCGGCCTCCCAAAGTGTTTTTTTGTTTGTTGGTTTTGAGAGAGAGACTGAGTTTTGTTCTGTTGCCCAGGCTGGAGTGCAGTGGTGTGATCTTGGCTCACTACAATCTCCACCTCCCGGATTAAAGTCATTCTCCTGCCTCAGCTTCCCAAGTAGCTGGGACTACAGGCATGTGCCACCACGCCCGGCTAATTTTTGTATTTTTTAATAGAGATGGGGTTTCACTGCATGTTGGCCAGGACTGGTCTCGAACTCCTGACCTCAGGTGATCTGCCCGCCGTGGCCTCCCAAAATGCTGGGATTACAGGTGTGAGCCACCGCACCCAGCTGAGAGGACTGTTTTCTGACACAGTCTCCAGTGTATCTGCAGTGGGTCCAGAGCACCCACTGACTAGATCCTGGAGTTTCATTTCTAAGTGTTGCTATGGAAAGATAGTCAGTATATATTTTTCTTTAAAGGAGGAAGTTATGTGACAAGGGTTAGACTATCTTTTTCTCGTGACTATAAGCACAGTGTAAAATAGAAACTACAAGTGGATAAAGGCACGAGATTATTTTTAATAGAAAGAATGATAAGAAACGTCTAACGATGAGTACCTTTTTAAAGAATGGAAAAGAAGATGATTGGATTTTTTCATTCTTTACATTATTGAAATATTTGAATTTTCAAAACTTATGCTTGTGCTCCTTTATATTTTTATGTAAATAATTCATCTGCATGGTGATATTATGCAACTTTTGATTTTCTTCTTTTTATGTCATTATATTATGACACAAATTAGTAAGTATATACTTTTAAAATAGAAGTTTTGCTAAATATGGTGAACTGTCTGTAAAAATGTATTTCCTATGCCATCTAAATTGTTATTAACATAAGAGTAAAATAGAAAATTATGTGTTAATCCACAATGACAAAATGAATGAGACAGGAAATACCGGCTGGTTGAAACGTTTTTCACACATTTTTGGAAACATAGAGGGATATTACCAGGTAACTGATTTAGCAGGGTGGAGGAAGTTTTGTAGCCATCTGAGTAGGGATAGAGAAAACTAGCAAGTTAATTCACCTGCAAAACTCTTGAGATGCTAAAAGCCTGGACCATCAGGTTCTACAGAATGCAGTGGTGAAATATCCATTGAATTTCATGGCCATTATTTTCCACACAGCTGAGTGATATTTCTTTTACACTATCCTTCAAACGACTGGAGTTTTATTCTTTCGAAAGGTCGAACTAAACAATTGCTGGTATTAATGTGAAGGGCAGTGATGGAATGTGCAGCACCATGTACAAGGATGAGTGAAAATCTACACTGTGAGCTATGGGGCTCTTTCCTCTTGCTGCTCCCAGGATGTCAGCAGCCAGCACACATCATGACCTCCATAAATTTCCACTACTATGCACATATGCTAAGTAAGAAGGCGGAGGATTCTTTTTCTAGACGAAAATATACGACTGCTATACTGGCTGCTTGTCCGCAAAATAAACCAAAAATATACAGACACTGACCACACATTTGCAGATTCCAAATAACTGAGTTTTGTTTATTTGTTTGTTTGTTTGTTTTAATTTCCTAGACTTTAAACATAAATGGAGGCTTTCTGGTTTCAGATACGATGGCAAGACTAGTGAAGGCTCCAATAAATTACACATTAGAGAAACACTCGACCTATGTATTTAACCTCTCCATATAATCTAATAAATTATGTTGAGTTTTAAACTGATGCAATATGATGAAAATTATGTAGTAGATTCACTGTGCACAGGCTATCAGTCCCAAAGGAGGACTTCCACTGAGCAAAGGATAGTAAAGACTATCACAATGTCACCCACCAGGAATAGGGGTGTGAACACTTCAGCCCACTGCATCTTGGGCTGTAATTTCCACCACTTGCCTGAGTCTGATGAGACAAAACATTTACACCTTATTACTCACAGATAGCCTGCAAGTGACAGTAAAGTCTAGGACTTATGGCAAGCCAGTCACCTAAAGCGCAGAAAAGCTGCCAAGAGCAGATGGAATCTCATCTGTGTTTGCCTCATGTTGCCTATAGCTGATGGACGCTGAAAGAAGTTCTCTCTGGATTTTATGCCCCAAGGACACCTAACTAGCTGAAATGCTAAAGTGTTGTAGGACATCCTGTTCTAGGAGGAGCAGAAACGTAGCCTGGGCTGTTCCACACAATGACTCATCTCAGAATGTTGCATTTCCAGCCCAATCTACAGTTTTTCTGAAAACCACAAGCAAGAAAAGTTAGGTAAAGCTGGACTGACCAAGGCCACCCATAAACCATCGTGAAAAGGCAAATTAGTCTCTGATTGCCAGCCTTTATGAGGTCTTCATTTTAAAGAATTTGTTATAGGCTAAAGTAACTGCAGACAAAGTCTGCCAATAGAAACTACCAGGTTCATTTAAGGCTCAAGGTTCTGGAAGTCTATTTATTGAGCTGTGAAACAAATAAATAAGAAAGTAAGGATGATACATCTCATTATAATTTTTCAGACAGGAGATCTTATTCTAATTGACTGGGCTTTTGTGTCCAGGCTATAGTCTAAGAACGAAAGAATTCTAAGATATAAAATATTCCAAGATTCTTCATTATTATGCCTCTCCTAACTTATGCAAGTGATCTTTAATTAAAGTAGGTGTGTAGAGGTAGATGAGAATATTTTTCTAGATATGTTTCTCATTACCAGAAGCATAATCAAATACCTCAACTCTAACCTTCTAGATCATAAATTTTCACAGGATACCAGTTTATTTTAGTGTTCAAGAAATTTTATTCCACATATCACATAGATCAAATGACTAAAAACTGACATTTTAAAATTGACAGTAAAAATTGTAAACCCAGGTTGTCTTGTGGAATAAAAATTTATCTGTTCCTCTGATTAAAACAATAACAAAAAATAGGACATTCTGCTACCCAATCCTTCTCTCCTAGTGTGGGCAACTTACTAAGCTGGTTCACAAACACTCCAAAAATGTCCACATTTGTACTATTCATTGAAGTCAACCATTCATTGACAAGGTAAGAGATAAACCCATTTTGAAATAATCACACAAACAATATTGTATATCAATGAAATGTATCTACAACTATACTTAATAACCAACACAAAACTTAATAACAATGCTGAATAAAAAATAAAATCAATTCCTAAAACTCTACATATAGTATGTTAAATTCTTTAAAATTCAAAACCAGATAAATCTTTAAAAAACATATCTGTCTTGGGCAAATATATTTTATTTTTAAGCAGTAAGAGAATTATGCATTAACACAATCAGGAATTGGCTACCATTAAGGTGAGACAGAGGACAGGATAGAAAAGAGGTTAAAAATAGATTTAATTTTTGGTAACAGTTTAAGTTTTGATATGGATAGTAAATTTACATGTATTTGTTATATTAAATAAATGTAAAAAGCAATAACATAAAATAAATAAGAGATAACATTGTTTGGAAATAGGTAAATTCTGTTGTTAAAATTTTATTATAAGAACTGGTTCCTTCTAATTATCTGTTGGCTCTGCTTCCTTCTGTGTTGGCTTTTTCACTCATGGTAAGATTATAAGCAGGAGTCCTGTATGTGTACCCTCAGCAACTCTATTAGGAAAAAGAAAATGACTTCCCTCAATAGTCCAGAAAAATGTGTTAACTTTGCATTTGTTTGCTAATAACGCTTCAATCCAATCACTAACTGCTAGGGGACTTATTTTATAATCAATCTAGCGAGAGTCATATTCACACCCTTGGGAAGAAATAACACAATCCAAACATTACACAGATATACTGAAAATGGCAAAGTTATGGCTACTTAGAGGAAAATCAGAGTTCAGAGCCCACCAAGACAGTTTCCACAACTTGACATCAGTATTCTTATGAGGCAGGCAGGATGCATCTGCAAAAGTATTTAGATATTGTACAGAAAAACAGCAAATGACCACCAAAGATTGCACATTTTCTCCTTATTGAGACTACATTCCATACTATATTATGAAAAATATTTCACTGTATAATAGGTGCATCCTGACATTTTCAATGTCTCATTTGACGTGTTGATTGTAAGTGCTAAGTGGTATCAATGAAAGAGATTTCTACTGGAGCATTTGATGTATCTCAAGTCCCGACCTCGCTTACATTGCTGTTTTTCTAAACGATTAGTTTTAGTGTAGTACAGAAAGAATCTTTTATTTATATCCTTAACCATCGCATAGGTAATTTTACAGAAAATTTAGTTATAAATCATTACCCAAGCTCTCTTCCAATGCGGTTTCATTTGTCTTATTTATTAATTTACTTATATAGCAATTGATTATTTAATGCCGACCATTAATTGTCATTTTCAACATTTTCTTAGAGTAGATAAGTGTGCAACCTGGGCAAGCTGCTTAACTTCTGTGAGTTTCAGTTTTCTTTCAGTTTTATTACCTACTTCATGGAATATTAATGTGGATTAAAAGATCAAACTTTTATAAAATGGAAAACAGAGCTTAGTATATAAAAAGCATTCAATATATATTTGGTAGAATAAAATTATATTAATAAAAATGTGTTTTAATGAGTGTTATTTTACTAACTTGAGTTAATAAAGCAAATAGAAATGAAGTTGAAAAAAGTGAAATTAAGTTCTTCATATACATATTAATTCTCAGACCACTTGCTATAAATATGAGGGTTCTCGGAGGGAGATGTCTATATCCCACAGACTAGAACCTCTTGTTTTGAGACATCACACTTCCTTTCCTGCATACTACTTGCAAATAAATTGTAAGTGTATTACGGAAGCTAGAAAAATTAGTTTCCCAATGCAGGGAGGGGCAACTTTAAATCACTGTTGGGAGTAGAAGTATTTCTTGGTGATCCACGGCTTCTTTAACCAATGCCTTTCTGTTTTCTATCACCATCTCCACCATCCATTTGTATTTTTCCTCTGTTTCCCTTGTATCTTTGGTGTGCTTGAGGCACCTCCACATCCTCATTTGTATCTAATTACTGAGTATGAGGAAGATTAACTTACTGTTCTTGTAGGCTAAATAGACAAATCAAAAGTTAAATTCATTACAACATTGGAATTGTTTTCAATTTGCAAAATAAGGGAAACTTTAGGGAATAATATTGTCTAGGTTGCTAATACATTTTATCATGTCTTGAAATATTCCCTCTGAAATGCAGGAAAAAATTTTTTTCCAATATTCTACGGGAAGGTTCCTTTCAAAAAGAGATAATCTTGACACTAATTTAGAGAAAGGAACAGGAAAAAAATGAATAATCGAATGTTTTCAAGTTTTAACGTTAATATATGAAATAAATAGAATAAAATATAATATTTGGAACAAAACAATCTTTTGATTTCAACAAATAAGAGCCTAAACTGGTAAAAGCTTGGCCTGAGCAGATCAGAAGACAAGAGTGGTTCAGGAACCAATGGATAGTTCTGACTCTCATATGACTCATCTCTGTTAAATCAATGCCTCTTCCTCAAGTCACGCATATGGCCTCACAGGGAATGCTCTGGGATCATCTGACAGAGGAAGAAAGGATTCTGGTCAGGTTCACATACAAGTCACCACAATATGTTGACATTAACCTAAAATGTCATCCCAGCCCTAAATGGTGGCCTTAAAGGTATGTAGCATAGAGAATTTCTGCTAGTGAAAAAACCCTGAATAATATTCTTGGTTTCAACTTTGTACAGAAGAGGAAGAGTCCTGGGTAATAAATATACATTGACTCGAAGCAGTGGTAAATGCTTCTTGTTGATCAAGTGTCTGGAAGTTCAGAAGACTGGACTAAGTGATCTGGAAAAGAGTTATGTGAATAGACCTATTGAAGTTGGAACTAACTTGAAAACACGTACAAGAGAGCAGGCTTTAACTATCCAGACGATGAGGATGGACTGTGCTCTGACATGATCCAGCCTAAGGATATTCCAGTGATGGCACAATAAGCACATGAACAGAGTATCTATACTGGCAAGGATGTTTTATGCCTGGGCTCAGTGACACACGCTCCCTACCATAAATGCTAATCTGCCATCTGCCCCCTCTGAGTGTCCAACATGCCAGTAGCAGAATCCATGCCTGAGCACTCAATGTGATGCCCATCTCTGGGAAAATATTTATGTGACTGATAGCGGGTAAATTATATAAAACCTCTTCCACTCTGAAAGTGAAAGCAATTGATCTTAATCAGAAACAATAGACCTGTAGACATAGATTTGTCTCTCATCTCCACAGTGCCTTCATCTACACCAACATTTGACAACTTGCAGACAGATTGATATATTGATATAATATCCCTTAAAGATCGCCTAGGACCTGGTACCAATTTTAGGGCAAAGGAGATATAAAATGTTCTCATGATCTCAGAATTCACTGATCTTCCTATATAGCCCATCACCCGTAAGCATCTAGCTTCATATAAGAGGGGAAAGGATTGTTAAGAGCTCAATCAAGGGACTAGCTAGAAGTCAGCGCTGGAGGAGACAGGATGCTGTTTTCAGGATTCAGCGTATGCATTGAATGCTGAACCGACGCCTGATACGTGGTGTGGAGTCCTCATTTGCCTGCCGTACATAGTTCTGAGATCCAAAGGGTGAAAGTGAGTGTTTTCTATTTTTTACAGTCCCAGAAACTCACTTTCTTAGTCTTCAGATTCATGAGGACAGAAGTCCTCGTTTCTAGAGAGAAAAAGATATTTTGCAGGAACACAGCAGGAACCACTATTTTGTGCTCCTCATACAAATGGACCATCAGGCAAATAAAATAGTTACTATTTTTACTAGGGTACTTGATTGTGGTTTTTATGTGTAGCTAGTGTTGTTACATTGGATTAGGACAGAGATGATTATATCCAGAACGGAGAGAATGTAGTGGAATCTTTCTTAGCACTTGCACACCAGGGATAACTGTAACGGGACAATTGCAGCAACTACAGTAAATAAGAACAAGGCAACTAGGGATCAAACTCTTACAGATAAAGCTTTGAGTCACCCCACAAGGCAGACAACCAAAACCAACTGAAGTGCTGGCCAAGGGTGAAAGAAATCAAGGGTGAGAAAATGGGTGCTGGAAGAGCAAGATGTTCTCTATCAGCTGTGGTTTTGGGAATTGCTGCAACATTAAGGAAGTTATCTCAGTTGTGTTTTTCTTTAGATCTAGTTTGGAAAACAGGACTGGTCACAATCCTAACGACATTCTCAGTTACTACCTCCCAGTCTCTGGCCACATGCTCAATCAATTGCGAACCCCAGATGTTACCTCGTTCATCTCATCCTCTCACACTGCCGGCTGCTTTGACCTTCCCTGGGAGAGGACTGTTTTCTGGCATGGTCTCTAGTGTACCTGCTATGGTGAGAGCATCCACATCCAATCTGACTAGACCCTGGGGTTTCATCTGTAAGTGCTGTCATGAAGAGACAGTCAGAGTATATTATTCTCTAAAGGAAAAAGTTATGTGTCAATGTTCACACTATTCCTTTATGTGACTACAAACATAAAATAAAATAGAAATTATAAGTGAATATAGGTATAAGATCATTTTTAATGGAAGGAATCATAAGAAACTGCTAAAAATGATGTGTTTGTAAGAAAAGATAGGAAAGTGATTATTATGTTTTTCTTTCATTTTTTACATTATTGAACTGTTTGAGTTTTCAGACAGTTCAATATGCATGTGTTCCTTTATATTTTCATGTAAATAAGACATCTGTATGGTAATATTATGTAACTTTTGACTGTATTCTTTTCTTCTCTTCTTTTGTCACTGTATTATGACAAAAGCTAATAAATGCATACTTTAAAAAATAGAATTTCTGTGAAACACAATAAAGTATCCACAAAAATGTATTTCCTCTGCCATCTGAATTGTTGCTAAAATAAGAGCAAAATAGAAATTATATGTTAATCCACAATGACAAAAAAACAGACCAGAAATACTGGCTGGTGAAAGATTTTCACACAGTTCTTCAAAAATAGAGAACAGTGTTACTAGGTAGTTAACTTAGCATTGTGGGGGAAGTTACAGCTATCTGAGCACGGACAGAGAAAACTAGGAAGTTAGTTCACCTGCAAAACTCCTGAGATACTAAATTCTTGTAGCATATGATTCTACAGACTGTAGGCGTGAAACATACATTGTATTACATGAAAATTATTTTATTTCCACAGGCCATTTTCTACACAGACAGGTAAGAATTCCTCTATATTACTTCACAAAAGATTGGAGGTTTATTCTTTTGAAAGACTGAGCTAAACAATTCCCAGTATTAATGTGGAGGACAGTGATGAAACATGCATGTACAAGGATAAGTGAAATCTACAGTGTGAACTATGGGGCCCTTTCCTCTTGCTGCTCCCAGGATGTCAGCAGTCAGCACACATTACAATCTTATCAATTTCCCACTACTCTATACGTAGCCTAAGCAGCAGGGTAGAAGATTGTTCTTTTAGAAGGAAATATATGAGTGATACTGTAGTGCCTGAGACCTCACAAATTAAGCCCAAAAATATGTAAACACTTCCCACACATTTGGAAATTCTAAATGTTTTAAACTTTATTTCCTCCACTTTATACATATGGTGAGTTTCTGCTTTCAGGGATGATGCCAAGACCAGTGAATAGCAAGATAGGGTAATAGAAACCTGTCCTCAAAGGAAAGCCAAGAGGAATTGCTCTTCTGCACTTTTGTGATTCTAAGTTTAATAATATTTCTCTGTCATAGATATTTCAGGAAGTTATCTAATTATGAAATAGTATAAAAATACTATAATAATGAAAAATAATACCTTACTCTTTTGAATGTGTTATTGTCTCATTTTTCCACTCCAAATCCCATGAGGTTGTTATTGTCTTGATTGTACAAATGAGTTAACCAAGGCTGAAAAATTTTAAGGTCATCTAGCTTAAATTATTAAGTCCAACTATTTCCCTTTAGCCTCCAAGAAAACATTTCTGCCCCACAGTTTCTTCATTGCATTCTTTACTTCTGCATTTCTCAGCGTATAAATCAGAGGATTTAACATGGGAGTGATAATGGTGTAAAATACAGCCACCATCTTATCCTCTGAAAAGGTAGTATCAGGGCACATGTACATAAAAGTACAGGGGCCGAAAAAGATAATGACCACGGCAATGTGGGAGCCACAGGTGGAGAGGGCTTTGCGCCTGCCTTCTGCTGACTGCTTTCTCAGGGAAACCAGGATGATGCTGTAGGAGATTAGCAAGATAACAAAACTCCCCAGAGCAATGGTACCACTGTTGGCTGTCACAACAACACCAACAATGTACGTGTCTGTGCAGGCAAGTTTCAACACAGGGTGAACATCACAAAAGTAGTGATCTATCTCATTGGGTCCACAAAAGGGTAGTTGGACTACCAGAGCCACTTGGATAATGGAGTGTAAGAACCCACCTACCCATGTCCCTAATAACATTTTATTGCATCTCTCCCGGTCCATGATGGTCATATAATGTAGAGGTTTACAGATAGCCACATAACGATCATAGGCCATTGCAGTGAGGATGAAGATCTCAGTGCAACCAAAGAAATGTACTCCAAAGAGTTGCAACATGCACCCCACATAGGAGATGGTTTTGTCCTTTGCTAACAGGTCAACAATCATCTTGGGAGCTGTGACTGAAGAGTAACAAATGTCCACAAAAGACAAGAAGCTGAGAAAGAAATACATGGGTGACTTAAACAGGTTGCTCAGGCGAACTGTCAGCATGATGAGGAGATTTCCTAGAAGAATGATTATGTAGAAGAAAGAAAACACCACGAAACAAACTTTCTCAATCTCTGGCCTCTGAGAAAGACCCCAGAAAATGAATTCAGTTACGTTGTTTGTTTTTTCCATGGAATGGGTCAAGTTCTCTGGAGACAATTAAATTACCTGAAAAAAAGAAAACATAAAAAGGACTATATTTATTTTATTTCTAACACAGAGCCAATGGAAAAGCACAGTAGATGAAAATAGGAAAAAATGCTGATTGGCATGCATACTTAAGGAAATTGAAGTGCATCTATTTTGATCGTCTTACCTCAAGATAAGATCACATTCATTCACTTCAGGTGAGAAAGCAAAATCCAGAGAGATGAAGTAAATCCCCTCAATCTCATATATATGTTACCATATGCCTCCCTTCTCTCACCTCTTATAAATGTTTATTTAGCTGTTTCTAAACTTTATTTAGTTTTTATTTTGTATAAGACACTGAGTTTTGAAACAACTGTTGTATTTTGGGATATGTTAACATCTATGTTATCCACTGACAAATATCTGGAAATGTTAGCTTTATTTTCGACCCATAAGTGAAAACAGACGCCCACATTTCACCTTTTGAATACTGCCATGCCTGATTATCACATCCACTCACAAATACTCTGCAATTTCTCTGCAAGTTTATCCACTCATGGGCTTTGAAAGTTCTTCTCATGAAACTCTATCTTTGTGCACATGATGTATGCACCTCTGCCAATGTGGCCTCGAGCCCTGATAGTCAAGATGTAGTGTGATGTAATAGAAAGAGGAGCAAAACTACATAAACTTGATTATAAAATGATAGTACGGTAACCCCCAGGGTAAATTATTTAACTTAACAGAAATTCTCTTATCCCATTTGTGAAATGACAGTTTCAATTTCACTATTAAATATCACATTAATAGTATTTCAGCCATGAACTTAAATCACTTCTGTCGGTATGAAATATTCATAAAACCTTGACAGGAAGGCAGAAATAAGGTAAGGCAATAAAAGAAATTTCTAGAGACAAAGCAAGACCTGTTTGATTTGAAAGGAGGGGGAGTGAAGTCTTATGTAATTTCTCCATGTGCAAACTCAGAATACTTTAGGATTTTCCAGGACTGACTTTGCTTTGTATTTTTAAACATTTGTCTATTAACTGAAACGAAGAAAACGGGCATAAAAAAGAGAAGACTGTCCCTTAATGTCAACATTGCTTCATACATCTTTCTAATCTTTCAAGTTTTATTCTGGCCATATTCATTCTCCCAATTTGGTCGATTTATATTTCTGGAAGAGATCATCACTGAATGACAATTTTAATGGGTTTAGGAAAATGACATTTATGTAAATGGATGAATATTCAATGGTGAAATTTCAGGCACTACAATGGGGTCATTGGTACACAGATGGAAAAGGGTATGTGTAATAGTTTTGATTAATGGAGCTTTTAGGATTCTTTCTCAAATCAACTACAGATGTAAATGATCCCTCCAGTTGCTGGTGGCCTAGCAGAGACCTGTAGATCCTCTCAAGATCCATCCAGCTGAATGCTGACAACTCCTACTAAACTCTGTGCTCTCAGCTATCCTTATGCAGTGAAGTTGTGCCTAATTCTTCCAGCTTTTGCAAATCTATAGGATTGTATTTCTTCAGGTATTCCTGTTAGAGCTGGCACAATAGTCATTACAGGTGTGCTATCTCTTGTGCATTACAAAATAATGATTGTAAGAGTAATAGTAATAATATCATTTAGATACAGTCTCAAGCACATCCCCTGCTTTTACATGCTATTCCTCTTCAGTTTTCCTGCTGAATTAAAAGAAAAATACTATCCTCCACTAAGAGAGCCCCTCAACTTAAGGAAGCTCACATCATAGCAGTTTGGGGCAACAATTATTTATGTTGCTTGGCTCTCATCTAGAAGAAACTGGACTTTTGCACACAAGCCTGAGGATTTTTTCCCCTACTGTCCATATCACACGGTTCTAGAGGAAATTTTTTTTCATTCACCAAGCTATTTTATCCAGGTATTCATTTATCTTAATTGCAGAATTGAGATCTACAGTTCCATTTATCAGAATGTGCATCCTAGTAAAGGCTGTTAACCTTCTGAATCATGGCATCTCTTGACTCCAACTGATGCAGTAACATCTTGCTGTTTCTCTCCTTAAGCCAATATCCCTCACAAGGATGCCTTCCTCCTTTATCTGGGCATTTTGGGCATAATGACTCACTTTCCTTTGAAATTATTGACATTTTCTTATTCGTATTCATCCTGCCTTTCCTCATAGTCATGTTTAGGTACATGTTATTATTTTACTATCATGATTTTAATAATTTCATTCTCTCTGTATTTCAGAGAACAGTATTTTTTGATTATTTTACAAACGTTCAAAATCTAACAATTTAATTATCTTTTTCCACAAATATTCCATATTCATTTTAAAAGAAAAAAAATCTCACCAGTCTTTTCCAGAGCTTGAGTTCACTTTATGTTTCTATCTCTTCTTGAGTTAATTTGGATGCAGCTGCCCAAAGTAAAGTAACAGGGATGCCTGAGGAATTCCTTTGTGAATAATTAGTACCAGAAAATACCTGATCCCCCAAACTGAAAGGCTGGTAGAAATGAGTCTTTGTTGTTCCTAGTTTTCTCATCTAATGATATCTGCTATTTCACAGGTCTTTGACAATAAATGCTCTTTTCTCTATTCTTATAGGTCTATTAAAAGAGGAAGATGCAAAATGATAGATGACCCTGGAGACAGCTTTTCCCCAAAGTCTTCCTCCATAGTCAAAACCAAATTGCAGACCTACCAATGAACTTTAATTCTAGTTTCTGTTCAATTTTTTTAAAATTAAATCTTAAAAATTGTTGCTAAATACAAAAACTGATTAATTCTCATATTAACGACTATAGACCTAATCCAAAGCAATTCAGCAAAGAGAAGTAATAATTTTATCATTCTAAACCTTGTTTTTGAATTAATATGCTTCATTATATGCATTAAATAGTCCATATTTGATATAACATATTAAGATACCTGTTTTATGTTATTTATTGAATTGTAATTGTTCTTTCTTGAAAGCTATATTTTAATAGAGAATAGTATATTCTATTGTGCTATTTGGGAACATTGCTTTTCTTCTTAATTGATTCTATGCTGATTTATGGAGACACAGGTGGGATAAAGTTCATGTTTAGCCTATGCTTGGAATAAGTGTGGTGTTGAACTTAATTCATTTACTTTTATATTGTAAATCCTTAAGGTTGACTCATGAAAACTAATAATAATCTTGCTTTTTCTCTTCCTATTTCTATTAGTTTCTTTCCCCATGCTTGACTTTTTTACTTTACTCTTCTTATCTTATCTCACCTTTTTCTTTATTTCAAACAACATCCAAAATGTCCAAGAGATCCTACTTATATTTTCACTATCTGGAGTTAGCAGAAGAAATGAGTGAAAAATAAACAGCAGGAAGTAAAAGAGCAATTATGCCCAGGTTTGTGGAAACATTCATCATGATTAAGCTAGTGTGTTAGTTTCCGGTTGCTGCTGCAACGAATTACCACAAACTTAGTGGCTTAAATCAATACAAAGTCAGTATTTCACAGTTATGCAGGTCAGAAGTCCAAAATAAGACTCACTGGGCTAAAATCAAGGCATTGGAATGGATGAATCCTTCTGAAGTCTGTAGGGGAAAACTCATTCTGTTAATTCTTCCAGCTTCTAGAATCTACCAGCTTCCTTATGGCCCCTTTCCTTCATCTCCAAAGCAGGCAGTTTAGCATCTTCAAATCTAACTTATTCTGCTTCACTTTCCCATTTTAAATAAACCTTGTGAATACGTTGAGCCCACATGGATACTGCAGGATAACATCTTTGTTTTAAGGTCAACTGATAAACAAACTTAATTTTTATCTACAATCTTAATCACCTTATCATGTAACAAAATATATTGATAAGTTCTGAGGACTAAGATGTGAACATCTTTGGAGATCCCTATTCTGCTGCTCAGTTATTTAGATGAGTAGCGGGGCGAGTCAGTATATCTTCTGTTCCTACTTTGCAAAATGTGCTTTGAGATCTAGATGTTTAAAAATATGTTTTGGAACAAATGCTAAATATAATATATAAATAATGGAATATTAATTTCCATATTTTATAACAGAAATGTGTGCAAAGGAAGGATATCTGATGAGAATTATCTCTTGGATTAAAAAAAGACAGCTACATGTCATGTCATAGGAGAATGACAGTAAATTAATAAAAGATATAAGAATAGTGCATACACAGCAATGGTCAATAGATTTAACATTCATTTATTATAATAGCTTTGTTGAGATATGATTCATATACTATGTAATTCATCAATTTAAAGTGTACAGTTTAATTGATGTTTCATAAACAGGGTTGGGCAACCATTAACACAGTCTAAGTTTACAGCATCTTTGTCCCCTCAAAAAGAAACCCCATTCTCATTAGCAATCACTCCTCATTCCTCTCTCACACCATCACCCCCAGCTCTAGGCAAACACTAATCTACTTTCTGTTACTACAGATTGGCATCTCTGGACTTTTTTTACATAAAAATAATCATAAAATATGTAGTTTTTTGTAACTTGCTTCTTTCACTTGCCATAGCATTCTTAAAGATAATCCCATTGATGGGAGTGTAAATTAGTTCAACCATTGTGGAAGACAATGTGGTGAGTCCTCAGAGAGCTAAAGGCAGAAATACCATTCCATCCAACAATCCCATTACTGCGTATCTACCTAAAGGAATATAAATCATTCTATTATAAAGACACATGCACACATATGTTCATTGCCACACTATTCACAATAACAAAGACATGGAATCAACCTAAAGGTCCATCAATGATAGACTAGATAAACAAAATGTGATACACATACACAATGGAATACTATGCAGCCATAAAAAAAAATGAGATCATGTTCTTTGATGGGACATGGATGGACCTGGAGGCCGTCATCCTTAGCAAACTAACACAGGAACAGAAAACCAAATAAGGCATGTTCTCACTTATAAGTGGGATTTGAAAGCCACATTTTTCTTGAGACCAATAGATATGAACACTTTTTGTAATACATTGTTTTCTCTAGATTAAATTTACATACAATGAAATGCCATGTTTTGAAGTATATGCTTTGATGATTTTTGACACATGTATATATTCATGTAACCACTAACAAATTCAAGATGTAGAAAACTCAACAACTCAAAAGTTTTGTCATGCACCATTTCAGTTCATTCCCCCAGATACAACTACTTTTCTGATTTTTATGATTCAGTTTTAGTTTTTCCAATTGTAAACTTATTATGATTGATTGAAGCATTTGTTCATTTGTGTCTAGACTGTTTTGAGATTTATCATGTTGTTTTGTGTATCATTAGTCCATTATTTTCCTTTGCAGAAGAGTGTTTGCTGAAAAGCATCCTATAATGTTTACTGTAACAACTTTTGTCTTTTAAATGCAGTATAATTATATTTAACTTTATTAAGATTTTTGAATTTAAGTTTCTATTGCTTCAGTTTACTTTGTCTTCTCTATAACTTTCTTCTAAATTTTCTTTATTACTTTGACCTAATCAAGAAATGTTTTTGTGTAGTATAAAATTATATCCTCTTTTTTGTCTTTTTTTAAAAATAGACTATCTTCAGGGCACTTTTAGTTTCTCACATAGCAAAATTGAACAGAAGCCATAAATATTTCCGATATAGCCTCTGGCCGTACTCATGCATAACTTCCTTTATTATTAACATTGTCCAATCAGAGCTTTTCATTCTTTACAACTGGTGAATCCACATGGATACATCATTATCATTGAAAGTCCATAGGGTTTATTCTTGTTATACAACAGGGTTTTATAATGAGATTCGTGGATTCATTGTTGGTATTGTATATTCTGTGGGTTTGTACAATGTATAATGACATTTCTGCACTCTTATATCATATAGAATAGTTTCATTTCCCTAAAATTGCCTGCACTCCACCTATTCATCCTTCCCACACCCCTAACACAGTTTTACTATCTTGATAACTTTACCTTTTCCAAAATGTCATATAGTTGTAATCATACATTATTAGTATTTTCAGGTTGGCTTATTTCACTTAATAATATGCATTTAAGTCTCCTCCATGTCTTTTCATGAGTTAATAGCTTATTTCTTTTTAATTGTCTGAATATACCACAGTTTATTTATGCATAGACCTACTGAAAGACATCTTGCTTGCTTCCAAGTTTGGTGACATAGAGAAACCTAACACAAACACCTGAATGCCAGGGTTTTGCATGGACATAAATTTTTCACTCCTTTGGTATTTCAAAAATACCAAGAAAAATACCAAGTGGTATAATTGCTGTATCTTACGGTAAAAGTATATTTAGTACTTGAGAAACTGCTAAACTCTCATCTATGGTGGCTGTGCCATTTTTCATTCCCAACAACAATGAATGAGTGTTCCCTTTGCTCTACACCGTCAGCAGCATTTGGCATTGCCAGTATTATGGATTTGGTTATTTTAATAGATATGCAGTGGTATATCATTGTTGCTTTAATTCGTATTCTTCTGGTGACCTGTATTATGTCGTATCTTTCCATAGGCTTCCGTGTCATCTGTATATCCTCTTTGGTGAGATGTCTGTTAAGGACTTCAGCCTATTTCTTTAGTCTGGCTCTTTTCTTTCTGTTTTTCTCTTTATTATTTTTATATAGGTATACTCTTGTCATGGAGATTTGCTTCACAGATTCTTTGTCACCCATGTACTAAGCCTGGTACCCAATAGTTATGTTTTCTGCTCCTCTCCCACCTCCCACACTCTACTCTCCTAAAGGCCCCAGTATGTGTTGTTTCCCTCTATGCGTCCATGTGATCTCATCATTTAGCTCCCAGTTATAAGTGAGAACATGCAGTATTAGTTTGCTAAGGATAATGGCATCCAGCTCCATTCATGTTCCCACAAAAGACATAATCTCATTCTTTTATATGGCTGCATAGTATTTCAGGGTAGATAGATAGATAGATAGATAGATAGATAGATAGATAGATAGATAGATAGATAGAGATAGATATAGATATAGATATATAAAAATAGATATTTATCAGGATATATATATATATATATATAAAATCACATTTTCTTTATCCAATCTATCATTGATGGGCATTTAGGTTGATTCCACGTTGTTTGTTTTCTTATTGTTCGTTTTAAGATTTCTTTGTATATTTTGGATAACAGTCTTTTATCAGATGTTTTTTGCCAGTCTTTTCTGCAAGTTTGTGGCTTGTCTTTTCATTCTTTTGATACTACCTATCACAGCAAAGAAATGTTTATTTTACGAAATCTAGATCATCAACTCTTTCTTTCAAGGATGATACTTCTGATGTTATATCTAAAAAGTCATCACCAAACTCACGGTCATCTAGATTTTCTGTAATGTTACTTTGTAAGAATTTTATTTGCCTGTTTTGATAATCAATATTGCTTCAAATGCTAACATATGTGCCTGCTTTATCCTTTTCATGCCTTCAGTTTCACTTTCATGTGTATGTGTAATCAACGATTCAGGTGGATCTTTTGTGAAAGCACATTTGACAAACTGTATTTTAACCATTATGATAATTTTCATTATCCTGCTGAAGAATTTACTACATTGTGTTAAATTTGTTTTACTTATATATTTTAATTGGCTTATATGATCTTTTTTAGCTTTAATTTTTGCTTTTGCCCAATTTTTCTGTTTCCTTCCCATTTTCTTGCCTTTTATTTGGAATGGTATTGTTTCTTTTTAAAAATACATTCCTGGCTGGGTGTGGTGGGTCACGCCTGTAATCCCAGCATTTTGGAAGGCGGAGGCAGGCAGATCACAAGGCCAGGAGTTCAAAACCAACTTGGCTAATATGGTGAAACCCCATCTCTACTAAAAATACACAAATTAGCTGGGCGTGGTGGTGCACACCTGTAGTCCCAGCTACTCAGGAGGCTGAGGTAGGAGAATCGCTTGAACCCTGGAGGCGGAGGTTGCAGTGTGCCAAGATGGGGCCTCTGCACTCCAGCCTGGTGATAGAGCGAGACTCTGTCTCAAAAAACAATAATAATACATTTCTTTGTCTCTTTTTCTCTCCGTCTCCTGCTATTTTAGTAATTACTCAAAAAATCATACCTGTACATTAATATTACCAAGTCTGAATTTAATCAGTGTCTTTTCTCTCCTAATAAGCAATACTTCTTTTCAACTTCCACGATGTTGTGGTCTAAGTTTTTTGTTCTCTCTTCTATTTTTCATCTTATATATTAGACATGATTAATATTTTTAACACAATATCTCAGTTTACAAATATGGTTAGTATTTTCCTGATTCATTATTACTTCCTGGATTTTAAATTTTTCTTCTTGGAACATCTTTCCTCTTAATAAAAATTAATATTTACAACTACTTTGAGTGAGTGTGTCTGTATAGTAAACTCTTGGCCATTTTTAAGTTGTGGTTTATTTTGTTTTATTCTACTGAAGACTCTCCACTTCACTTTTCCTGAAAAAATATAGACTTCAAGGGTAATATTTTACATTTGTCACTTTTAAAATGTAATTCTATTTTCTTCTGGCTTCTAGTCTTTCTGTGTTTTAAATTTTTATTTATTTATTTATTTGTGAGACGGAGTTCCACTCTTGTTGCCCAGACTGGAGTGCAATGGTGTGATCTCTGCTCACTGCAAACTCCACCTCCCAGGTTCAAGTGATTCTCCTGCCTCAGCTTCCCGAGTAGCTGGGATTACAGACATGTGCCACCACGCCCAGTGAATTTTGCATTTTTTGTAGAGACGAGGTTTCTCCATGTTGGTCAGGTTGGTCTCGAACTCCTGACCTTAGGGCATTCCTCCGCCTCAGCCACCCAAAGTGCTGGGATTACAGGCATGAGTCCCCGCACCCTGCCCTGTGTTTTAAATTATTATTAATTAGAAGTAATATTTTGTAGGGCTCTTTTTGAGAGCACCTCTTTTACTTTGTTATAATTTTTTTCTAAATATTTCTCATAGTTCTAGAAATTGTCAATTATTATCTCTTTAAATGTATTTTCTCACTATTTTATAAATCCTGAAGTTTGGTAGATGTGTGTTGCCCCCGTTTATTCCATTTCTAAGGTCTCTTACTATCCCTTTAACTTTTTCCATATCATTGTCTCTTAAGGTCTCTTAATATCCCTTTAACTTTTTCCATATCTTTGTCTCTCTCTTCTTTGTTCTGAGTAAATTTGTTGATATCTGGAATTCACTGATTAATTAGGATACACTACTATGTTTTATCCACTGAGTTTCTAATAAAGATATCATTTTATTTATTTCTTGAAGTTATTTTGTTTGTTTTCTAACAGCCCAGAAAATTTTTAAACCAATGTTGTAATTTGACTTTAAAATCATTTTCTATTTTATACAATAAAGATTTATATTATATTTTGTGTCCATTAACTACAATAAACCCAGTCTTTGTATGCTGTGCTCTGACGTAGCTGTTTCCAACCTAATTTCCTCCTATATTCAGTCATTTTTATTGTGTGATCATTTGCTTTTGAGCAAATTTTTTCTTCTTTTAATTTTTGGTTTTCTATATGAGCAGATTTATTTAACTATGCCTTAAGTATAAATTCCTGAAAAGACTTTATTTTCTGCATTATGTGTCTGCACACACGTGTGTATGTGTTTGAGTGTGTGTGTGACAATCCAGTGTTAGCATAAACTCATAGCATGCCTTCTTCATTTGGCATCACTGCCCTTATTGGGAGTACAGTGAATTATATTTTTTATTCCTTCTTAGAAGCTGAATACAGAATTTTCCCAGTTTCACTTAATATGGCAAGTGACTTCATGTGCTACAATGAATATTCTATTTAATCACATTTTTCAGTGCTGATACCTGTGTGTTAATTTTGCTATCATAATCTAATGCTGCATTCCTGGAAGTTTTTCTAAGCTTCATTGTGTAAATTACCATTCTAAGGGCTTTATTCCTTTTTCCCTGTGATTGACAGACAGTTTTGCATTAATCAGCTTATCCCATACCCCATTGTGTGGATCCTAGAAGTGCAAGATGTTTCACTTACTTATTTCTAAACGTTTTATTTCACTTAGTGTTTTTCTATAGGTAATTATTTTTTCAATTAATATCTTTCATTTATATCAGTAATATATTATGAAAGAATATTAATACAAATATAGTACTACTTTCTTAAAATTGTTTTAATTACATTATAAAGTATAATGAAATCATAAAAGACATATATCCACCAAAAAAGATATGTTTCAAAATGTTCAAAGCCGCACTATACATAGTAACCCTAAATGGGAAACCACCCAAATGTCTGGCAACAAGGGAATGGATAAATCAACCATTATATATTCATATGATAAGATACCGTATACATCAATGAAAACAATCAGAAAACTTACCAACATGAGAAATCACTCACAAATGAAATACTGAGAAGATACCCACTCAGCAGCAAAATCTGTATCACTCTTACTCTTCAAAGTACAAGAACAGATAAAAACATTATTATTATTACTATTATTATTATTATTATTATTATTATTATTATTATTATTTGAGACGGAGTCTTGTTCTGTCACCCAGGCTAGAGTGCTGTGGCGTGATCTTGGCTCACTGCAACCCCCGCCTCCCGAGTTCAAGCGATTCTCCTACCTCAGCCCCCTGAGTAGCTGGGATTACAGGTGCTTGCCCCCAGGCCCGGCTAATTTTTGTATTTTTAGTAGAGACGAGGTTTCACCATCTTGGCCAGGCTGGTCTCGAATTCCTGACCTCATGATCCACCCGCCTTAGCCTCCCAGAGTGCTGGGATTACAGGCATGAGCCACCGTGCCCAGCTGAAAACCATTTATTTTAGGAATAAATATTGTGGTTAACTTAGGAGGTATTAATCATAAAGAGGAATAAGGAGGACCTCTGATGTGCTGATAATTTATGTCTCTTAATCCAGTTGCTGATTTCACAATCATGCTCAGTTTGCAAAAGTTCGTGAGCTGTGCACAGGCAATATATGCATTTTTTGTGTTTAGACTTGAGTAAAAATGTAAAAGCTGAGAGTAATATTTCATTGATCTTCTCAGAAGTTTAAGGCATAAAAACATAATCTATTTTATTTTTTCAACACAACGCCATGTAATCCTTTATTTTTAAGAAATTTTCTGGTTATTTCATATCACATAAGCATAATTGTAATGATTAAGAAAGGCGGAGGAGAGTATGGGTAAGAATAACGTTCAATTTGTTAAAGAGATATCAATGTAAAGTATAAAACCACAGAAGGGGTATGCTTCCTGTTTGCCCACTTTTCTCTCCAAACATTAAGGATAAGAGCAAGATGAGAGTGAATCTTTCTCATTCATCAGTGTGGTCTCAGGGAACCACGGCATGAAAAGCAGAAACAATTCAGAAAAGTTAATTTCTTTTCAGGAATATTTGACAACACCACACTTTCCTCACGGCGTTCTTCATCTCCATGTTTCTCAGCGTGTAGATGAGAGGGTTGAACATGGGAGCAATGATGGTATAAAAAAGGGCAAACACTTTATCTTCTGAGAATGCTGTGGCCGGTCTAATGTAAACGAATAATGCAGGTGCAAAAAACAGGACCACAACCATTACATGAGAACTACAAGTGGCAAGAGCTTTGCTGCGGCTCTCTGCAGAGTATGCTCTGATGGTATACAGTATAAAAACGTAAGACAACAACAAGACAACAAATGTCACCAAAGCAATTAAACCTGAATTAGCAATGACTAAGAGACCTATCATGTGTATATTAGAACAGGCCAATTTCAGCAAAGGATACACATCACAGAAGTAGTGATCTATCTCATTTGGGCCACAAAATGGTACAAAGACGGTGAGAAGAAACTGACTGGCAGAATGTATAAATCCCCCAGTACAACAAACTATGATGATTGTGTTACACCTTTGCCTGCTCATGATAATGGTGTAGTGCAGGGGCTTGCAGATGGCCACATAGCGGTCATAGGCCATCCCTGTGAGAATGAAGATCTCTATGCCTCCAAAAAAATGGGTGGTAAAGAGTTGCATCATGCAGTTATCATATGAAATGGTCTTTCTTTCTGCCAGTAAATCAGCCATTAATTTGGGGGTCACTGTGGATGCGTAGCAAAGGTCGGAGAGTGAGAGGTAATTGAGGAAGGAATACATGGGTTGGTGAATGAGCTGGGTGCACGTGATAGAAATCATTATGAGTAAGTTTCCCATCCAAATAGCAATGTAGCAAAATAAAAATAATACAAAGCAGAGGACTTCAATGTTCTTATTTTGGGAAAACCCCAAGAGAATAAACACAGTGATATTATTGCTTTTTTCCGTGGTCCAGTGTAGACAGAACATATAAGTCACCTGAAATGACATAATTCATAAGCTTACAAGTCTTTGTTAAGAAGTACAATGATCATATTTTATTTGAAGAACTAGCTAGATTGAATTTACCTCATTCAAGTGGTTCAGAGAGTAAATAAATATCTGGGATTCAATTAAAATGGCTCTCTAATAAGACTCTCCATGTATATATACTGGATGATTTCCATTAGCTCTCTAGCACATTGTGATCAATCCCTGCCCTAGTAGGTATGAATTCTATTGATCAATCAACAATATTGAAATTCTATCATAGGGAATGTTTATTTCCAAAGTCTAATGTAATATATAATATTGTAATACAAAATAATTCCTTGCAAAGGATATTGCTTTTACTCTCTGGGATTCAAAATTTATTAAGGAAACAAGTCATACAAATATTATTTTTAAAATAATGTAGAAAATTCATTGAATTAACCATAGCACTAAGCATTAGCAATATTGATATCAACAAATGGGATTTGATTGCATAAACTAAAACCAACGTTGTAGGTGGTGAACAAACATATCTTTTTTTTTTTTTTTTTGAGATGGAGCCTCGCTCTATTGCCCAGGCTGGAGTGCAGTGGTGCGATCTTGGCTCACTGCAAGCTCCGCCTCCCGGGTTCACACCATTCTCCTGCCTCAGCCTCCAGAGTAGCTGGGACTACAGGCACCTGCCACCACGTCCCGCTAATTTTTTGTATATTTTTAGTAGAGACAGGGTTTCACCGTGGTCTCCATCTCCTGACCTCGTGATCCACCCGCCTCGGCCTCCCAAAGTGCTGGGATTACAGGCATAAGCCACTGCGCCCGGCCTGAACAAACATATCTTAAGTTGTTAGTCTTGGATGTTGCTGAAAAGATGACACTGAATTATTACCAATGTGTTTCATTGCTTTCTAAAAATAATATTACATCAAAATATTTTAATTAATTCTTACCAGATGTCCTCAGAATGACTGTCCATTTATAATATACATTTTCAGCCTTAATCTCATTCTTGACTTCTCAGTCAAACCCCCCTTAAATTTCTTCCTCATCTCTCCACATTACCAAGTTAACATTGTTACCAATACAATGAATAATTGCATTGTAATAGAAATTGAAATTTCAAAAAGACATTCATTTTCAGAGTGGAATTTCAAGAACTAGAATTAGATTAAAGGCACTTTTTTGAGAAAAAGGTTGTGATCTTCTCCATAATCACACTAATCTTTACCAATAAATAAGAAAGTCAATTTCATTTTATTTGAAGAAAATAATAATACTGAATACACTACTCGTTTGAATTATTCCTAAAATTGCTTCTTATACATTTCCATTTTCACAAATTTATGTATGTTATTTAAAACCCACCTGAAATACAATTCTTAACCCTAACAAGCATAGTAAGACTCTTACATAAAATTAAGCCTCTAAGTAAAATAAGGCACAGAATGTTCTCAGACACAGCCAGTGCATCAATCTCTCTTCATTTACTATAAGTTTACTAAAAACGTAATTTGAATCCCTATTATTGTTGTCTTGGTTTTGTCAGCTACAGCTGATGACTAAATTCTCTACCTGGCAATTTTTCTTCTGGGTTCAACTTTTTTACAGACATAGAACCACCATGTTTAACTACTACAATGTGAGTGCTGTTTTTTTTAATTTACCAGTAAAAATCTAATCATGCTTTATAATTTGGAGGCAATTCCTATTACTTGTCTTAATTCAGCCACTAACTTCAAATGCCATCTTGCAAGTTTATTAACTTGTTTTAAAACGCTTTATCTTCATTTTAAATGTAAGGAAATACATCTTCCTCTGTGTACTTAGAGATTGATGCTGAAGCTCAACCTTAATAATAGATGAGAAAGGACATTTAAAAGAATAAAATAATGTACAAGGGATGATATCATTGTGCTAATATTAATATATCACAAGGAAAATACATTAAAATTACATTAGGATTCTAGAGCTTTAGGAAATTGTACATAGTAGCACAAACGGTATATAACAAACTAAGGCTTAAAATCTGAGTTTTCTGACTCCAAAGTCTGAATTTATAACCCTCTCACCATATGTCCATGTGAAAGTGAGAAAACTCACAAAGGATAAACTGAACATTGATCCTGACTGTCCCAACTCTGGAGTTTGCATACATGTCTGAATTTCTCAGGCAAAGTAGGACACTTCTTGAATTTCAGTCATTGCTCCATTTTAGACACTCATACTTAAATGGAAAATGTCTAAGTTGAAATATAGAACTATAAATTAGGCCAAAGTATCGATTAAAAACACAAACTGAATCAGTTCGGGATCCTTATACAAGCCAGCTCTAGAAAGTAACAAAAGTACAGCTCACATATTTCTGTAGGAAGCAAGATATATTTTGTTCTCCCAAACATGAATAGCAATACTGCATTTTCAGCTATTGTCCATGTAAGAAAAATTGCTGGGCCGGGCGCGGTGGCTCACGCCTGTAATCCCAGCACTTTGGGAGGCTGAGGCGGGCGCATCACGAGGTCAGGAGATCGAGACCTCCCTGGCTAACACGGTGAAACCCCGTCTCCACTAAAAATACAAAAAATTAGCCAGGCAAGGTGGCGGGCGCCTGTAGTCCCAGCTACGGGCGGGAGGCTGAGGCAGGGGAATGGCGTGAACCTCGCGGGGCGGAGCCTGCAGTGAGCCGAGATCGCGCCACTGCACTCCAGCCTGGGTGAAAGAGTGAGACTCCATCTCAAAAAAAAAAAAAAAAAGAAAAGAAAAAAAGAAAAATTGCTGGGGGAAAGGTGATTTGAGTGTATACCCTAACACTGCCACTTAGATTTATGACCTTATATTCTTGGCCCATATGTTTCCTTTCTGCAAAATGAGGACATTAGCCTCAATTCTATCTAAGAACTCTTCTCACAATAATATCATTTTCAGAATTACTTTCTTTTTTGTCGAAGTTTTTCAGGCTATCTCTCAAAAGTTGTAACAGCATGTCTCTTTTCTCACATGCAGTTCTCCAAGAAAGTAGGTGCTATTATCCGTTGACATTTATCTTATTTTTCTAGAATATGTCATCTCAGCCCCAGTGGACAACCGGGTCCTCCTTAAACTTAGTGTTCATTTAATCCAAAAATGTCTTAGTCTATAGAATTTGCAGTACAGCCTGTTTAAAAATTGGCTACTGCTTAATATGATTTCTTAACACAGGAGTAAAAAATATATTTTCAACAAATATCACATGTTTATGAGGGCAATGCTAAGAGAAAAAAAATAATTGACTCACATATGCTCTGAATTTATTCGGAATCTATTCCTTTTTCCTTTATAGTTGATTCTGTCCTCTCTTCATTGAAATTAGTCATTCCTTAACTATTTAAATTGTTTCTTTGCAACATCTGACTTGACATCTTCAACATGTTGAGTGCTACTGATATTTCACTTCCTATTTTCCCCAATTTATGCACAAACAAACACAAAATTCATACCATGTTAGTAACTATTACCTGTCATATCACCAAATCAAATAAATGATGGGAGGCCACCCCATAAAAAAAAAGTTGAAGGCAAGAGAATTACTTGCCTTGTTTTCAAAAACTACTCAAATCATAGTCCAAACAGAAACAAGTGATTTCTGAAGGGGTTCAAGCTCAAATGCTAGGCAAAATTTTAGGTAAAGGCTATATTCTAAAGTTACATTTTTATTTCTTCCCAAGGCATTACTTACTTACTTACAGTTAATTATTTATATGTCCCCCATGTAATCAACTCACCAGTTAGCATCTTCTTAGACCCACGTTTACCAGAGCATGTAACTTGAATCCTATTTATTACAAAGTTCTTTATGGCTGAGATCTGCCATTTATGCAATTTGAGCTTCTTTTTCCATTCTCTATAATCTGAGAGGGAAACTCCAGTTCTGGTTCCTAGGTAAGAAAATTATTTCCATCAATTCCCATGCAGTGTTTTCATCATGTTCTCTGGGGAAGAAGTATGTGTTCTTACATACTTTATTTACATTTAAGGTGACTTGTCAGGAAAAGTATAACTTTTTGAGTTTACAAAATATTCATTTCAATGTTTGTCAACAATACAGTTGAACATTCTGTAATTTTGCATTGGTCATATCATTTTCAATAAGCTTTTCCTTTTTTACATCTATATTCAAAGCTAGTCCTTGCTTCTACTTTATGTGAGCACCACTAATAAGAGCAAATATTTAGTAAACATTTACTCTATGTCATAATGAACAAATTGACATTTATCTTATTTATCTTTGTAACAGCACTACAGGATAGATGTCACTACCATTTGCATTTCAGAGATGAAGAACCTAGGGCATAAAATAGTTCCAAGGCAAGGAAGTGATGCTCCTAGAATACAGATTACAAATAGGGAGAGAAAGAGGATGCAACTGAAATAACAGAAATGCCATTTCTTGCCTTGAGTGGGAGTTATATGGGAGCTCTCTTTAAAATTATTCATTATTCTGTGCATTAATTTATCTGTGTCTTATTTAATTATTAGAACATTAAAATAATAAAAGTATAATAATACCCTAAGGTCATAGAACAAGGTATTAAAAAATTAATTCAACCTGTAAGTTTGCTTTGCTCCTAAAGTACCATTACCAAAGGATTCTGGAAGATCTGCTTATGATCAGTCTGTTTCTTACAAGCCAATTAAACTTTTTTTTTCAACATTTTTTTCTCTTTGTTATGTGTCTTCCCCCACCCTTGATTTAGTCGGCGTTTTCATATCCTTTTCAGATCTTAGCATTTTCTCCATGGAGTCCCTTATGTTCCTCTTGTCTTTTCTTGCAGACATTTGTGCCCATTCATTTTTCTAGCTGTACTGGTTTACTCAAAACACTCTCCTACTCCAGGGATTCTCTTTCCCCTTAACAGAAAGCATCTAAGTATATCTTCCCAAGTTCTTTTAAGCAGGAGAAGGAAATAAAGGGTATTCAATTAGGAAAAGAGGAAATAAAATTGTCTCTGTTTGCAGATGACATGATTGTATATCTAGAAAACCCCATTGTTTCAGCCCAAAACCTCCATAAGCTGATAAGCAACTTCAGAAAAGTCTCAGGATACAAAATCAATGTACAAAAATCACATGCATTCTAATACACCAATAACAGACAAACAGAGAGCCAAATCGTGAGTGAACTCCCATTCACAATTGCTTCAAATAGAATAAAATACCTAGGAATCCAACTTACAAGGGACGTGAAGGACCTCTTCAAGGAGAACTACAAACCACTGCTCAATGAAATAAAAGAGGATACAAACAAATGGAAGAACATTCCATGCTCATGGGTAGGAAGAATCAATATCGTGAAAATGGCCATACTGCCCAAGGTCATTTATAGATTCAATGCCATCCCCATCAAGCTACCAATGACTTTCTTCACAGAATTGGAAAAAATTACCTTAAAGTTCATATGGAACCACAAAAGAGCCCGCATCACCAAGTCAATCCTAAGCCAAAAGAACAAAGCTGGAAGCATCACGCTATCTGACTTCAAACTATACTACAAGGCTACAGTAACCAAAACAGCATGGTACTGGTACCACAACAGAGACATAGATCAATGGAACAGAACAGAGCCCTCAGAAATAATGCCACATATCTACAACTATCTGATCTTGGACAAACCTGACAAAAACAAGCAATGGGGAAAGGATTCCCTATTTAATAAATGGTGCTGGGGAAACTGGCTAGCCATATGTAGAAAGCTGAAACTGGATCCCTTCCTTACATCTTATACAAAAGTTAATTCAAGATGGATTAAAGACTTAAATGCTAGACCTAAAACCATAAAAACCCTAGAAGAAAACCTAGGCAATACCATTCAGGACATAAGCATGGGCAAGGACTTCATGTCTAAAACACCAAAAGCAATGGCAACAAAAGCCAAAATTGACAAATGGGATCTAATTAAACTAAAGAGCTTCTGCACAGCAAAAGAAACTACCATCAGAATGAACAGGCAACCTACAGAATGGGAGAAAATTTTTGCAACCTACTCATCTGACAAAGGGCTAATATCCAGAATCTATAATGAACTCAAATAAATTTACAAGAAAAAAAAAAACCCCATCAAAAAGTGGGCAAAGTACATGAACAGACACTTCTCAAAAGAAGACATTTATGCAGCCAAAAAAACACATGAAAAAATGCCCATCATCACTGGCCATCAGAGAAATGCAAATCAAAACCACAATGAGATACCATCTCACACTAGTTAAAATGGCAATCATTCAAAAGTCAAGAAACAACAAGTGCTGGAGAGGATGTGGAGAAATAGGAACACTTTTACACTGTTGGTGGGACTGTAAACTAGTTCAACCATTGTGGAAGTCAGTGTGGCGATTCCTCCGGGATCTAGAACTAGAAATACCATTTGATCCAGCCATCCCATTACTGGGTATATACCCAAAGGACTATAAATCATGCTACTATAAAGACACATGCACACGTATGTTTATTGTGGCACTATTCACAATAGCAAAGACTTGGAACCAACCCAAATGTCCAACAATGATAGAATGGATTAAGAAAATGTGGCACATATACACCATGGAATACTATGCAGCCATAAAAAATGATCAGTTCATGTCCTTTGTAGGGACATGGATGAAACTGGAAATCGTCATTCTCATTAAACTATCTCAAGGACAAAAAACCAAACACCGCATGTTCTCACTCATAGGTGGGAATTGAACAATGAGAACACATGGACACAGGAAGGGGTACATCACACACCAGCGACTGTTGTGGGGTTGGGGGAGTGGGGAGGGATAGCATTAGGAGATATACCTAATGCTAAATGACAAGTTAATGGGTGCAGTACACCAACAGGGCACATGTATACATATGTAACAAACCTGCTCATTGTGCACATGTACCCTAAAACTTAAAGTATAATAATAATAAAACAAAATAAAAATAAAAATAGAAAGCAACTTGAAAGAGTACTTTTAGGTCTGTAACACATTTTAATCTATATAGCATATGCTGTGAGGCATGGATCTAGGCTCATTTTTTGCATATGAACTTCTCTAATGAACATATCAGCTTTTCTAATATTATTTGATAAAAAGCCTATCCTTTCTCTATCAAATTACATTCTCTCTTTTGCCAAAAGTCGGTTGTCTATATTTATTGGCCTATTTCTGGGTTCTGTATTTTGATTTATGTATCTACGTTGTCACCAATAACACACTGCCTTGATTACTATAACTTTTAATAAGTCTGGAAATTTGGTCATCTGGACCCTCCAACATTGCTTTCTGGAATTATTTTAGCTCTTCCAGTTACTTTGCCTTTTTGTGTGAATTTCAGAATCAACTTGTTGATATCTATTTTAAAAAAAAAGCCTGCTGGAATTTTTATTGTGATTGCATTAAATCTAAAATTCATTGGAGAAATCAAATCGATGTCTTAACAATACTGAATCTTCTAATCAATGGCCATGGCATATCTCTGAATTTGCTTAGATTATCTTTAATTTATTTCATCAGTGTTTTATAGTTTTCTGCACACAGACCTTGCACATATTTTATTAAATTTATATGCAAATAGGTGTTACACTTTTTAAAAATTTTATATTTCAATTTTTCATTGCTCATATGTAAGAATGCAATTGATTTTGTATGTGGACTATGTATCCTATGAATTTGCCAAATTCATTTATTAGTTCCAAGAGATTTTTGTAGAGTCTCTGTGATGTTATCACAATCATGTTGGCTGAAGATAAAGAACATTTTCTTTCTTCTTTTTTAACCTTTATAACTTTAATTATTTTTGCCTGTTGCACTAGCTAGGTCTTTCCACATAGTATTAAATAATAAGCAGTGAAAAAAGACATTATCACCATGTTCTACAACTTAGCTAATATAAGTTAGTTTTTCATCATTAATTATTATGTTAGCTATGGGTTATTCATGGGCATTCTTTATTTGACTAAGGAAGTTCATTTTTGTTCCTAGTTTACTTAGAGCTTTTAGCTTTAAAATATGTTGAATTTTGTTAAAGTTGTTTCTGCATTTATTGATGTGACCATACGGCTTTTCTTATTCTGTCTTTCAACATGGTAAACTACATTGATTGTTTTCCAATTGTTTACCCAGCCTTGTATTGCTTGGATAAACCCAAATTGGTTGTAGCATATTTGTTTTGATTGCTAGATATGATTTTCTAACATTTTGTTAAAGGTTTTACATCTATATACATAAAAAATAATGGTATTTAGTTTTCATTTATTGCACCATTTTTATCTATTTTGTTATTAGTGTGATATCTCACAGAATGAATTGGGAAATATTTCTTTTTCACTTAAAGAGAATGTATAGAATTGGTATTTTTGCTTCCTTAAGTGTTTGATAGAATTCAGCAGTGAAGCCTTCTGGGACAGCATTTTTAAAAGGTTTTAACCACTAATTCAATTTCTAAAATATATATAGGGCTAGTAAGTTTATAAATTTCTTCTTTACTGAGTTTTCATAGTACACAGCTTTCAAATTTTTCTATCTTACCTAAGTTGTAGAATTTATCACATAGAGTTGTTCATGATATCAAACTTATTATCCTGTTACTGTCTGGAGTATGAAGATTCATGTCCCCTCTTTATTTCTGATATTGGTAATGTGTGTTTTCTTTCTCTCTTTCTCACACTGTCTCTTTCTCTATTAAGCTGAAATGAAGTTTATCAGTTTCATTGTGCTTTTCAAAGAACTAGCTTTTGATTTTATTTCCTGTATTGTTTTTCTGTTTTCAGTTTAACTTATTTCTATTCTAATATTATTATTTTCTTCATTCTACTTGGTTTAGGCTTGAACTTCTTCTCTAATTTTCTAAGGTAGAAGCTTGTGTTATTGGGATTTTTCATTTTTAAAATGTATACCTTCAGTACTATAAATGTTCCTCAAAGAGCTGCTATGATTGCATGCTGCTAATTTTAGGATGATGAGTTTTCATTTAGTTTCAAATATTTTCAAAAATTCTTTCTAGAAATTTTCACTTTGACCCATGAATTATTTATGGATATTGTTTAATTTCTAAATATTAGAACCCTTTCAGATATTTTTGTGTTATTAATTTCTAGTTTAAGTCTATTGAGGTTGAAAGTTTACGCTATGACTTGTTAAGGCTTGCTAAATCACTGAGAATGTAGTATATTTTGGTGTATGTTCCATGTTCACTCATAAAGAATGTGTATTCTGCTGTTGTTGATATGAAATATTTTATAGATGTCAATTGGGTCAAATTACTTAGTAGTGCTGTTGAAATAATCTTCAGCTTTACTGAATTATTTTCTACTTTCTATCAATTACTGAGAGAAGGGCATTGAAGTTGTCAACTGTAATTTTTGATTTGTCTATTTCTCTATCAGATCTATCAATGTGGGGCTCATGTATTTTGAAACTCTGTTTTTAGGAGCACATATATTAGGGTAGTCATGCTTTCTCAGAGAATTGATCCCTTTATCATTATGTAATGTTCATTACTGCTTATAGTTTTCATTTTCTGAAGGCCACTTTGTTAGAAGTTAATATTTCTTTAGCTTTCTTTCAGTTAGTGTTTTTGTGGTATATCTTTCTCTATACAGTTCCTTTTTTTTTTTTTTTTTTTTTGAGATGGAGTCTTGCTCTGTCACCCAGGCTAGAGTGCAGGCTGGCAGTGGTGCATTCTCAGCTCACTGCAACCTCTGCCTCCTGGGTTCAAGTGATTCTCCTGCCTCAGACTCTTCTCTATCAAATTACATTTTCCTCTTTTGTCAAAAGCTAGTTATCTATATTTATTGGGACTACAGGCGCGTGCCACCATGCCTGGCTAATTTTTTGTATTTTTAGTAGAGATGAGTTTTCACCATGTTAGCCAGGATGGTCTGGATCTCCTGACCTCATGTTCTGCCCTCCTTGGCCTCCCAAAGTGCTAGGATTACAGGCATGAGCCACTACGCCCGGCCATCTATACCCTTACTTTTAATCACATATTTATATCTCTGCTTTGTAACTGATATATTTAGATCACACTTAAAATAATTATTTATATGATTGTGTTAAAGTCTTCCATCTTGCTGTTTTTAATCAATTTGTTTTCTTGTTTTATTTTATTTTTTTCCATAAGTTATTGGGGTAAGGTGGTATTTAGTTACATGAGTAAGTTCTTTAGTGGTGATTTGTGAGATTTTGGTGCAGCCATCATCCATGTATAAACTTCACCATATTTGTAGTCTTTTATCCCTCACCCTCCTCCTACTCTTTACCCCAAGTCTCAAGAGTCCATTGTATCATTCATATGCCTTTGTGTCCTCATAGCTCAGTTCCCACATATCAGTGAGAGCACACAATGTTTGGTTTTCCATTTCTGAGTTACATCACTTAGAATAATAGTCTCCAGTCTCATCCAGGTCACAGCAAGTGTTGTTAATTCATTCCTTTTTGTGGCTGTGTAGTATTCCATGATTGATGGGCTTTTGGATTGGTTCAACAATTTTGCAATTGTCAATTGTGCTGCTATAAACATTCAATGATGAACATGCTAAAAGCAATTGCAACAAAAGCAAAAATTGACAAATGGGAACTAATTAAATTAAAGAGGTTCTGCAAAGCAAAAGAAATTATCGACAGAGTAAACAGACAACCTACAGAGAATGGGAGAGAGAAATTTTTGCAAACTATGTATCTGACAAAGGTCTAATATCCAGCATCTATAAGAAACATAAACAAATGTACATACAAACATTTAAAAATCCCATAAAAATGTGGGCAAAGGACATGAACAGACACTTTTTCAAAACAAGACATACATGTGGCCAACAATCATGTGAATAAAAGCTCAACTTCACTGATCATTAGACAAATGCAAATCAAAACCACAATAAGATACCACCTAACACTGGTCAGAGTGGAATTATTAAAAAGTCAAGGCCGGGTGCGGTGGCTCATGCCTGTAATCCCAGCACTTTGGGAGGCTGAGGCAGGTGGATCACGAGGTCAGGAGATGGAGACCATCCTGGTTAACATGATGAAACCCCCTCTCTACTAAAAAAAAAAAAAAAAAAAAAAATACAAAAAATTAGCCAGACGTGGTAGTAAGCACCTGTAGTCCCAGCTACTTGGGAGGCTGAGGCAGGTGAATGGCGTGAACCTGGGAGGTGGAGCTTGCAGTGAGCCGAGATGGCACCACTGCACTCCAGCCTGGGGGACAGAATGAGATTCCGTCTAAAAAAAAAAAAAAAGTCAAAAAATAACAGATGCTGACAAGATTGTGGGAGAAAAGGAACACTTATACACTGTTGGTGGGTGTGTAAATTGGTTCTCATTGTGAAAGACAGTGTGGCAATTCCTCTAAGACCTAAAGGTAGAAATACTATTTGACCCAGCAATCCCATTACTGGGTATAAACCCAAAGGAATATAAATTGTTCTATTATAAATATGCATGCACACATATGTTCATTGCAGCACTATTCACAATAACAAAGATATAGAGTCAACCTAAATGCCCATCAGTAATACACTGGCTAAAGAAGATGTGATATATACATCATAGAATACTATGCAGCCATAAGAAATAAAAAGATATGGCCTTTGCAGGGACATGGATGGAGCTAGAGGTCATTATTCCTAGTAAACTATTGTAGGAACAGAAAACCAAATACTGCATGTTCTTACTTATAAGTGGAAGCTAACACAAGTTTGCCTATGTAACAAATTTACACTTATACCCCTAAACTTAAAAAAAGTTAAAAAATAAGTAAATAAATAAATAAAAACCTGGGGGGGGGGCAAATGTTAAAGTTAAATTAGAGCACATATTATAGAGACCCAAAGGCAAATCAGTGTGCATGGATGCCAACACTCCTACACCTACTAGCATCCCATCCCCACTGCACTGCCACCACCACCAGTGTGAGTGTGTATATGCTGGTGCCTCTGCCAATGCCCCACACCCACCAGTGTTCTGACCCTGCTGATGATGTATAGGCAACTCAATCACCATCATGGCTACTGACATACATTAGCAAGCAAGGATCCTTCTGTCACTACCTCAGTGAAGCACTTTGGCCAACACCCCCTAATCAGAGTGTTGGGGCCAGCAGACCAGGAACATCTTGGTCCCTCCAGTGCAGCAGATTCCTAGTCTTGAGGGGCCAGAGAACATGGCTGGTAGCATCCCTCAGTGTTAGAGCACACAGCCAAGGAGTGCTGAGCTGAGCCTTTGCTGCCTGAAATCTTCCAGAATCAAAGCCAGTCAGCTGACTTATACCCTTCTTATACCACAATCAAACCCTCGAAGGCATCAAAGAAGATAAAAGCAAAATATCCCATCCAAATGATGGCAATTTGAAAGGTTTAAGGAACATCAGTCCACACAGATTAAAACAAAACAAAACAAAACAAAACAAAAAGAAACAAAAACTAGCACAAGAACTCTTGGAACTCAAAAAGCCACAGTGTCTTCTTACCTCCAAATGACCACATTACATCCCCAAAAATGGTTCTTAACCAGGCTGAAATGGCAGGCATAGAATTCAGAATTTAGATAGGAAGGAAGATTATTAAGATTCAGGAGAAAGTCAAAACCCAATCCAAGGAATTTAAGAAATACAAAAAAAAAAAAAAAAAAAAATACAAGAGCTAAAAGACAAAATGGTCATTTTAAGAAAGAACAAAACTGATCTAATAGAGGTAAGAAACACACTACAAGAATTTCGTAATACAATTGCAAGTATTAACAGCAGAATAGACCAAGTTGAGGAAACAATCTCAGAGCCCAAAGACTGGTTTACTGAATTAACTCAGCCAGACAAAAATAAAGAAAAAATAACAAAAGAGTGAGCAAAACTTCTGAGAAATGTGGAACTATGTAAAGAGGCCAAATCTACAAATCACTGATGTCCCTGAAAGAAAGGGAGAGAAAGCAAGCAACTTGGAAAACATATTTGAGGATATCATCCAAGAAAATTTCCCCAACCTCTCCAGAAAGTCCAACATTTAAATTCAGGAAATGCAAAAAAACTGTATTAGTTTGTTCTCATGCTGCTAATAAAGACATACCCAAAATTGGGTAATACATAAAGAAAAAAAGGTTTGTGGGGAGGCCTCACAATCATGGCAAAAGGTGAGGAAGGAGCAAAGCCACATTTTAAATGGTGGCAGGCAAGGAAGATTGTGCAGGGGAACTCCCATTTATAAAACCATCAGATCTCATGAGACTTTTTCACTGTTATAAGAACAGTATGGGAATAACCCTCCTCCATGATTCAATTACATCCCACCAGGTCCCTCCCACAACACATGGGGATTATGGGAACTACAATTCAAAATGAGATTTGGGTGGGGATGTAGCTAAACCATATTAGAACCCCTGTGAGATACTATACAAGATGACCATCCCAGTACACACTCATCAGATTCCCCAAGGTCGACATGAAACAAAATATATTAAAGACAGAGAGAAGAAGCAAGTCACCTAAAAAGGGAACCCCATCAGGCTAACAGCAGACCTTTCGGCAGAAACTTTACAAGCCAGAAGAGAATGGAGTCCTATATTTAGTATTCTTAAAGGCAAGAAACTCCAGCCAAGAATGTTATATCCAGCCAAACTAAGCTTCATAAGCAAAGGAGAAATAAATTCCTTCTCAGACAAGCAAATGATAAGGAAATGTATTACTACAACCAGACCTGCCTCACAAGAGGTCCTTGAAAGAGTGCTAAATAAAGAAATGAAAGACTATTTCTGGCCACTACCAAAAAAAAACAACAACAAAGAACACTTAAGTACATAGACAATCGACACTATAAAGCAAATGCATAGTCAAGTCTATGTAATAACCAGCTAACATCATGATGATGGGATAAAGTCCACACATATCAATATTAAACTTCATTGTAAATGTGCTAAATACCTCAATTAAAAGGCCCAGAGTGGCAAAATGAATAAAGAAGTAGTCTCTGATGGTATGCTGCTATCTCACATGCAATGATACCCATAGGCTCAAAGCAAAGGGATGGAGAAAAACCTACCAAGCAAACAGAAAAAAAAAAAAAAAAAAAAAACAGGGGTTGACATTCTAATTTCAGACAAAACCAACTTTAAAAAGAAAAAAGCAAGAGTTGTTATTCTAATTTCAGACTAAAGAAAATTTACACCAACAATAATCAAAAAAGGCAAAGAAGGAACTTTGGGAGGCCAAGGTAGGCTGATCACCTGAGGTCAGGAGTTCAAGACCAGCCTAGTCAACATGGTGAAACTCCATCTCTACTAAAAATACAAAAATTAGGTAGGCATGGTGGCACATGCCTGTAATCCCAGCTACTCGGGAGGCTGAGGAAGGAGAATTGCTTGAACCCCGGAGGCGGACGTTGCAGTGAGCTGAGATCGTGCCACTGCACTCCAGTTGGGATGAGAAGAGCAAAACTCTGTGTCAAGAAGAAAAAAAAGGCAAGGAAGGGCATTCTATAATAGTAAAGGGTTCAATTCAACAAGAAGAAATAACTATTCTAAATATATATATGCACCCAATACAGGAGCACCCAGATTCATACAGCAAGTTCTTAGAGACCTATGAAGAGATCAAATAACCACATAGTAATAATGGGAGACTTCAGCACCCCACTGACAGTATTAGACAGATCATCAAGGCAGAAAACTAACCAAGACATTTGGGACCTGAACTCAACATGACCAAATCAATCTAACACATACCTACTAAATCCTCCTCCCAACAACAGAATATACATTCTTCTCATGTGCCCATGGCACGTACTCCAAAATAAACCACACAATCAGCCATAAAACAATTCTCAGCAAAATAAAATAAAAAAAGGAATTATACCAATCACACTTTCAGACCACAACACAATGTCAATAGAAATCAATATTAAGACGATCACTCAAAACAATACAACTACATGAAAATTAACTGACTCCTAAATGACTTCTGGGTAAACAATGAAATTTAGGAACAAATTAAGAAATTCTTTGAAACTAATGGGAAAAAATATACAACATACCAAAATCTCTGGGACACAGCTAAAGTAACGTTAAAAGGAAAGTTTATAGCATTAAGTGTGCATGTCAAAAAACTATAGAGAAATCTTAAATTAACAACTTGACATTACACCAAGATGAACTAGAAAAACAAGAGCAAACCAACCCCAATGCTAGCAGAAGACAAGAAATAACCAAAATCAGAGCTGAACTGAATGAAATTGAGATACATAAAAACATATAAAGAAAAATAATACCAGAAATTGGTTCTTTGAAAGACTAAATAAAATTGATAGTCTGCTTGCTAGCTAAACTAATAAAGGACGAAAGAAGATCCACATAAGGAGAATCAGACATGACAAAGGGGACATTACCTCTGAACCCACAGAAATACAAAAAAAAAGCCCTCAAAGACTACTACTATGAGCACCTCTATACACACAAACTAACACACCTAGAACAAATTGATAAATTCTGGAAAACATACAGCCTCCCAAGATTGAACCAGGTAGAAATTGAATCACTGAACAGGCCAATAATGAGTTCTGAAATTGAATCAGTAATAAAAAGCCATCCAACCAGAAAAAGCCCAGGACCAGATGGATTCACATCTGAATTCTACCAGTTGTGTAAAGAAGAGTTGGTATAATTTCTACTGAAACTATTCCAAACAATTGAGGAGGATGGACTCCTCCCTCACTCATTCTATGAAGTCAGCATCATCCTGATACAAAACGTGGCAGAGACACAACAGAAAAGCAAAACTTCATGTCAATATCCTTGATAAACATAGATGCAGACATCTTCCACAAAATACTAGCAAATTGAACCCATCAGCTTTTCAAAATTCACCGTGATCAAGTTTGCTTTATCCCTGGGATGCAAGGTTAGTTCAACATACACAAATCAATAAAAGTGATTCATCATATAAACAGAACAAAAACATACACATAATTATCTCAATAGATGCAGAAAGCTTTCAGTAAAATTCAACATTCCCTCACGTGAAAAACCTTTGAAAAACTAGACATTAAAGGAACATACTACAAAATAATATGAGTCATCTATGACAAATGCACAGCCAACATCATTCTGAATGGGCAAAAACTGAAAGCAATCCCCTTGAGAAGTGGAACAAGACAAAGATGACACTCTCACCACACTTATTCAACATTGTACTGGAAATCCTAGCAGAACAATCAGGGAAGAGAAATAAAAGGCATCCAATTAGAAAAAAAGAAAGCCAAACTATCTCTCTTCAGACTATATGATTCTATAACTATAAAATTCCATAGTCTTTGTCCAAAAGCTCCTAGATGTGATAAATAACTTTAGCAAAGTTTCAGGATACAAAACCATTGTAAAAAATCAATAGCATTTCTGGCCAGGCACAGTGGCTCATGCCTGTAATCCCAGCAGTTTAGGAGGCCAAGAGGGGCAGATCAGGAGGTCAAGAGATTGAGACCATCTTGGCCAACATGGTGAAACCACATCTCTACTAAAAATACAAAAATTAGGTAGGCATGATGGTGCATACCTGTAGTCCCAGATACTTGGGAGGCTGAAGCAGGAGAATCACTTGAACCCAGGAGGTGGAGGTTGCAGTGAGCCAAGATTGTGGCACTGCACTCTACCCTAGCAACAGAGCGAGACTCCATCTTAAAAAAAAAAAAAAAATAGCATTTCTATACACCAATACCATCCAAGCTGAGAGCCATCAAGAATGGAATCCCATTCACATTAGCCACAAAAAGAATAAAATACTGAGAAATACAGCTAAACAGGGAGGCAAAAGATCTTTATAAAATAATTACAAAACAATGCTCAAAGAAATCAGAGATGATACAAACAAATGGAAAAACTTTCCATACTCATGGATAGGAAGAATCAATCTTGTTAATATGGCCATACACCACAAAGCAATTTACAGGTTCAATGCTATTCCAATCAAACTACCAATGATATTCTTCCCAGTATTAGCAAAAACTATTCTAAAATTCATATGTAATTAAAAGAGAACATCAATAGCCAAAGCAATCATAAGCAAAACGTACAAAGCTGGAGGCATCACATTACCTGACTTCAAACTATACTACAAAGCTACAGTAACCAAAACAGGTGCTGCTGCAAAAACAGACACATAGACCATTGGAACAGAATAGACAGTGCAGAAATAAAGCCACACACCTACAACCATACAATATTTGACAAAGTCTACAAAAATAAGCAATGGGGAAAGGATTCCCTATTCAACAAATGGTGCTGGGGTAACTGGGTAACAATATGCAGAGGATTGAAATTAGACCCCTTCCTTATACCATATACAAAAGTCAAGTCAAGATGGATTAAACACCAAAATATAAAATCTAAAACTGTAAAAAAGTCCTTGAGAAAAACCTAGGAAATACTATTCTGAACATAGGCCATGGAAAAGATTTCACAATGCCAAAAAGCAATGGCAACAAAAACAAAAATTGACAAATAAAACCTAATTAAACTAAACAGCGTCTACACAACCAAAGAAACTATAAACAGATAACTTACAGAATGAGAGAAAATATTTTCAACTTACCATCTATCAATAGACAACCTACAGAGTGGGAGAAAATATTTTCAAATTATGCATCTGACAAAGATCTATTTGCCAGAATTTAGACACATAACAATATTAACCTTAAAAGTAAATAGGCTAAATGCTCCAATTAAAAAACACGGACTGGCAAATTGGATAAAGAGTCAAGATCCATCAGTGTGCTGTATTCAGGAAACCCATCTCACGTGCAGAGACACACATAGGCTCAAAATAAAGGCATGGAGGAAGATCTACCAAGCAAATAGAAAATGAAAAAAGGCAGTGGTTGCAATCCTAGTCTCTGATAAAACAGATTTTGAACCAACAAAGATCAAAAGAGACAAAGAAGGACATTATGTAATGGTGAAGGGATCAATTCAACAAGAAGAGCTAACTATCCTAAATATATATGCACCCAATACTGGAGCACCCAGATTCATAAAGCAAGTCCCTAGAGACCTAGAAAGAGACTTAGACACCCGCACAATAATAATGGGAGACTTTAACACCCCACTGTCAACATTAGACAGATCAATGAGACAGAAAGTTAACAAGCATATACAGGAACTGAGCTCAGCTCTGCACCAAGCAGACTTAATAGACATCTACAGAACTCTCCACCCCAAATCAACAGAATATACATTCTTTTCAGCACCACACCACACCTATTCCAAAATTGACCACATAGTTGGAAGTAAAGCTCTCCTCAGCAAATGTAAAAGAACAGAAATTATAACAAACTGTCTCTCAGACCACAGTGCAAACAAACTAGAACTCAGGATTAAGGAACTCACTCAAAACCACTCAATTACATGGAAACTGAACAACCTGCTCCTGAAAGACTACTGGGTACATAACAAATGAAGGCAGAAACAAAGATGTTCCTTGAAACCAATGAGAACAAAGACACAACATACCAGAATCTCTGGGACACATTCAAAGAAGTGTGTAGAGGGAAATTTATAGCACTAAATGCCCACAAGAGAAAGCAGGAAAGATCTAAATTTGACACCCTAACATCACAATTAAGAGAACTAGAGAAAAAGCGCAAACATATTCAAAAGCTAGCAGAAGGCAAGAAATAACTAAGATCAAAGCAGAACTGAAGGAAATAGAGACACAAAAAACCCTTCAAAAAATCAATGAATCCAGGAGCTGGTTTTGTGAAAAGATCAACAAAACTGATAGACCGCTAGCAAGATTAATAAAGAAGAAAAGAGAGAAGAATCAAATAGATGCAATAAAAAGTGATAAAGGGGATATAACCACCTATCCCACACAAACAAACTACCATCAGAGAATACTATAAACACCTCTACACAAATAAACTGGAAAATCTAGAGGAAATGGAGACATTTCTGGACACATACACCCTCCCAAGACTAAACCAGGAAGAAGTTGAATCTCTGAATAGAGCAATAATAGGCTCTGAAATTGAGGCAATTTAACTAATAGCTTACCAACCAAAAAATGTCCGGAAGCAGATGGATTCACAGCCAAATTCTACCAGAGGTACAATGAGGAGCTGATATCATTCCTTCTGAAACTATTCCAATCAATAGAAAGAGAGGGAATCCTCCTCAACTCATTTTATGAGGCCAGCATCATCCTGATACCAAAGCCTGGCAGAGACACAACAAAAAAAGAGAATTTTAGACCAATATTCCTGATGAACATCAATGCAAAAATCCTCAATAAAATACTGGCAAATTGAATCCAGAAGCACATCAAAAAGCTTATCTACCATGATCAAGTGGGCTTCATCCCTGGAATGCAAGGCTGATTCAACATATGTAAATCAAAAAACATAATCCAGCATATAAACAGAACCAAAGACAAAAACCATATGATTATCTCAATAGATGCAGAAAAGGTCTTTGACAAAATTCAACAACTCTTCATGCTAAAAACTCTCAATAAATTCGGTATTGATGGGACATCTCTCAAAATCAAAAGAGATATCTATGACAAACTCACAGCTAATATCATACTGAATGGGCAAAAACTGGAAGCATTCCCTTTGAAAACTGGCACAAGACAGGGACGCCCTCTCTCACCACTCCTATTCAACATAGTGTTGGAAGTTCGGCCCAGGGTAATTAGGCAGGAAAAGGAAATAAAGGGTATTCAATTAGGAAAATAGGAAGTCAAATAGCCCCGTTTGTGGATGCCATGATTGTATATCTAGAAAACCCCATCATTTCAGCCCAAAATCTCCTTAAGCTGATAGGCAACTTCAGCAAAGTCTCGGATACAAAATCAACGTGCAAAAATCACAAGCATTCTTAAACACCAAAAACAGACAAACAGAGAGCCAAATCATGAGTGAACTCCCATTCACAATTGCTTCAAAGAGAATAAAATATCTAGGAATCCAACTTACAAGGGATGTGAAGGACCTCTTCAAGGAGAACTACAAACCACTCCTCCATGAAATAAAAGAAGATACAAACAAATGGAAGAACATTCCATGCTCATGGGGAGGAAGAACCAGTATCGTGAAAATGGCCATACTGCCCAAGGTAATTTATAGATTCAATGCCATCCCTATCAAGCTACCAATGACTTTCTTCACAGAACTGGAAAAAACTACTTTAAATTTCATATGGAAAGAAACAAGAGCCTGCATTGCCAAGTCAATCAGAAGCCAAAAGAACAAAGCTGGAGGCATCACGCTACCTGACATCAAACTATACTACAAGGCTACAGTAACCAAAACAGTGTGGTACTGGTACCAAAACAGAGATATAGACCAACAGAAGAGAACAGAGCCCTCAGAAATAATGCCGCATATCTACAACTATCTGATCTTTGACAAACCTGACAAAAACAAGAAATGGGGAAACGATTCCCTATTTAATAAATGGTGCTGGGAAAACTCTCTGGCCATATGTAGAAAACTGAAACTGAATCCCTTCCTTGCACCTTATACATAAATTAATTCAGGATGGATTAAAGACTTAAATGTTATATCTAAAAGCATAAAAACACTAGAAGAAAACCTAGGCAATACCATTCAGGACATAGGCATGGGCAAGGACTTCATGTCTAAAACACCAAAAGCAATGGCAACAAAAGCCAAAATTGACAAATGGGATGTAATTAAACTCAAGAGCTTCTGCAAAGCAAAAGAAACTACCATCAGAGTGAACAGGCAACCTACAAAATAGGAGAAAATTTTTGCAACCTACTCATCTAACAAAGGGCTAATATCCAGAATCTACAATGAACTCAACAAATTTACAAGAAAAAAGCAAACAACCCCATCAAAAAGTGGGCAAAGGATATGAACAGACACTTCTCAAAAGAAGACATTTATGCAGCCAAAAGACACATGAAAAAATGCTCATCATCACTAGCCATCAGAGAAATGCAAATCACAACCACAATGAGATACCATCTCACACCAATTAGATTGGTCATCATTAAAAAGTCAGGAAACAACAGGTGCTGGAGAGGATGTGGAGAAATAGGAAAACTTTTACACTGTTGGTGGGACTGTAAACCAGTTCAACCATTGTGGAAGTCGGTGTGGTGATTCCTCAGGGATCTAGAACTAGAAATACCATTTGACCCAGCCATCCCATTACTGGGTATATACCCAAAGGTTTATGAAACATGCTGCTATAAAGACACATGCACACATATGTTTATTGCAGCACTATTCACAACAGCAAAGACTTGGAACCAACCCAAATGTCCAACAATGATAGAATGGATTAAGAAAATGTGGCACATATATACCATGGAATACTATGTAGCCATAAAAAATGATGAGTTCATGTCCTGTGTAGGGACATGGATGAAGCTGGAAACCATCATTCTCAGCAAACTATGGCAAGGACAAAAAAACCAAACACCGCATGTTCTCACTCATAAGTGGGAATTGAATAATGAGAACACATGGACAAAAGAAGGGGAACATCACACTCTGGGGACTGTTGTGGGGTGGGGAGAGTGGGGAGGGACAGCACTAGGAGATATACCTAATGTTAAATAATGAGTTAGTGGGTGGAGCACACAGACATGGCACATGTATACATATGTAACAAACCTGCACGTTGTGCACATGTACCCTAAAACTTAAAGTATAATAAAAAAATAAAAATAAAAATAAATAAATAAAGACTAGAATTTATTCTACAAAAAAAGAAACTTAAATTAACAAGCAGAAAACAAACAATTGCATTAAAAAATGAGCAATGAACATGAACAGACACTTAAAAAAAAGACAGACATTTGGCCAACAAGCATATGAAACAATGCACAACATCACTAACTATTAGATAAAGGCAAATTAAAACCATAGGACAGCATCTCACCGAAGTCAGAATGGCTATTAAAAAGTCCAAAAATAACATGATGGCAAGGTTGTAGAGAAAAGAGAACATTTACACACTGCTAGTGGGAATGTAACTTAGGTCAGTAATTGTAGAAAGCATTTTAGCATTTTCTCAAACTTATAGCAGAATTGTCATTCAACCCAGCAATCCCTTATTGGGTGTATACCCAAAGGAATATAAATTATTTGGCCATAAAGACACATGCATGTGTATGTTCATCATAGCACTGTTCACAATAAAAAAGATATGGAGGCAACCTAAATGCCCATCAACAATAGATTGCATAGAGAACATGTGGTACATATATATGGAGAACTATGCAGCCATGAAAAAGAATGAGGTTATGTTCTTTACAGCAGCATGGATGGAGCTGGAAGCTGTTATCCCAAGCAAACTAACACAGGAATAGAAAACAAAATACCACATATTCTCACTTATAAATGGGAGCAAAACATTGAGCACACATGGACACAGACAAGAGAACAACAGACACCAGGGACTATCTGAGGATGGAGGGTGGCAGGAAGGTGAGGATCAAAAAAATACCTATTGGGTACTGTGCTGATTACCTGAGTGATGAGATAATCTCTACGCCAAACCCCCACAACATGCAATTTACCTCTGTAACAAACCTGTACATGTACTCTTGAAACTAAAATAAAAGTTTAAATAAATAAATGTTTTTAAATGACTAACTTGACTAACTTGGAAGTCTGTGTTATGTAAGGGAGGAGAAATAACTTTTCAGATTTACACTAACGAAAGAAAAACCTACCACCCCATTTGGTAAATAAATAAATATTTATCTGGACATTTTTTCCCTTTTAGTGCCTTTATAGGGTATTGCTGTCATATAAGTTTATATGTATTTAATACACTTAGTTTTGATTATATATAAATAACATATACATAAATACGTTATATATGTATATATATATATTATTGGTGCAAAAGTAAATGCAGTTTCAGACCATGAATTTTAAATCATTATAACTGGGCTCAAACACATCTTTTTATTATTAGTAGTAGTAGCAGTATTAGTATTATACTTTAAGTTCTGGGATGCACTTGCAGAACATGTAGGTTTGTTACATAGGTATACATGTGCCATGGTGGTTTGCTGAACCCATCAACCCGTCATCTAGTTTTGAAGCCCTGCATGCATTAGGTATTTGTCCTAATGCTCTCCCTCCCCTTGCCTCCCACCCCCCATAGGCCCCTGTGTGTGATATTCCCCTCCTTGTGTCCATGTGTTCTCATTGTTCAACTCCCAGTTATGAGTCAGAACATGCGGTGTTTGATTTTCTGTTCCTGTCAAACACATCTTTATTAATCACAGTAGGAACCATTACAATCAACACATTTTTGACAATGAGAAATTAGTTTGTTTATTCCTGTAGCCTAAAGATTTGTGCTTCAGGTTTCGACGAACCCTTGGAAAGCATCTGCATCCTGCTTGTTGCAGAAGGATTTTCCCTGCAAAAAGTTGTCAATATGCTTGAAATCGGTGGTCGTTGGTTGGCAAGAGGTCAGGTGAATATGGTGGATGAGGCAAAACTTTGTAGCCAAATTCGTTCAACTTTTCAAGCATTGGTTGTGTGACTTGCGGTCGAGGGTTGTCCTGGAAAAGAATTGGGCCCTTTCTATTAACCAATGCTGGCTGCAGACATTGCAGTTTTCGGTGCATCTCATCAATTTGCTGGGCATACTTCTCAGATGTAATGGTTTCACTGGGATTCAGAAAGCTGTCGTGGATCACACTGGCAACACCAAACAGTGACCATGACTCTTTTTGGTGCAAGTTTGGCTTTGGGAAGTGCTTTGGAGCTTCTTCTCAGTCTAACCACTGAGCTGGTTGTGGCTGATTGTTGTATAAAATCCACTTTTCATTACAGGACACAATCTGATCAAACAATTGCTCATTGTTGTTGTGTAGAATAAGAGAAGAAGACACTTCAAATGACAATTATTTTGATTTTTGGTCAGCTCATGAGGCACTCACTTATTGAACTTTTTCACCTTTCCAATTTCCTTCAAATGCCAAACAATCATGAATGGTTGATATTGAGTTCTTCAGCAATTTCTCTGTAGTTGTAAGAGGATCAGCCTCCATGATTTCTCCTCATCTTCAAGGCTCTCATCTCCTTTGAAAAACTTCTTGAATCACCACTTCCCTTTATGTTCATTAGCAGTTCCTGTGCCAAATGCTTTGTTGATGTTGTGAGTTGTCTCTGCTGCTTTATGACCCATTTTGACTCGAATAAGAAAATCACTCAATTTTGCTTTTTGTCTAACATAATTTCCATACTCTAAATGAACATAAAATAAACAGCAAGTAATAAGTCATTAGCAAAAAATATCAAGAAATGTGCATTAAAATAATGTATAACATAACCACATTTATTTAAGAATGAATTCCAATCAAATGGCAAATTCCAACAATATAAAAACTGCAATTACTTTTGCACTGGCCTAATTATCTATCTATCTATCTATCTATCTATCTATCTATCTATCTATCTATCTATCTATCTATCTATCTATCATCTATCTATCTATCATCTATCTATCTGAATATATATTAGTTACTTAAAGAAATGGGTTATCAAGATCTACGAGAAGAGAACTTACTTAATGTCGCAAAGCCAATCAGTTACACAGTAGGGCCTAGAAATTAGATTTTTGGATTCTCATTTCAGTGTTTTATCAATAATATTTTGTTAGCCCTCCTCCCTTTTTCCATAACCCCTCCCTTGAAAAAAAATATATGTACTCGGGTTTCTCTGGTTTTTGTCTTTGGGGAAGATGTTTATTTCCCAAATGAATGAGTCTTTCTAATTGTTTATCTTTTTCTTTATCTTTTCATGATGAAGACCTAAAAAGTGAGTAACCTATTTATTTACTTTTATAATAACCTGTATCCTAATAACTTGTTTCATTTTCTTAGATCCAAGATAATCAGACTGGAGAATTGTGAGGCCTATTTTAAGAAATATGAAACTGACTCCAACTGTGAATTCCAAGAGGAATATAAAGTATGTGGTTGCAGATATTTTGTTTTTCATTAGTTTGTGTTTTTTTGAGAGTGTGAAAACCATCTGTTTTCATCTTATGGTGAAGCTTTGGGTAAGTGCTTACCCTCTTAGGGTGGAAAGAGACATTCCTGCCTGTCCCCCAGGGTCCCACTGTTCCATGTTGCCTCTGACTGCTCAGATAAACCTTCACTTCTAATGGATTACACATTTATTCTTATTGATACCTGAATATTATCCAGAGAGATATAGAAACTGGGAATTTAAGTTAGTGGACTATTAACTAGAATAATTAGGAAACTATATGAGCTGAAAAGAAACCAAATGAGCATGCAGACATCTGGGACTTGATGAAGATGTGGTCCAGGGTGGCTCACGATGCTTACTAGAAGCTCTGCAGAAAGACTTTCTGGGCCAGTGTCTGTCTTTCAGTGCCCCATGCTCTGCCCCAGCCAGCCCAGGAACTAACCCTGCTCAGAGTATCCATGCACACTCACCCACCTGTGCTGCCCTGTCCAGCATCTCTGCCTTCTCTCTCCTAAAATCCTGCTCAGCACTCAGGACATTGCAGATGTGGCCTCCTCCATGGTTTTTCTCTGGTCCTGTTAGGAGGACTTGAATTCTGTGTCCTCAAACTGCCTTGTTTACCCTGCTACATGTCACTTGTTACCAATATTCAGCATTTGCTTAATTCAGCCTTATAATGTGAGTTTCTTTCCTGTGTACACCTTTCCCCCAGGTTGCAAGCTCCTTGAAGGCCAGAGTTGTCTTTCATCTTTTATTCTAATCTCTGTATTAGTTTCCTAGGCTGTCATAACAAAGCATCACAAACTGGGTGACTGAAAACAACAAAAACGTATTGTCTTGCAGTTCTAGAAGTGGCAAGTCCAAAATCAAGGTGTGAACAGGACTATGCTCCTCCTAAGCCACTGGGGAGGATCCTTCCTTGCCTCTGCAGCTTCTGGAAGCCCTAGATGTCCCTTGCTTCTGTGGCAGCATCACTCTCATGTCTGCCTCTGCCTTCCCTTGGCTGTCTCTATTCGTGTGTATGTGTCTCTTTGCCTCTTTTCCTCTTATAAGAATGCCAGTCTTAGCTGCTCTGCCTATGGAGTAGCTATTCTTTTGTTTCCCTACTTTCTTAATGAACTTGCTTTTGCAAAGAAAAAACAAACAAAACACCAGTAGTATGGGATTAAAGGCCTACTCTATTGCAGTATGACCTCATTTCAACTTGATTATATCTGCAAAGAGCATATTTCCAAATAACATCTCACTTATAGGCACTGGGGGTGAGAAATCCAACATATCTTTTAGAAACACAATTTAACCCATATCACCTCTGTATTTCCACTTTGTTCTGTCATATGCTATGCTCCGTATGAATAATATTTGAAGACCAAGTAAACAAACAACTCATTTATTTTGTTTACAGAATCTGAAGTTTACTGGAATTAGTCTACCTGAACATGCAGCTGAACTGAGTGAGAACAAAGAGTCAACATAATAATGTTCTACCCTGTAAGTTATTTTATCCACAGGACCTTCCCTTTTTTCTGTCAGTAGCCATCACATCTCTAACTGTAGGGGGAAGGGAATCAGTGATCCTAACTAGCCACTTCCACAACCATCTATTACTCACCGACTGTGTGCTAAGTACTGTCTTTAGGAACATTATATTTAATTAAATCCTCACAACAACCTTATGAAGTAGATAGCAGAATTCATTTTGCAGATGAGAAAAATGAAGCACAGAGTGGTTTGCTGATTTTTCCAAGACCACACAGGTAGTAATGGAAAAACAAGGCTTTGGACCAGGTCTCTCTGTCTCATTCAGGAGAAAGACCAGAGTCTATGTTCTTAAGCCCTCAGTCTCACAGCCACGTATTTCAATTTCTATAATTCTGCAACAAAAAAGAGGCAGAGGGAGACAGGCAGGGTGTCACACTTTCTGTGTCCAGACACATCGCTGATGGGATGAGTGCAATCTACAACTAAGTATGAATTATATTTAGATTGTTTCCTGTTTTTGATAATTAACAATGTCTCAATCTAGCAAACAGGGATAATAGCCAATTGAGTTTAAAATGTGAATTATTTATTACATCAACTATTAAACAGCATGTAAGTATTTTTCCATGACAGCTCATTGTAGTCTCTTTTGGGTGGGAATTAGAACACAGAGAGAAATGTAAGTAGATTACAGCCATGTTCTGATTTATCCAAAATTGATAGCCTTTGCAGATAATTTTTACATCAGGACATTTTCTTTTTTCTTTCCCAATCAAAAACAGTAACCTGTTTAGACTCAGGATTTCTTTTTTGGTTTATCTTTTATTGTTTTATTTTTTGAGACAGAGTATCCCATTGTTGCCCAGGCTGGAGTGCAGTGGCATGATCTTGGCTTACTGCAACCTCTGCCTCCTGAGTTTAAGCAATTCTCCTGCCTCAGCCTCTCAAGTAGCTGTGTAGCTGGGGTTACAGGCATGTGCCACCATGCCTGGCTAATTTTTGTAGATTTTGCAGAGACGGGTTTCTCCATATTGTCCAGGCTGGTCTCAAACTCCTGAGCTCAAGCGATCTGCCCACCTTGGCCTCTCCAAGTGCTGGGATTATAGACGTGAGCCACCACTCCTGGCCTAGACTCAGCTTTTTCTAACACCTGGGTTTTGTCTCTCCATTTTCTCCCTATTACTTGACAAGGAGTATTGGCCTATGTTCTGAGAGCAATTCTTTTAAAACTAGACTGATGGGATTATTGGCCTGTTTAAAAGATTAAATCAGGATTATTGGCCTGTTTTCTGGACGGTCTGTGGGGATTCTCAGTGCTGGAACAAATGCTGGGAATTTAGTGTTTGGGTATTGTTTTTATTAGGAAACCTTTAGGCTGAGACTCACATTGGTAACTGGACTTACTATTGTTATATTATTTTGTCTAGAGGAGTGTGAGATAGTGCAGTCAGAGGCAGGGAAGCTGAGGTGGTGCTGCGTATGGCTCAGCCTGACACTTGCAATTCTAAGGTTATTATTTCATTTCTTGAATTGGATTTTATGTCTGTTTTTGAAATCATAACATTTAGAAACATGAGAGTTTTGTGTTTTAGACACTTTCACTCACAGTAGTCTTATACATTCAGTTTATGCTTCAACTGGAAACTGTATTTTTATAACAAATTGTTTACATGAAAATAAAGGCAGGGTAGAAAGGTTAACCTGGGGACCTACCCTGTCCTGGTGGAAAGGGCACTAGATTTAACTTCTGACCACTCTTCAACAGATATAAGGACTTGGAGATCTCCATAATCTCTACAATCCTCAGTTTCCTCATCTGTAAAACATGGTAAAGGCTTCTAGAATGGTTTTCAGGAGTAAATAAAATTATTTAACAAACTTCCCAGTTCATGGCAGATGCTAATAGTAACAGGTTTACTTTATTTGAGCAGGCATATTTTATGCAGGGGAAAAAGAGTACAGAATAAAGACGCACTTCCAGGAGCTGTTTTACCCAATGATGAGGAATTAACTGACACCCCATAGGGATGAAAACAAACCAGCAGCACTTCTACCTTATTCTGCATTAGATGTTGCCACCACATCTGGGCATCCCATATTATCATCTAGAAAACTCAGAGTGCTTTTGTAGCAAACTTATTTAGAAATCATCAAATGCAGCACTTCAGGAGTTCAAAAATTGTGTCTTTACAACCGTTTTAGATGGTAAATAGGTCACTGATATGGCATTTGAATATTGTCCATACTGTGAGAAACCAATTCTATTTTCAATTATAATTCAAGTCTAAATTCACCAATGAGAAAAATCTCGATTTCTTCCCACTATAACTTTAGTATTGCCATAAGCCTAACACACACACACACACACACACATATGCACACAGATGCACACACATTTCAAAATAATAATTATCAGACTTCTAATGCTGAGCATTTAACTGTACCTAAAAAGAGTTTAGTAATTTGGGGGTCATTGACCAATTTTCTTCTTACTGTTTTTTTTCAAATTTATTATTATTTCTTAAGTTGGCAGATACCTCTATATGTGTAGTCAGCCCCCCACATTCATGGGTTCTGCATCCATGGACTCAATCCAACCATGGATGGAAAACACTCCAAAAAAATTTGCATCTGTACTGAACACGTTACAGACTTTTGTCTTGCTCTTCTCTAACCAGTATGATATAACAATTATTTACACAGCGTTTACATTTTATTAGGTATTATAAGTAATCTAAAGATGATTTAAAGTATAAGGGAGAATATGCAGCAGTTATGTCAAATACTATGCCATTTTGTGACAAGGACTCAAGCGTTGTCTGATTTTGGTCTTCCATGGGAGGTTCTGGAAACAATACCCCACAGATGCAGAGGAACTGCTGTATTTATAGCATACAACATGATGTTTATAGTATACATACAAAGTGGAACGATGTCTGGCTAATTAACATATGCATTACCTCATGTAGTTATCATGTGGGGAGAGCAGTGAACATTCACCCTCTCAGAATCCTATCATTTGTGACAACATGGATGAACCTGGAAGACATTATGTTAAGTGAAATAAAACAGAAAAGATAAGTACTGCATGATCTCACTCATATATGGAATCTAAAAGAGTTGATTTCATAAAAGTAGACAGTAAAATGACAGTTAGAATAGGCTGGGGCATTTGGGGTGGAGGATCAAGAAGTTGTTGATCTCCTTACTTTATTACAACTAATGCTGACCTTGTTTACAAGATACCGTATTGTTTATTTTACAGATAGATTTATTTACCTAAAACAAACTGATTTAAAGATAACCATCAGAGAAGTGGGTTAGTGAACAAATTAATCTGGGAATTTCTCAATATATCCAAACTTCTAAATTTCAATAAAGAAGTCTCAGATCCAGAAAATTCAATTTTTCTCAGGATCAAAAAATAATTCTGTTTGGTATGCATATCCTGATTCTCACTTAGTCTGAGATGTATTCCAGGCTTGAGAGCAAAGCAAAATGGGGTGTTGTGTAGGACAGCCATAAGAGGAAGTATTTTGAGTCCTCATCTCTACAGAAAAGAAAAGAAAATGCAAAGTGACAGATTACCAGAAGACCCAAATTGTATTACTGAATATTTATGTGGATATTTCTTATAGTTAATAGAAATGTATACTATGTCTATTGGTCTAATGCTAATCGTTTAGCATCCTTGATTTCAAATCATTTTGCAAAGTTTTTCTTCTGTTTTAGCAAAATTTGCATTCCTTAAGTCAGGATTCTGGCTTGTTTTCCAGATCATCATAGATGCTTAATCCATAAGACATTTTAAAATATCCCATTCTGTATTCTCAGGGAACATGCTACAAATGGTCACTACTATTAGCAGAGGTAAAAGGGACATGTAAACACAGTCAGGTGGGGACAATTGTTGTCATTAAAACACATATTTTATGATTCTGCTTAGAGAATGATAAGCAGAAAATGAAAACGAAACAAAAAACATGTTTTGCTGAACATATTTTCTCAATTTGTCTTATAGTTCAAATTATAAATGAGGAAAGGAAGTAGTAAAATTGTGAAGTGCAAAATCAATGGAATATTTAGAAGTTCTATATTAAGTGAAAGTTGCCCTTATAATTGCCTTATTTTCACTTTAATTGTAGAATCGCTTGAACCCGTGAGGTGGAGGTTGCAGTGAGCCAAGATTGCACCATTGGACTCCAGCCTGGGCAACAAGAGCAAAACTCCATCTCAAAAAAAAAAAATGCCCAACATCACTGATCATCAGAAAAATACAAATCAAAACTAAAATGAGATATCATCTCACCCAAGTTAGAATGGCTTATATACAAAAGACAGGCAATAACAAATGCTGGCAAGGATGTGGAGAAGAGGGAAACCTTGTACACTGTAGATGTGAATGTACATTAGTACAACCATATGGAGAACAGTTTAGAGTTATTCGAAAAAACTAAAAATTGAGCTATATGTGAACCAGCAATCCTACTGCTGGGGATATGCCCCAAAGAAAGGAAATTAGTGTATCAAAGAGGTATCTGGACTCCTATGTTTGTTGTGGCACTGTTTACAATAGTTAACATTTGAAAGCAACTGAAGTGTCCATCAACACATGAATAGATAAAGAAAATGTGGTGTATATACCATTCAGCCATAAAAATAAATGAGATCCAGTCATTTGCAACAACATGAATGGAATGGGAGATCATTATGTTAAGTGAAATAAGCCAGACACAGAAAGACAAATATCGCATCATTCTAATGATGATTGTTTAAATACTTGAGATTACCTTTCTTAATAAAATTTACATGTATGTGGGCGAGCATGTGCACGCGTGCACACACACACACAGAGACAATAAACATAAAATTTTTGCAATGAGCAAAATGTCAGTCATTCCAGTCCAACATGAGAATTATTTTAACCTCTTGCCTAGACTATTTTTATTCCTTTTAATTTACCTCTGAAAATTTTCTAATTCTTTTCAGTTCCAAATTCATCCTTTATTATTCAACTTTGTACTGCTTTGTTATATTGTGTTGTCCAAAGTTAAATTCTTCCCTCTTTCCTTATTTTTCTGGGTTCTTCAAAAAGTTTTCTTAAGAGACAAGTAAACACTGAGACTAAAATGAACAAAAAAGTGGAAGAATAATTGACATATAAATCAGGACATTCTTTCAAATTTCAGGTTTACAGGTAAGCATCAGTGATTTAGAAAATGACATCTATGTGCTCCAAGTCAGGACTGAAACTTTCAATAGAATTTTTAGTTTGTATGTTCTTGAGAATCCCATATCCTGACTGCAAGAAAGAGAAATTAAATATATAATGGGAACTAATATTTATTTGCATATTTCAAATATTGAACAAATTGTTCCATATACCTTTTCTTTTTTTTTTTTTTTAGCCTTATGTCACTGAGTCATTTCTTTTTTTTTTTTTTTTTATTATACTTTAGGGTACATGTGCACAATGTGCAGGTTTGTTACATATGTATCCATGTGCCATGTTGATTTCCTGCACCCATTAACGCATCATTTAGCATTAGGTGTATCTCCTAATGCTGTCCCTCCCCCCTCCCCCCACCCCACAACAGTCCCCGGAGTGTGATGTTCCCCTTCCTGTGTCCATGAGTTCTCATTGTTCAATTCCCACCTATGAGTGAGAACATGCGGTGTTTGGTTTTTTGTCCTTGCGATAGTTTACTGAGAATGATGTTTTCCAGTTTCATCCATGTCCCTACAAAGGACACGAACTCATCATTTTTTATGGCTGCATAGTATTCCATGGTGTATATGTGCCACATTTTCTTAATCCAGTCTATCATTGTTGGACATTTGGGTTGGTTCCAACTCTTTGCTATTGTGAATAGTGCTGCAATAAACTACTTTAAAGTTCATATGGAACCAAAAAAGAGCCCGCATCGCCAAGTCAATCCTAAGCCAAAAGAACAAAGCTGGAGGCATCACGCTACCTGACTTTAAACTATACTACAAGGCTACAGTAACCAAAACAGCGTGGTACTGGTACCACAACAGAGACATAGATCAATGGAACAGAACAGAGCCCTCAGAAATGATGCCGCATAGCTACAACTATCTGATCTTTGACAAACCTGACAAAAACAAGAAATGGGGAAAGGATTCCCTATTTAATAAATGGTGCTGGGAAAACTGGCTAGCCATATGTAGAAAGCTGAAACTGGATCCCTTCCTTACACCTTATACAAAAATTAATCCATATACCTTTTCACATATATATTCCAAATAGCAACACAATAAAAAATTAAAAGGGAAGTGCCAATGTGATAAAATACATTTACAACACATATGCCAGACAAAAGCATAGCTTTTTCAAATGTAAATGGATTTCACAGATAAGTTTCTGAAAAACGTGACACGAATGAACATTGGAAAAATAACCTATCTTAAAAGAGACTGTTCTTCTTATTATAAAGATTATGCCTCCAGCTTTGTTCTTTTGGCTTTGGATTGACTTGGCAATGAGGGGACTTTTTTTGGTTCCATATGAACCATAAAGTAGTTGTTTTCAATTCTGTGAAGAAAATCATTGGTAGCTTGATGGGAATGGCATTGAATCTATCAATTACCTTGGGCAGTATGGCCATTTTCATGATATTGATTCTTCCTACCCATGAGAATGGCATGTTCTTCCATTTGTTTGTATCCTCTTATTTCATTGAGCAGTGGTTTGTAGTTCTCCTTGAAGAGGTCCTTCACGTCCCTTGTAAGTTGGATTCCTAGGTATTTCATTCTCTTTGAAGCAATTGTGAATGGGAGTTCACTCATGATTTGGCTCTCTGTTTGTCTGTTATTGGTGTATAAGAATGCTTGTGATTTTTGCACATTGATTTTGTATCTTGAGACTTTGCTGAAGTTGCCTATCAGCTTAAGGAGATTTTGGGCTGAGACGATGGGGTTTTCTAGATATACAATCATGTCATCTGCAAACAGGGACAATTTGACTTCCTCTTTTCCTAATTGAATATCCTTTATTTCCTTCTCCTGCCTGATTGCCCTCGCCAGAACTTCCAACACTATGTTGAATAGGAGTGGTGAGAGAGTATATATATTATAATGGTACTGTCAGGTTCAAATAATGTGAAAGCCTATTGTAGTAAGTCATGTACATTTTCCTCTGTTACTGCAACACAGTACAAAATATGTATTATTCTTGGCTATCAGCTAAAGAAACACGTTCAGCTCAGAAGATACCTACCCATACCGAATCCCTAAATAAATGTTTACTTTGTTTGAAAAATGATTTGCTTTTAAGTTATTTTTCTATTACTCATTGTATTATTTTCATGTGTAATTTTGTCATGCCACTGCAGTCCAGCCTAGAGGACAGAGCAACACTCTGTCTCAAAAAAAAAAAAAAAAAAAGTAATTTGGTAAATATATTGAATAGTTACTATGAATTCCATTTTACTCAGAAAAAAAATACACAGAATTGTCAATAATAATCCATTGGAAAGTTGCAATTGCATTGCAAGAATATGTATTTGACCTCTAAATTTAGCATTTATTTCCTTTTTTTTTCCTTTGCAGATTAACTATTTCTAATCTGTGGTTTCTTCACATCAACTGAAACAATGCAGCAAAATAACAGTGTGACTGCATTCATACTGTTAGGATTAACACAGGATCCCTTGAAGCAGAAAACAGTGTTTGTAATCTTCTTAATTTCCTATATGGGAACTGTGGTGGGGAATATGCTCATTATTGTGACCATAAAGTCCAGCCGGACACTAGGAAGCCCCATGTACTTCTTCCTATTTTATTTGTCCTTTGCTGATTCTTGCTTTTCAACTTCCACAGACCCTGGATTAATTGTGGATGCTATCTCTGCAAAGAAAATTATATCCTACAATGAGTGATGACACAAGTCTTTGCACTACATTTATTTGGCTGCATAGAGATCTTTGTCCTCATCCTTGTGGCTGTTGATTGCTATGTGGCCATCTGTAAGCCCTTGCATTACCCAATCATCATGAGCTGGCAGTTCTGCATCATGCTGATTTTTCTTGCCTGGATAGGGTCTTTTATACACTCTATGGCTCAGATTATCCTGGCCTTAAGATTGCCTTTCTGTGGAGCCAATTTGATTGATCATTATTGCTGTGATTTGCAGCCCTTGTTGAAACTTGCCTGCATGGACACTTACACCATCAACCTGCTGTTGGTGTCTAACAGTGGGGCAATTTGCTCAAGTAGTTTCACGATTTTCATAATTTCATATATTGTCATCTTGCATTTACTGAGAAACCACAGTGCTGAAGGGAGGAAAAAGCCTCTCTCCACTTGCACTTCCCACATAATTGTAGTCATCTTATTCTTTGGCCCATGTATATTCATATATATACGCCCCCCAACCACTTTTCCCATGGAAAAGATGGTGGTGGTATTTTATACTATTGGAACACCCTTTCTCAATCCACTCATCTGCACACTGAGGAATGCAGAAGTGAAAAATGCCATGAGAAAGTTATGGCATGGCAAAATTATTTCAGAAAACAACGGATAAATTGAGGGCCTGACCTGATTACTTTTTCAGTCAAATCATGATTTAACTGAGTAAGTATAGATATCAAATAGGAAAGTACCTGAATGTTGTGGGAATAGTATATCATCATATCTAAGTTTGTGGGTTCCTATGTTTTCTAGTTAACAGGAGCTATGACTACCAAGACATTGTCTTTTGTACCAGAACTAGGTAGAGTATAGATTAATTCAGGTGATTACCGACCAGTAGTCTTTCCTTTTTAGATTGTCTTCCTTTCCAGCCATGCATTTTCTAAAGTGTAAGCCTGACTATCTCTATGCACTCTAATCTAATGCATCTGATTTTCTTACTTCTTTCCTGTGCTTTTGACCATAGACTGATAAACTCCCTGAAATCTTCAACTTGGCTCCTCCTTTTCCTAAGAGCTCAATTCTGCCATTGCTGATTGTGAACTACACATCACAACTCTGTCTACAATCTGGTTTAATAAAAAGAAAGATATTTATACAATCACAAGTGTTCAAACTTGTGAGCACCCACAAAGAAATATCAAATTCCTTCCATAATGCATTTACAATAAGGTATCAAGCTTCCTCTTGAACACTTCTAGGGCAAAAGAACTAACTCAGTATATCAAGATGCCCATTTACATTTTATCACTACTTCGTACTTTAAAAGCTCTACATTTTTGAGTCAGAGGCTTAATATACTGGAGATAAAACATATTTCCTGAGCCTGAAGTGCAGAAGGGTAGAACATGGTTGAAACCAAAAATGATATAATCTATTGTGTTTAAAATTGGGTGATGTCAATGAAATAAACAAAATTATCATAGGAATTCAGAAAACACTCAGGACACTTGTCTCTATGGGTTTAGGGAGAACCCAATACTGCTATAGGAAGTTACCTCTCTATTTATTCTGTCCTAATAATTGGGGCTGCATAGATTCACAAGTTAGAATTGGCAATGGAATTTTCATGCCCAGAGTGAGGACGGCAGATAAAAAGCGGCACTTTAGATATTCATATTATGGACTTTTAATATTCATCTATTTCAGTGTAATAAGTGTACCACATCTTTAATAACTGTTAACAGATTCAATTTCATTTTTAACCTTATTTATTATTATTTAATGAAAAATATTACCAATTGAAATTATGTTCTCCTGTCAAAGATAAATTTAAAATAAATTCAATTAAATAACATGAGTTTTTTATGTGCTCACTTCATTTTGTTTTCTGTGATGTAATGTTTCTAGTGTTCACACTAGTGTCCCAAAGTTGACATGTCATACACAAGGAAGGCTATATATTTAATAGACAATGGAAATGTAGTGATTCCATTATTAACTTATCTAATATCCTTCACAACAACAACACATGTACATACATACACACACGTATGCACACACATACCCTATAAAGGCTTTTATGTTGATTTGCATTGCAGATAAATAATGGAACATTAAAAGTTAGGAAAAAGGTATATGGGTAAGCACAGGCACAAAAGAAAAGGAATAAACTAAAATATAAATAAATAAATCAAGATTGGAAAATAGAATAAGAAGAAGCTATATAGGGGAAGAATATTGAAATGTTTTGTGTATTGTAGAAGTACTATTAGTTAAATCAAAATGGAAAATAAAGATAAAATATTTTAAAAGTTCTGCAACACCATATCCATTCAATGGGTGATTTTAGAGTGACCATCCTCCCTCAAAAGTGATTGACCTAAAAGAAAAAGTATGAATTCTAATTATCTCTTCGTTTCAGGAACAAGTAGTGTTTAAATGTTTCCAGATTCTTTGTTTTTATTATACTTGTGTCTACTAAAATAATACAAAGTTTGGTATTTCTATTGAAAAATTAAATTTCGAGGTGAAAAATCTAAAGGTTAGAGAACTGAACAAATTAGTCCCTTGAGATTATCTTGCTGAGAAGTAACAGCATTAAGGTTTTAACTCAGTTCTATATGTCTCCTATGTTGGTAAAAAATCTTAATTCAAACATCTTTTCAAATGGACAAAAATATAAAAAGTATAAGGAAGTTGATGCAGTGATTATGAACTGCACTTATTTTAACTTTAAGATGTGTGGTGGAATATAATGATTAGAGTAGTATGCACTCTAGAGTCACACTACATAAATCCAAATCATGGCTTTACCAATTTAAAGCCTTGTAACTTTAAGAAAAATATATGAAATCTTAGGACTAATTTTTATCTGTAAATCAAAAGTTAAAATAGTTTCTATTTTAATTGCTTGTCATCAGAATTAAAGAAAATGATATTCATAAAGAGCTTAAAAATAACAAATTTAATATGAACCATTTTCATAATAAAATAGATTTTTCAAAAAATTAATTTAAATCTGTTTTTTACTAATATAAACCATATTTATTAACAATGTTTTTCTTTTATTTTCAAAGAACGTAATTTATAATCGGAAATAAAGTTTAACTGAAAAAACACAGTCGTTTTGTTTTAATAGGATTAAATAAAAACCTAAGAGAATTTTAAGCATATTGGTTATCACTTTAAAATAAAAGGAGGGAGTCTTTATGGAACATGTTCCGGTATCCACACATTTGCATCTTCAACTTTAAATAATCTGCATGTAAAGGAAAGAGAGAAGCATCCTTCTGATATGAACATATAAGAGGGTAATCATAAAGTGGGGCAAAGGGACATCAATTTAAATTGGTGTCTGGCATGTTACTGAGGTTTAAAATAGGAGAGATAAGAGGAGAAAAAAACTCTAGATTATCATTTACACGTAGTTATTAGCACATAACCTGGAATAGTGTATTCTACTTTTCACTCTTCTGCTTCCTTCTCTATTCTTCATTTCACCTGAATGCTATAACAAGGTGCCAGAGACAGATGATTGAAAATCTATTTATATTGAGGTCCCACAAGAACAATTTTTGGTTAATTGATTGGACCACTGAATACTTAATGAAAATTTCCTTCCTCTTTAATCTCCTTTTCCCTTGACTTCCCATCTATTTTCTACCATGGTTTGTACACAAACTTTCAGAAGACACCATTGAGAAGCAGGGTTGTAAAAACAAAGTAAAATTAGTGAGGAATATATATGGGTAGATAAGTATATAAAAACGTGTTCAACACTATATGTTATTAAGGGATTACAAATTAAAACAATGAGATACAACTACACCCCTATTATAATAACCAAAATTCAAAATAATAACAGCATCAAATGTTGACAAGGATGTGGGACAACAGGAACTCTTATACATTGCATAGAAAAGGAAATGAAAACTGACATTGAAGAAGCTTAAAGTTTTCCAAATAGGTTGAATCTACAAAGATCATTATAAAGACACATTGTAAATAAAATGTTAGAATGAAAAGACAAAGAGGTTGATTATGGAAAGTAATGTTAGCAGCATGGCAGAATAGGAGTTCTCCAGCTTCACTCCCCTGATGCTGACAGAAATTCAACTAGCAACTATCCAGAGGCAAAAAAATACTATCATGGGTATCCCAGAACTTGAGAGTGAGTCTGAGAAACCCTTCTGGACCAGAGAACTGAGGAAAACCACATTTTCACATCTTCCTCAGCCCAGGAGCCAACTGCAAGTCAGTGTTATCCATGGAGGGAGCGTCTGCCCCCACTAAACCCCAGCAGCTGCATCATGAGTGGACCAAGCCTGAGTACTCTGCTTAAGACTACCCTAGGCTGGGAAGCAAGCCCAAGTAGAAACATACCAAGCATAGTCTTAGGCCCTGCCATACTTGTGTGGCCTAGCAGCAAGCCCATAGACCTCACCCAGTTTCAGATTCCAACACACAGCTCTGCAAAACTACAGATTCCAAACAACCATGGTGCAGCTAGGAAAGACATCCTGTCACCCTGCCTAATCAGAGATGTTTGTAGTGCCAACCAGCAGCTCCATTTTGTGTCAGAGTGATCTCATGAGTCCATGAAGCATAGCCATCAGTATCATTTAACCTCGGAACACAAAACGTTATCCAGCACAACTAGATAACCCAACACCATGGTCTGCCTGTCTGGAGTTGCTACCAGCCAGCTCATCCAGAACCCAGAATAGACAAATAATAAAGGTTAATCACCTTCAAAGGTAGAAGAGGTGGTTATCTTCTCGAATGCACTGGTATCTATCTAAGGACACAAAGATTATGAAAAGTCAAGTAAACATGACACCATGAAAAGAACTACTAAAGCTCCAATAATAGACTCAGAAGAAGTGGAGATCTGTGAAACAACTGACAAAAGAATTCAAAATAATCCTTTTAAAGAAGTTCAGAGAACTTTAAGAAAATATAAAATCAAAAATAAGTAAAATTTGGAAAACAATGAACAAAATGAAAGATTTTACAAAGAAATAGAAACAGCTTTAAAAGAAAAAATCCTAGAGATAAAGAATAACTACATTTAAAAAATTCAATAGAAAGCTACAAAAGCAGTCTTGAAAAAAAGAAAAAATCAGTGAGCTCAAAGATAAGACATCTGAAACTATCCAATTAGAGGAGCAAAATAAAAAAGAATGAAAAAAATAAAGAAGGCCTACAGGAATCATGGGACATCATCTGACAAGCCATCATTTATATTTTAAAAAGTTTATGAAGAAGAGACAGCAAAAGACCCAGAAAATGTATTTAAGAAAATAATAGATAAAACTTTGAAAATCTGGGGAAAGCCAACATCATCCAGGTGCAGGAAGATTAGTTGTCACTAATCAAATTCAACTGAAAGAGGAATTCACCAAGACAATCATCATCAAATTATCAAAGACAGAGAATACTGAAAACAGCAAGAATTAAAAAAAAAATTCACGGGGGGTGGAGCCAAGATGGCCGAATAGGAACAGCTCCAGTCTACAGCTTCCAGCATGAGTGATGCAGAAGATGGGTGATTTCTGCATTTCCAACTGAGGTACTGTGTTCATCTCACTGGGGAGTGTTGGAAAGTGGGTGCAAGACAGTGGGTGCAGTACACCAAGTGTGAGCCGAAGCAGGGTGAGGCATCACCTCACACAGGAAGCACAAGGGGTCAGAGAATTCCCTTTCCTAGTCAAAGAAAGGGGTGACAGATGGCACCTGAAAAATCGAGTCACTCCCAACCTTATACAGCGCTTTTCCAATGGGCTTAGCAAACTGCACACCAGATTATATCCCACACCTGGCTCGGAGGGTCCTATGCCCATGGAGTCTTGGTCATTGCTAGCACAGCAGTCCGAGATCAAACTACAAGGCAGCAGCGAAGCTGGGGGAGTGGCGCCCGCCATTGCCAAGGCTTGAGTAGTTAAAAAAAGTGGCCGGGAAGCTCGAACTGGGTGGAGTCCACCGCAGCTCAAGGAGGCCTGTCTGCCTCTGTAGACTCCACCTCTGGGGGCAGGGTATTGCCAAACAAAAGGCAGCAGAATCCTCTGCAGACTTAAATGTCCCTGTCTGACAGCTTTGAAAACAGTAGTGGTTCTCCCAGCATTCAGCTGGAGATCTGAGAAAGGACAGACTGCTTCCTCAAGTGGGTCCCTAACCCCTGAGTAGTCTAACTGGAAGGCAACCACCAGCTGGGGCAGACTGAGACCTCACATGGCCAGGTACACTTCTGAGACAAAACTTCCAGAGGAACGATCAGGCAGCAACATTTGCTGTTCACCAATATCCGCTGTTCTGAAATCTCCACTGCTGATACCTAGGCAAACAGGGTCTGGAGTGGACCTCCAGCAAACTACAACAGATATGCAGCTGGGGGTCCTGACTGTTAGTAGGAAAACTAACAAATAGAAAGGACATCCACACCAAAACCCCATCTGTACATAACCATCATCAAAGACAAAAGGCAGATAAAACCACAAAGATGGAGAAAAAACAGAGCAGAAAAACTGGAAACTCTAAAAATCAGAGTGCCTCTCCTCCTCCAAAGGAACACAGCTCCTCACCCACAATGGAACAAAGCTGGATGGAGAATGACTTTGACGAGTTGAGAGAAGAAGGCTTCAGGTGATCAAATTACTCCAAGCTAAAGGAATAAGTACGAACCCAAGGCAAAGAAGTTAAAAACCTTGAAAAAAAATTAGATGGATGGCTAACTAGAATAATCAATGCAGAGAAGTCCTTAAAGGACCTGATGGAGCTGAAAACCAAGGCACAAGAACTACATGACAAATGCACAAGCCTCAGTAGACAATTCCATCAACTGGAAGAAAGGGTTATCAGTGATGGAAGATCAAATGAATGAAATGAAGTGAGAAGAGAAGTTTAGAGAAAAAAGAATAAAAAGAAACAAACAAAGCCTCCAAGAAATATGGGACTATGTGAAAAGACCAAATCTACGTCTGATTGGTGTACCTGAAAGTGATGGGGAGAATGGAAACAAGTTGGAAAACACTGCGGATATTATTCAGGAGAACTTCCCCAATCTAGCAAGGCAGGCCAACATTCAAATTCAAGAAATTCAGAGAATGCCACAAAGATACTCTTCGAGAAGAGCAACTCCAAGACACATAATTGCCAGAATCACCAAAGTTGAAATGAAGGAAAAAATGTTAAGGGTGGCCAGAGAGAAAAGTCGGGTTACCCACAAAGGGAAGCCCATCACACTAACAGCTGATCTCTCAGCAAAAACTCTACTAGCCAGAAGAGAGTGAGGGCCAATATTCAACATTCTTAAACAAAAGAATTTTCAACCCAGAATTTCATATCCAGCCAAACCAGCCTTCATAAATGAAGGAGAAATAAAATCCTTTACAGATAAGCAAATGCTGAGAGATTTTGTCACCACCACACCTGCCCTACAAGAGGTCCTGAAGGAAGCACTAAACATGGAAAGGAACAATCGGTACAAGCCACTGCAAAAACATACCAAATTGTAAAGACCTTCGAGGCTAGGAAGAAACTGCATCAACTAACGAGCAAAATAACCAACTAACATCATAATGACAGGGTCAAATTCACACATAACAATATTAAACTTAAGTGAAAATGGGCTAAATGCTCCAATTAAAAGACACAGACTGGAAAATTGGATAAAGAGTCAAGACCCATCAGTGTGCTGTATTCAGGAAACCCATCTCACATGCAGAGACACACATAGGCTCAAAATAAAGGCATGGAGGAAGATCTACCAAGAAAATAGAAAACAAAAAAAGGCGGGGGTTGCAATCCTAGTCTCTGATAAAACAGACTTTAAACCAACAAAGATCAAAAGAGACAAAGAAGGCCATTACATAATGATGAAGGGATCAATTCAACAAGAAGAGCTAACTATCCTAAATATATATACACCCAATACAGGAGCACCCAGATTCATAAAGCAAGTCCTTAGAGACCTACAAAGAGAATTAGACACCCACACAATAATCATGGGAGATTTTAACACCTCACTGTCAACGTTAGACAGATCAATGAGGCAGAAAGTTAACAAGGATATCCAGCAATTGAACTCAGCTCTGCACCAAGTGGACCAAATAGACATCTACAGAACTCTCCACCCCAAATCAAGATAATATACATTCTTCTCAGAACCACATTGCACTTATTCCAAAATTGACCACATAGTTGGAAGTAAAACACTCCTCAGCAAATGTAAAAGAACAGAAATCATAACAGACTGTCTCTCAGACCACAGTGCAATTGAACTAGAACTCAGGATTAAGAAACTCATTCAAAACCACTCAATTACATGGAAACTAAACAACCTGCTCCTGAGTGACTACTGGGTACATAATGTAATAAAATGAAGGCAGAAGAAAAGATATTCTTTGAAACCAATGAGAACAAAGACACAACATACCAGAATGTCTGAGACACATTCAAAGCAGTGTATAGAGGGAAATTTATAGCACTAAATGCCTACAAGAGAAAGCAGGAAAGACCTAAAATTGACATCCTAACACCACAATTAAAATAATAGAGAGGCAAGAGCAAACACATTCAAAAGCTAACAGAAAGCAAGAAATAACTAAGATCAGAGCAGAACTGAAGGAAATAGAGACACAAAAACCCTTCAAAAAATCAATGATTCCAGGAGCTGGTTTTTTGAAAAGATCAACAAAATTGATAGACCAGTAGCAAGACTAATAAAGAAGAAAAGAGAGAAGAATCAAATAGATGCAATAAAAAATGATAAAGGGGATATCACCATCGACCCCACAGAAATACAAACTATCAGAGAATACTATAAACACCTCTATGCAAATAAACTAGAAAATCTGGAAGAAATGGATAAATTCCTCGACACATACAACTTCCCAAGACTAAACAAGGAAGAAGTTGAATCTCTGAATAGACCAATAATAGGCTCTGAAATTGAGGCAATAATTAACAGCTTACCAAGCAAAAAAAGTTCAGGACCAGATGGATTCACAGCCGAATTCTAACAGAGGTACAAGGAGTAGCTGGTACCATTGCTTCTGAAACTATTCTAATCAATAGAAAAAGAAGGAATCCTCCCTAACTCACTTTATGAGGCCAGCACAATGCTGACACCAAATCCAGGCAGAGACACAACAAAAAGAATTTTAGACCAATATCCCTGATGAACATTGATGCAGAAATCCTCAATAAAATACTGGCAAACAGAATCCAGCAGCACATCAAAAAGCTTACCCATCATGATCAAGTGGGCTTCATCCCTAGGATGCAAGACTGGTTCAACATAAACAAATCAATAAATGTAATCCAGCATATAAACAGAACCAATGACAAAAACCATGTGATTATCTCAATAGATGCAGAAAAGGCCTTTGACAAAATTCAACAACACTTCATGCTAAAAACTCTCAATAAATTCGATATTGATGGGATGTATCTCAAAATAATAAGAGCTACCTATGACAAACCCACAGCCAGTATCATCCTGAATGGGCAAAAACTAGAAGCATTCCCTTTGAAAACTGGCACAAGACAGGGGTGCCTTCTCTCACCACTCCCATTCAACATAGTGTTGGAAGTTCTGGCCAGGGCAATTAGGCAGGAGAAGGAAATAAAGGATATTCAATTAGGAAAAGAGGAAGTCAAATTGTCCCTGTTTGCAGATGACATGATTGTATATCTAGAAAACCCCATCATTTCAGCCCAAAATCTGCTTCAGCTGATAGGCAACTTCAGCAAAGTCTCAGGATACAAAATCAATGTGCAAAAGTCACAAGCATTCTTATACACCAATGACAGACAAACAGAGAGCCAAATCATGAGTGAACTCCCATTCACAATTGCTTCAAAGAGAATAAAATACCTAGGAATCCAACTTACAAGGGACGTGAAGGGCCTCTTCAAGGAGAACTACAAACCACTGCTCAATGAAATAAAAGAGGATACAAACAAATGGAAGAACATTCCATGCTCATGGGTAGGAGGAATCAATATCATGAAAATGGCCATACTGCCCAAGGTAATTTATAGATTCAATGCCATCCCCATCAAGCTACCAATGACTTTCTTCACAGAACTGGAAAAAACTACTTGAAAGTTCATATGGAACCAAAAAGGAGCCCACATTTCCAAGTCAATCTGAAGCCAAAAGAACAAAGCTGGAGGCACCACGCTACCTGACTTCAAACTATACAACAAGGCTACAGTAACCAAAACAGCACGGTACTGGCAACAAAAGAGACATATAGACCAATGGAACAGAACAGAGCCCTCAGAAATAATGCTGCATGTCTACAACCATCTGATCTTTGACAAACCTGACAAAAACAAGAAATGAGGAAAGGATTTCCTATCTAATAAATGGTGCTGGGAAAACTGCCTAGCCATATGTAGAAAGCTGAAACTGGATCTCTTCCTTACACCTTATACAAAAATTAATTCAAGATGGATGAAAGACTTACATGTTAGACCTGAAACCATAAAAAGCCTAGAAGAAAACCTAGGCAATACCATTCAGGACATAGACATGGACAAGGTCTTCATGTCTAAGACACAAAAAGCAATGGCAACAAAAGCCAAAATTTACAAATGGGATCTAATTAAACTCAAGAGCTTCTGCACAGCAAAAGAAACTACCATCAGAGTGAACAGGCAACCTATAGAATCTGAGAAATTTTTTGCAATCTACTTATCTGACAAAGGGCTAATATCCAGAATCTACAATGAACTCAAACAAATTTAAAAGAAAACAAACAACCCACCCCATCAACAAGTGGGCAAAGGATACGAACAGACACTTCTCAAAAGAAGATATTTATGCAGCCAAAAGACACATGAAAAAATGCTCATCATCACTGGCCATCAGAGAAATGCAAATCAAAACCACAATGAGATACCATCTCACACCAGTTAGAATGGTGATCATTATAAAGTCAGTAAACAACAGATGCTGGAGAGGATGTGGAGAAATAGGAACACTTTTACACTGTTGGTGGGACTGTAAACTAGTTCAACCATTGTGCAGGTCATTGTGGCGATTCCTCAGGGATCTAGAACTAGAAATACCGTTTGACCCAGCCACCCTATTACTGGGTATATAACCAAAAGATTATAAATCATGCTGCTATAAAGACACATGCGCACATATGTTTATTGTGGCACTATTCACAATAACAAAGACTTGGAACCAAGCCATATGTCCAACAATGATAGACTGGATTAAGAAAATGTGGCACATATACATCATGGAATACTATGCAGCCATAAAAAATGATCAGTTCATGTCCTTTGTAGGGACATGGATGAAGCTGGAAACCATCATTCTCAGCAAACTATCGCAAGGACAAAAAACTAAACACTGCATGTTCTCACTCATAGGTGGGAATTGAACAATGAGAACACATGGACACAGGAAGGGGAACATCACACTCTGGGGCCTGTTGTGGGGTAGGGGGAGGGTAGCGGGATAGCATTACGAGATACACCAAATATTAATTGACAAGTTACTGGGTGCAGCACACCTTCATGGCACATGCACTTATATGTAACTAACCTGCACATTGTGCACATGTACCCTAAAACTTAAAGTATAAAAAAAAAAATGTACATTGAAAGAAGCCCAAATACAGCTTTCAGAAGATTTTTCAGCAGAAACTCTTTAGGCAAGAAGAAATTGGGTTTATATATTCAACGTGCTGAAAACAAACAAACAAACAAACAAACAACGGTCAACTAAGAATACTTTACCTGGCAAATCTGTTCTTCAGAAACAAAGGAGAAATAAAAACATTCCCAGACAAAGAAAAGTTAAGGGAGTTAAGGGAGTTCATCACCAGGAGGTCTTCAGAGGAATTACTGAAAGACTAATAATTAATGACATGACACATATGAAACTAAAATAATGTCAACAGCATAAGTAATTCATACTCAGAATTCTCTAATACTGTAAGGTTAGTGTGTAAAAAAGTTGTATCCCTACTTGAGTTTTAAAAGACAAAACTATTGAAAACAACTGTAGCTACAATAAGTTGTTAAGGCATAAAAATTACAAAAACAAAAATAAACGTTGACATCAAAATCATAAAAGGTGAATGGCATGAAAATGTAGAGTTTTTCTATGCAATGAAAGGCAAGTTGTTATCAGCTCAAAGTATTCTGTTATAAGAATAAGATATTTTATATAAGCTCCATGTTTACCACCAAACAAAAACCTGTAGTAGTTGCACCTAACATGAAAAGAAAGGACTCAAAGCACACCACCACATAAAACCTTCAAACCGCAAAAGAAGACAAGACAGGAAGAATCAAAAGATCTGAAGAAAAATAAAAATAACAAAATTAGAAAACAAATTGCAAATGGCAGTAGTAAGTTCTTACCTATTGATAATTACCTTAAATATAAATGAGTTATATTCTCCAATAAAAACACTTACAGCAACTGATTGGATTAAAAAACAATATACAACAATATGCTGCCTATAAGAGACTCATTTTACTTGTAAGAACACACATAAATTAAAAGTGAAGGGATGGAAGAAAATATTCCATGCAAATGGATACCAAAAGAAAGCAGAGGTAGCTATATTTATATCTCAAAATAAGCTTTTAGCCAAAAACTTTGTAAAGAGACAAAGATAATTCCACTAATATAATGATAAAAGGATGAATTCACCAAGAGACATAACAATTAACTATATCTGCACCCAATTGAACAGCACAGCATCTAAATAAATAAATAAATTGTTAGCCAGGTGTGGTGACTCATACCTATAATCCCAGCTACTCTGTAGGATGAGGCAGAAGTATCACTAAGTCCAGGAGTTCGAGGCTGCATGAGCTATGATAGCACCACTACATTTCAACCTAGACTCCTGTCCTGTCTCAAAAAATAAAAATAAAAATAAATAATTTGGATAATATTGAATATTGAAAAAAATAAAAATAAATAATTTTAAAAACCAATTATTAAATGTTCTGAAGGGAGAGAGTCTGACATAAAATAATAGTACCTCATGTTTAAAAATGAACAGATGCATTGAAAAAAGACAAAGATGTCCATTCTCAAAATTTATTTTTATGTTTATATTAGTACTGAAAGTACTAGCCAGATCAATTAGGCAAGATAAAGAAATACAAGACATACAAATGGGAAGAGAGAAACACAATTATGCCTGTTTAAAGATGACATAACAAAATACAAAAACAAATACAAACATGCTAGATCTCAAAAAATACAGTAAAGTTGCCAAACACAAATCAATATACAAAAATCAGTTGAATTTCTATACACTAATGACAAAATCACTGGAAAAGATATTAAGAAAACAATCCCATTTAGTATAGCATCAAAAAGAATAAAATTATTTTATTTTATTTTATTTTTATTATTATTTTTGTAAGACAGGGTCTTCTCACTCTGTTGCCTAGGGCTGGAGTGCAGTAGTGCAATCATGGCTCACTGCAGCCTCAATCTCCTGGATTCAAGGATTCAAGCCATCCTCCAGCCTCAGCCTCCCAAACAGCTGGGACTACATGTATGCACCACCTACCCAGCTATTTTTTTTTAATTTTTAATTATTATTACTTTTTTGTGTGGAGACAAGATCTCACTATACTGCCCAGGCTTACCTCAAACTCCCGAGGTTAATGGATTATCCCGCTTCAGTCTCCCAAAGTGCTAGGATTACAGGAATGCACCACCATGCTCAGCCAAGAATAAAATTTGTAGATATAAACTTAACCAAGGAGATGAAAGACTTGTGCTATAAAACTACAAATTATTGATGAACAAAATTAAAGAAGACACAAATAAATGAAAAGGTACCCTGTGTTCCTAGATTGGAGGGCCTGGCATTATTAACAGTTCATGCAACAAAGGGATCAACAGATTCAATCCAATCCCTATCAAAATTTCAATGGCTTTTTATACAGAAACAAAAGAAAATATTCTAAAATCCATGCAGACCTCATAAGAACCCAGAATAATGGGAGTAATCTTTAGAAAGAACAAAGCTGCAGATACCACACTTCTTGACTTCAAAATATTTTACAATACTGTACTAATTTTAGTAGTATGACCCTAGCATAAACCCAGACATATAGTTCAATGGAACAGAATAGAGATTCTGCAAATAAATCCAGGCAGGTATGGTCAACTAGTCTTCAACAAGAATTACAAAAATACACCCTAAGGAAAAGAGAGTCATTTAAACAATGATACTGGGAAAACTGAATATCCATAAGCCAAATGACAAAAACAGACCCATTGTACAGCATAGTTTAAAAATCAATTCAAATTTAATTAGAGATTTAAAGCAAAGAACTAGAACTGTAAAACTTTTAGTAGAAAAAAAAAAACAGGAAAAGATTAATCACATTGGTCTTGGCAGTGATTTCATAGACACAACAACAAAAGCACAGGCAACTGAAGACAAATAAGACAAGTGGGATGACACCAAACGAAAAGCTTCTACACAGCAAAGGAATCAATCAACACAGTAAGAGATAAGCAGCATGACATGGTTTGGCTGTGTCGCCACCCAAATCTCATCTTGAATTGTAGCTCCAGTAATTCCTATGTGTTGTGGGAGGGACTTGGAAAAAGATAATTGAATCACAGGGGCAGTTTCCCTCATTGTGTTCTCTTGGTAGTGAGTAAGTCCCATAATATCTGATGGTTTTATAAAGGGAAACAGCTTTCACTTGGTTTTCATTCTTCCTTGTCTGTCACCATGTAAGACATGCCTTTCACCTTCTACCATGATTGTGAGTCCTTCCCAGCCACATAGAACTGTGAGTCCATTAAACCTCTTTATTTTTTAACAAATTACTCAATCTTGGGTATGACTTTATTAGCAGCATGAGAACAGACTAATACATAGCAGAAAAGCAGAAAATATTTACATAATATGTATCTAAGAGACTAATACTCAAAATATATAAGGAACTTCAACTCAATTTCCAAAAACAAATAATCTAATTTAAAATGAGAAAAAAAGAATTGAATAACAATGAAAAGATTTTGAACATCATAATGTCATTAAATAATTGCAAATTAAAACAATAGGAGATTACTACACACTTATTTAGGATGCCAAACCAAAGTACTGACAAGACAAAATGCTGGCATGTGGGTGGAAAAACAGGAACTCTTATTATGAACTCTTCTTATTAGGAGCTCTGGTTTTGAGAATTCTCTACCAAGGCAAAATAGTACAGTTACTTTGTGAGCCAGTTTCGAAGTTCTTTACAAAACTAAACATACTCTTACAAGCAATGCAGCAATCACACTCCTTTGTATTTACCAAAATGAGTTGAAAGCTTATGTCACACAAAAACCTGCACTCGTATGTTTACAGCAAGTTTATCCAGAAATGCAAAATATGGAAGCAACCAAAATGTCTTTGGTAGGTGAATGTATAAATAAACTATGGTATATCCACACAATAAAATAGTATTCAGTCCTAAGAAGAAATGAGCTATTAAGCCATAAAAAGACATGGAAGGGCCAGGCACGGTGCCTCAGGCCTGTAATCCCAGCACTTTGGAAGGCCAAGGCAGGTGAATCGAAAGGTCAGGAGTTCAAGACCAGCCTGGCCAACATGGTGAACTCTGTCTCCACTAAAAATACAAAAAATTAGCTGGGAGTGGTGGTGGGCGCCTGTAATCCCATGTACTCAGGAGGTTGAGGCAGGAGAATCACATGAACCCAGGAGGCAGAGGTTGCTGTGAGCTGAGATTTTGCCACTGCACTCCAAGCTGGGTGACGGTGTGAGGCTCCATCTCAAAAAAAAAAAAAATGGAGAAAATTTAAATGCAATGCTTAAATGACTAAGTGAAAGAAGTCAGTCCGAAAGGTATGATTCCAAATACACAACATTTTGGAAAAAAAACTGTGGAGACAGTAAAAAGGTCAGTGGTTTCTAGGGCTGGAGGGAAGGAGTGAAGAAGAGGCATAGCATAGATATTTTTCAGGGCAGTGAAAAAAATCAGTGCTATTATAATAGTGGGTACATATATTAGACATCTGTTCACAACCATAGAATGTACAATAGCAAGAGTGAACCATGATATAAAATATAGAGTCTAATGTGTCAATGTAGCTTTATCAATTATACCAAATATACCACCATGGTAAAGGATGTTGATAATGGAGAAGGCTATGTATGTGGGGGGCAGGGAGTATACGGGAAGTCTGTATAACTTCTGCCCAATTTTTCTTAGAACCTAAACGGCTCTATAAATAATATCTATTAAAAATATTATGTTTACAACAATGAAAGGAAGAATTAACAAATTGGATGTCACAAAATTTAAAAATCCTGTTCTGTAAAACACTTAATAAAAAGATGAGCCTGGAAGAACACATTTGCAAAACACATCTGACAAATGACTCTTAAACAGAATTTACAAAGAACCCTTAAGACTCAACAATAACAAAGAGCAAGCAACCCAATTTAAAAAAAAAGAAAAAAAACAGTGGTCAAAAGATCTCAAATGACACCTCACCTAGGACAATATATATATACAGGAAACAAGCGAATGAAATTATGTCATAGGGAATTACAAATTAAGACAATGAGTTATCACATATATGTACTTGACAAGCTAAAATCCAAAACACCGACATGACCAAATGTTGAAGATAATTTTAATTTCACTACACTAATTTTATAGTCCTAAAAACGTGTAAGTTATCCTAAAGGAGGTGTTGCCTTGGTCACCTGGTGTTAAGATATGATCACTCCCCAACTGAAGGGAACCACTTGAGAATTTCTCTATGAACAGAGCAAATATGGACACGCCAACACTCTTAAACTAGCAGTTAACACCTTGTACCCAGACATCCTCTGATCTTCTGGAGAAGAATGTGTTTTAGAAATGAAGGATTAATTTAACTTGGAATAAGTACATTGAAGCCTTAGGAACCTCTGTGAAGTCTCTTAAAACGTATTGGTCACAGTACAACAGCATCCATTTTGGGGAAAAATTAAAAAATTTAGAGAGGAAATTTCAAAATAATTTTCTCAAACTCAAGACATAAGTTTATGTTGTTGTTGTTGTTGCCAGGTGCCATGGCTCATACTTGTAATCCCAGCACTTTGGGAGGCCAAAAAATGTGGTTCACTTGAGCCCAGGAGTTCCAGACCAGACTGGGCAACATGGCAAAACTCCATCTCTACAAAAAACAAAAATAAAAAATTAGCCAGATGTGGTGGCACACAACTGTACTCCCAGATACTTGGGTGGCTGAGGTGGGAGAATCGCTCGAGCCCAGGAGGCTGAGGTTGCAGTGAGCTGAGATCCTACCACTGCACTGCAGCCTGGACAACAAAGAAAGACCCTGTCTCAAAAAAAATTTATTTAATATTTTTTAAATTTTGAATCTAGAATATTTGATTTCTGAGCTGTTTAACTCAATAGAAAATAATTGTAGAAGAGTTTGAAGAAAAGGAATTTGGAAACTCAAAGAAGAACGAATTAACCTCGGAAAACAGGTAATTGATTAAAATGTCTAGACATACTTTAGCTGATAAAATCAGCTAATAAAATGTTTTTATCTTTTTTTTCAGTATGCTTGGCTATTAGTTACAGTTGATGCTGACCAAACATCATAGGTTGCTGTATTTTGGATCTTATTACCCTTTTACCTCTTTCTTCCAAATCACAGCAGACTGAAGTAGCATTGGCATCTGAATTTGCGCAGTTAGTCCACAGATTGTCCATGTAAGTTTAGTTCACCCAATTCAAAAGCAGGTCTGTTCAGGGTTCCTCTTGGAATTCTGAACAGGCTGGAAAGAGGAAGAAGAAGCTTATAGAATATTGGAAAGAGAATCTGCATCTTAAAAACTGAAACCTATGTGAAAGCAGATATTTTGGGAGAACAGATAGTCAATAGTAAATAAAAAGTGAGTTACTACAAAAAATCACGTCCCAGCTCAGAGAATACCAGAGATGACAGGAGTCTGCTCTTCCCAAATCTGAGCTACTAATGAATTTCTAATTTTTCCTGGAGTCTACAAGGGCCCTTATTACTGATCAGCTTTTACCAAAATATGATAAGTCTTGTTTTTAATAATGCAATGAGACTGACTGGATCCATTGCATTATTCATTATCTCTAAAATGCCAATTACAATTTTATTATGGCATTCAAGAAATAAAACAACTAAATGCTGCCTGCCATCCTTTCATGATAATATCCGTGTGAAACACGGATGTTCACCAAAGAAGCCTTGCAGAATTGCACGATAAATAGTAGGCAGAAATACAATGTCTGGTTATTTGGGATAAAGGGTAAGGTGAGAACTTTTAGTATTATAAAAGTATTAACAGATTACTAACTAGGTATTAATAGATGATTGCAAACCCCACGAAGATGTGGACAGATAAATCTGGTCAACAACAAGGTCTTAATTCTGCAAATTTAGTGTCAAAACTGAACAGTTAAGGAAAGTGCAAGAGATGCTACACCCAAATGTGTAGACTATCAGTTTTACTTTGCTTTCATTTGAAGACAGATTTCTATTGATCTATCTTCCCATTCACTAGTCCTGCCATCATACTGAAAGCAAAAACTTTCTACTTATGTTTAAAGATGAGGAAATTTGAAAAATAGTTATTTGGAATCTCCAAATGTGTGGGTAGTATTTGTATATTTTTTGGCTTAATTTGTGAGCTATCAGACAGTACATAGATCATCTCTTTTCTTCCAAAAAATCCTCCATCGATTATGATATGTGCATGGTAGTGAAAAATCAATGAAGTTGTAATGTGTGCTGGCTGCTGACATCCTGGGAACTGCAAGAGGAAAGGGCCCCATAGCTCATTGTGTAGATTTTCACTTATCCTCTTACACACTTGTGAAATAAAAACATCTTGGGACCCTTCACACTGCAAAGTGCTCAGGGCAAATCTGCCTTTCGTTCTATTCAAAGTTATCCCTCTGCTCACTGAGATAGATGCATATCTGATTGCATCCTTTGAAAAAGCTAATCAGAAACTCAAACATTGATTGATGTCTCATGTCTCCCTAAAATGTATAAAACTAAGCTGTGTCCCAGCCACCTTGGGCACATGTCATCAGGACTTTCTGATTCTGTGTCATGGGTGCACGTCCTCAACCTTGGCAAAATAAACTTTCTAAATTAACTGAGATTTATCTCAAACTTGGGGGGTTCACATTTTTGGTGACCACAGAAGGATTCTGAGTGGAGATTCCCTGACCTTTGACAAATCTCCTATTAGAGCTTGGTCCCAGCATAAGCTAACTTTATGGGTCAAACCAATAGGACAATTTGCTGAGCCTGAGAGCACCCCCTCCAGGGAATTCCTGACTTCCCAAAATTTGGTTGAGATCTAAAGTTTATTTTGCTGTAAAACTCTTCTTCTGTTGGAGTTTCACTTGCTTCCTGAAAGGTTCTTGTATCCGTTCAAACCCCGAGAGCGTGGCAACAGACAACACAAGGCAATGTGAAGCAACATGCTCTTTTAATGAGTGCCTGAGTGCAGGCAGGCTGAGGCCTAAAGTGGCATCAGCCCCAAGTGAGGACAAGGCAGCGGTTTTATAATCTCCTGTAAACAGGAAGTGTCCCAGTCTGATGTAACTGCTACGTAGTACCCAGATGGCCTGTTTCCCTATCTTCAGGGGTATGTGTCTTCCAGACAGGGTAGGTGTCTTCTGGCCAGGGTACCTGTGTTCCAGGTAACTCTCTTCCTGTTTCTGCCATCTTGCTGGTGCAGGTAGCTTTGAACCTTGGGATTGGGCCTGAGAAGGGAGGAGTTATTCATCCCCTCAAGTTTTCAGGCCTTGGGGAGAATCTTTCATTCCTGTCTATTTGGTTATAGAAAAGGGAAAAGGAATAACTTTCTCAACAACTACTTCAGGCATGGCATGGGGTGGTGTGGACACCTTGGAAAAAGAAAAACTTAATTTTGGGGGTATTCTTGAGAGACCAGTTGGTATCCATTGTGTCGTTGCAGGAGGAGCGTCGTCTGGATTGTCTTGCAGTTAAATGTAATTTCAACAAGAATTTTAATGGCTTTTATTATTAGTGAGATAACACAGGGGAGAAAAAGGAGGAACCCATTGATGAAGATTACTCTCATTACCAGCATTTTAAATCCTCCTAAATTAGAGAACCACCTTCCTAGAAGATTTGCTAGGTCCCAACCCTTCCAGGTTTGGACTGGTACATGGGCTACTTTTCTGATGTTTAAAGTGATATATAGAACCACTTTTCTGTTATTGTCTATGTTAAGACAGCAATTAGAGATATTAAATTTATCACAGAACCCATCTTCTTCTGCTAATAAGTAGTCTAGAGCTAGCCTGTTTTGATAAATTACTGTGCCCATTTGGTTTTGTTGTTGCGTGAGCATTTCCAGGGCCGAGGTGGTTTGGTTAGTGATTATCTCTAGAACTGCCTGTAATTATTCTATTTAGCATATATATGGAAGTGCAACAACTTCATGAGCCATCCTCAGCCCAAGTGGCAGGACAATAATATTCAATAATCCATTGTGAAGGCCATTCATCCTCTTGCCATCTTTGGCTTCCTCCTACCTTTAGGGATCATTTTTTCTTTGTTTAGGTTATTATATACAGGGACTCTGAGAGTGTTACCCACTGTTAATATTTTGGAGGAAGGAGTAACCTTGGAGATGAGCTTGACCCTGGTGTGATGGACTCAGTGGGGGAGTCCTTAGACTCTCACTGCAGTTGGTGTGCTGAATATCACAGTGTAGGGGCCTGCCCACTTCAGTTGTAGCTTTTGGTGAGTGTTGAGTTGGCAAATAAACATGTCTGTGCCTGCAAGACAGTTATGTTGAGAGGACAAGGAGGTGTCAACAGGAAGAGGCATGGCCTCATTTGCTGCTTCAAGAGTGAAAGACCATGTCTGGATTAAGGAGGGGAGGTAATTTCTGAGTGGCTCAAAGTATGGTGAGGTTGAAGGCCCTAAGACAAAAGCTTGGCCACACATGATTTCAAAGGGACAATAAAAAGAGGGTGTTTTTGGTGTTGCATAAAGTCTCATGAGGGTGAAAGGGAGATTTTTTGTCCATAACTTGTGGGTTTCTAGAGCTAGCTCAGTGAGTTGAGCTTCAAGGACAGAGTTGACCTTTCCAACTTTGCCTGAAGATTGAGGCCTCTAGGGTGTGTGGAGAACTGATTTTATTCCCAGGGATGTAGAGACGCCTTGGGTAATTAGGCTAATAAAAGGCAGGCCCGTTTTTGTATTGGATGCATGTTGGGAGTCCAAAATGGGGAATTATGTACACGATGAGAGTTTGTGTGATAACTTTTGCACCTTTTGAAGTTGTTGGGAACACGTCTACCTACCCAAAGAAAGTACAGACAAAGACTAGAAGATAAAGGAGCCATTTATTAGGCAGCACATCAGTGAAGTCTCCTGGTCAATCTTGCCCGGGTACCTGGCCCCAGGCTTGGTGAGTAGGAAAAGGTGGCAGCTGGAGGGAGCCCTGGGGTGATACTGAGTGGCAGATACAGTAGGAGTAGGTAATCTATAAACCAAATAAAGGAGATATCTGAAAGGGGTTGGTCTGTTAAGTTTGGAAAAAGCATAAGAACAGTGTTCACACAGAAGTGTGTATGGTCTTGGGTGGTTGTAGCTTCAGTTAAGAGTGTGGCCAGGTTTAGATGGGAGTGGGTTAGCATGGTGATTTGGGGAGTTTCTATGAATAGAGGATACAGTTGGAGGAGCCATTGGGCAGAGACAAGAGTTAGTACCTGAGGTGAGCTTACATGTCTTTGATTTTATGGGTTGAATAAACTGTTAGGTTGGCAAGGAGAGATAGTTTTAGGCTTTCAAGGATGAGGACAGCAGCTGCAGCTAATGATTGGAGACAGGCAGGCCATCTGACACTGTGGCTTCAAGCTATTTAGAGAGGTAGGCAACAACCTGGAGGGTGGGTCCCTTAGACTGGGTTAGAAAACTCAGTGAAACTCCATGCTGTTTGTCAGTATATAGAGAGAAAGGATTGGTGAGGTCTGGAACAGTGAGGATGGGGACTGAGATGAGAGCCTTCTGGAGTAGATGGAAAGGTTGGGTAATAGGCTGTGTGGGGTTTCAAGGCTCTTGGAGAGGGCCTTTAGCAGCTTGGTATAATGGTTTGGCAAGTAGAGTGAAGGAGGGAACCCAGAGCCTAAAATATCCCACCAGTCTTAGAAAAGAGAGAAGTTCTTGCTTATTTTGTGGAGGCAGGAGGTACTGGAGGAGGGATATGCAGTTAGTTGTGAGCCTTAGGTCCATGGGGTAAGAGCTAGGTCTAGATAGGTGACTGAGGGGGTGCATGTTTGTGCTTTCTTAGGGGAGACCTGATACCCCTGTTCTTCCAAGAAGTTTAAAAGAAAGATAGAATGGACATTGCAGTCTCTTTGAGAGGGGCTACACAGGAGCAGGTCATTAACATATTGGAGAGGAGAGAGTTTTAGGGGTAAGGTACAGAGGTCACAAGCAAGGGCCTGCCCAAAATGGTAGAGGCTGGCTCTGAAACTTTGAAATAGTGCACACCAGGTGAGCTGACATGAAAGGTGGGTGTTGGTGTTTTCCCATGTAAAGGCAAAGAAGTTTTGGGAATCAGGGTGTAAATGAATTGTGAAAAAGGCATCATCCTTTATGTCTAGGACAGAAAAATGGTTGGTATTGGAGGGAATCATGGAAAGTAAAGTGTATGGGGTAGGAACTACTGGACATACTGGGAGTACAGCTTAGCTAATGAACCCGAGGTCCTGGACTAAAAAATAAGTTTCATCTGGCTTTTTGACAGGTAGAATTGGTGTGTTAAAAGGGGAGTCTGTTGAGCAGAGTAGGTGACTGGAAAGGAGGCAAGAAATGATAGGCTTTAGGCCTACAAGAGCTGCTTGGGGGATTGGATACTGCTTCTGTGATAGGAACTGGGTGGAAACTTTAAGGGTAATGTGGATGGGGGTGTGGTGTTTGGTGACTGAGGGTGTGTAGGTATCTGAAACAGTGGGGTTAACTATGGATAGGAGATAAGGAAAAGTTGCATGTTTTAAGGTGGGAGGTTGGAGGAGTAGAAGAAAGTTATAAGCCCCAGAGGGGTCTGGGTTGATGCATTAGGTACTATTGGGAACATGGAAGTGGAGATTAATGTGGAGTTTTGAAAGGATGTCTCTGCTTAGGAGTGGAGTTGGACGTGAGGGCAGGGCTAAGAAATAATGAGTGAAGAAAAAGTTGTGAAAGGAGCAGAAGAGTGGAGGTGTGGCTAGGGTTTTGGAGAGTTGTCCGTCAATTCCCACAACAGAGACTCAGGAGTACTGAGTAGGTTCTGAAAAACTAGCTAAAGCAGAGTAGTTTCCCCTGGTATTAATTAAAAAAACATACTGGCCTACCTGCCGCCATGAGGGTTACCCTTGCCTTGGATGAGGCAATGGTAGTTGTTGGAACATCTGTTTCAGGGCACCATCAGTCTTCAGCAGCAAGGCAGATGAGATGCTAGTAGGAAGTTTTGGCCAGATCAGGAAGGGATGGGTGTGGTCCTTATGGGGGCCACTCACTGTCCAACTTGCAGTGGGGTCCTCCGCAGAAGGGGCATGGAGGGCTTACCTGGATGTGGGCATTGTCTGGACCACTGGCCTTCATTGCCACACTTGAAACAGGTACCAGGTGGAGGTGGATTGCTAGGAGGCTTCCATGTGGAGCTGTGGCCCCGTGGGCCTGCAGGGACCCTGATGGTGGAGGCAAGCATTTTAAATTCTGCCTGTTTTGCCTTTTACTTTCCTCATCATGATAGTTAGACTTTGAAGGCTAAATTAAGAAGGTCTCAATGTGGGGTTTGAGGGCCATCATCAAGCTTCTGAAGCTGGCACCAAATATCAGGATTGGATTGGGAGATGAACCTAAGGTTTAAGATAGTGGTTCCTTCTAGGCTGGCTGTATCTAGGTTGGTATAGTTTCTCATGGCTTCAGTTAAATGAGAGAGAAAAGGGGCTGGGTTTTCGTCAGGACCTTGTGTGATTTCAGAAAGTTTTTCATAGTTGACTTCTTTATGGGCACCCTTTTTGAGTCCTGCAAGGAGTCACACAATTGTGTGGTCTCAATGGCAGCATCCATGGGCCCTGTCTTGATAATCCCAGTGGGGGTCCTGGTTTGAGGCTGCCTTTGTGCCAGTAGGCTGGGCAGGAGCCTGGTGATGAATGGTATCAGCGTGTTCCTGAGCTAGGGTCCAGATATAGTCTCAGTCTTCTGGGGTGAGGGTGGAATAGAGGATAACATAGAGGTCATGCCAGCTTAGTTCATAAGACTGGGTAAGGTACAGAAACTCCCCAATATAAGAGCAAGGGTCTTCTGGAAAAGAACCAAGCATTTTGTTAATTTGAGAGAGGTCAGTGAGGGAGAAGGTGACATGAACTCTAACAATACCTTCTGCTCCTGTTACTTCCTGAAGGAAGTAACTCTAGCACTGGCTCTGAGGTAAGGGTAGGGCCTTGTCCAAAGATGGCACCTGAGCAAGTATGAATGGGAGAGAAGGAAGAAGCTGGAAGTTGTTCCTCTGAGTGTTCGAAGGGGGAAGGGGACTTGACTTGATAGGCACTGGAGGATAGATTGGGTGTAAGGTGTCAGGATGGGTTTACAGGCATCAGGAGATGGTGGTGAGGAAGGAGAATGGGTACAGGCAATGCTAGAGTTGTCCTGAGGATAGGATGGCATAGGAAAAGAAGTGGGTACCTTTGGAGGTGATGCCAGCTGGGAAGATGGTGGCTGAGAAGATGGTGTCTGGGAAGATAAAGAGGAGGCTTGGGGGTTGAAGAATATGGTTCAGAAGGAAGAGGTAGAGGCTGGGAGGGGTGGAGATCAGTCAGCTGGATGAAATGAGAAAAAAGAGGTAGAATCAGGAAGAAAAAGGCCATCTGGGTGATGGGAATGGAGGAAGAGTATTTGAACAGGTGAGCAAGAACTGCAGAAGTTGGGTTGAGGTCTCAGTGCAAAAAGGACAGGACATAAGGAATTTCTCCCCATTTCTCCAGGCATCAGCAATAATTGCTTAAATCAGTTAAAACTGTAAAATTGAGTCTTCCATTTGTGGGCCATTTGGACCCGTTATCTAATTTGTACACGTCCCGGCTGTATTGCAAAAAAAGAGAAGGCACTGAGGGCAGATATCTTGCCTGGGGCCTAAGATTTGCAGGTATTTATGAGGCAGCCTTGAGGGCTGTCCTTTGGAATGGAAGATTGGAAATTTCCCACAATGGAGGGTAGGCTCAAGAGAACAGAGAAAAGGAGACCATCCTGGGTGGCCAGAGGGAGATGATAAAAGGAGTAAGCATCACCACTGCTTTGTTTCATTCCTGGAAGGGGATCAAATGGCTTAGAGGCTTCCCCCTAAGACCAGATGATCAGTGAGTGCCTGGCACATGCCGGAGCCTTTTTGGACCAACATTGGATTTTCAGACAAGAGAAACCAAGAGAGGCTGTGTGGATTTTTCCCTGTTAACCAGCCTCCCTGGAAACTTACTGGTAGGTGAGATGAGTAACTGATGTGCATGCACAGAGAGGCGACTGGTGGCTGAGGAGCTTCCTTTGTCCACCTGCTGTGGCCTGCTGTCTGCTGTGGAGAGGTAATTCCATGGGCGATGTAGACCTGAGCCCCTCTCGGGTTTCAGCACCAGTTGAAAGGTTCTTGTATCAGTTTGAAGCCAGAGAGCACGCCAAAGACAACACAAGGCGGTGTGCAGCAACATGCTCTGTTAATGAGCACCTGGGTGCAGGTGGGCTGAGTCCTAAAATGGTGTCAGCCCCAAGTGAGGACAGGGCAGGGGTTTTATAACCTCCTGTAAACAGGAAGTGTCCCAGTCTGACAAAACTGCTATGCAGTACCCGGACGGCCTCTTTCCCAATCTTCAGGAGTACCTGTCTTCCGGCCAGGGTATATGTCTTTCTGGTGGCTCTCTTCTGCTTCTGCTATCTTGCTGGTGAATGCTGCTGGCACAAGTAGCCTTGCGCTTTGGGACTGGGCATGAGAAAGGAGGAGTTATTCATCCCCCCCAGGTTTTCAGGCCTTAGGGAAAATCTTTCACTTCCAGCAAGAAAGGCAAGTCTTCCTGCTTCCCTAATGGTGGAAGGGAGGTAACTCCTTTATGGAGTTTGAGCTCACTTCCAACAGGGAAGATAAGGGTTTTTTTGTTTGTTTGTTTGTGTGTGTGTGTGTGTGTTTGCTTGTTTTCCTGCTTCTAGGATGGTAGAGAGCAGTCCACAGCCTGACACCCATCATTACGTAAGAAACTGGTTTGGGATTCTGTCTTGCAAATTATTTTTAAGCAACTAGAGTTAGAATTAACAACCAACTGTTGTTAATTTCTGCTTACACTTAGAGCACTCAAAAATCATGTAATTTATGTGATCATTGTTAGTCTGTGTGACTGTTTTGTTGTTTGTTTCTGTCTTGTGAGGATTTTGGGGTGTGTTTCAGTCCTTTGCCTTATTGGATTTGACCAACTCCAAACCCTCTAGCTCATGAGTGTAAAATGTTCTACTGGGAGGAAATAAGAGCACCTTGTTCCCCTCAGCCTTTGGGGCATTCTCAGGTAACTGAGAATTGTGTGAGGGTGTCTGGGAAGAATGCTTCCTAAGATGTGCAGTGGTTCTAAATATGTTTCCCACTTAGAAGAACACACTTAGGGTCTAATCTCAGCTGGCAAGTGCATGTAAGGAACTGACCCCTCCTGCACCTTAAACCTCTGACACACTGTGCCAGGTACCCATGAAATAGGTGGACCAAACTGGTTCAGGGTAATGGCCCTGAAAAACTACGTCCGCAAGCAGCACACTTTGGGTCTGACACATGTCCCAACTTGGTCATATCTAAAGGAGAACTCTAAATTATGGGAAAGAAGGCCTTTGAAGCAGGAGGAAAACAACCACTAAAAGGGCAAAAAAAAAAAAAAAGAGAAAATATTTTTTATTTTAACTACTAAAGGGGCTTTATTTACATAGCAAGGCCACCTTTTTGCCAGCCAGACCAAACTGAAAAAGCAATGGCTGTACTTCTGAAATAGCAGCATTTTATCCTACTTGAAATACAGTAATGAAATTTTAAAAGTTTTTTTTCAGGAGCTCAATGGTTAAAAGTCAGCTTAGTTAAAAGTCTAGCATCCAAGACGTGTGTGTGCATGTGTGCATGTTTGTATTTAAAAGACCTTCATGTTTTTGTTTTTGTTTGTTTTTCTCTCTTAAGACCTTGTCTTTTATTTTTTTCTTTTTTTGGAGCAAATTTTTTTTTTTTTTAGTTCTTAGTTAACTGAATTCTGTTTTTACCTTATATTTTTGGCTGAAATAGTTATTGCAACAAAGGCTACTCTTGGGTTTTTAAGGAAGAGTATAATTTACTCACTCAAAAATGTCTAAATGTCTGTTAATTTTTTTTTAAGTGCACTCTAAAAGCATCATATGCTCTAACCTCAAAATAATTCTCCCTTTTTTGGAGACCCAGAATTCAGTGTGGGCTCTGCCCAGATCTCAAAGATCCAGTTAAAGGTAAGTAGTCCCTATTTAAATAAAATTGGTCTCCTAATAACATACTATAATAGATTTCTATAATTTTATGTTTGATTTGGCTCAAAGAAAAATAAAAGCATCTCCCTGTAGCACCACCAGATGTTTTTTCTCTGTACCTGATGTAAATTTTGCTGTTTGATTTTCACCTGAGTTGTTTAGCTAACACTTGCCTAGCATATTAAAAAAGATTATCAAGAATCTAAAGGTCTAAGATTAAAAAAAAGGTCTTTATGAATCTACAAAATATACTTCCATTGGCATGCCTAATACATCTATATATTTATCTACTGTGTACACAATGTTTCACTACCAAAATTACATAAAATGTTTCTAATTAATTGGCTTAAAGAAAATAAAAGCTTCTAAATCAAATACATTATCAGGAAAAAAGAAAACTAGTCAAATGCTTTTTCAAGTTCATGTAACTTAAGTAAAATCTTTAGTAAATAAGCTACTTTTAAAATTATTGGTAAAGTAATATTAGAAATGTATTAAGAATTTCCAGCATACATTTTTTGTTTGCATTTATTAATCAAACAATTTCATACTTATTCCTGTCAAATACTATAAGGTGTCAAAATTTGGCACAGAGATAACAAAACTATGTAAATCCAGCCCAAGAGAGAATGATCTTTGCTTGTGTAATATTTAAAAAATAAGACACTGATATTGGTTTAATGAAAATACTTACATCTTGAATTATCCTGTAAAATTATTATAACTTTTAATCTTGTGGCTTTAGGCAGCCTAGTCCACAGACAGTAAGGGGACTTGTTTTGGGAAAATACTGTTATTGTCTTTGTTTCAAAACTAAACTATAAACTAAGTTCCATTCAAAGTCCAGAAATAAACAAGGACAACTTAGATGTTAGAAGCAAGGTAGAGTCAATTAGGTAATATGTTTTTCGCTGTCTCAGTTATAATTTTGCAATGCTGATTTCATAAATCACCATAAATCATGACTATGACAGTTTTCATAAATAATCTAGGTAAACAAAATAATTATGTGAATGTAATGGGATAAATACTTGTAGACAAACTTGTCATAATTTAAAATCTAAAGTTATATTAAATTAAATAATAGATATTTTATTATTTGAGTATTTTACAATAAATACATATTATAGGAAAACATTCTTGCCAAAAAAATTTGTGTCCTTTTAAAAAAAAGAAGAACCAGTTTTGTCAAATTCAAAGCTTATTTCAAGGTTATGTATAAAACAAGGCAGGGCTCGCTTGTCTGACATAATGTAAAAGTGTCTTGGAATATGTCCTGGGTCCAGGGTCTAAAACCTCTTGTGTCCTATGGAACACCAAGCTCTGTGCCAAAAGGTGGAAGGCTGCCCTTCCACACTACAGTCTAAGCCCAGGGCATAAAACCCCCTGTGGTTTGGAGAAAGCCCAGGGCACAGGGCATAAAACCCCTTGTAGCCTCTGGAATGTGTCCAAACTCACTGGACCCTTGCTCCTTGCTCTCCCAAGATCATAAATTGATTGTATCTTGATATAGAAGAACCTGTTCTCCCTTATCTCAAGTAGCAGAGAATATGCTAAACCATCACAGCTATGCTTGATGCACCACAGCCTTTCTATCCTCACATCCTCACTTGTCTTCCCCCACATCTGCACGTACTCACCACATGCTTCTTTGTTTGATTACCAATAAATATTGTGTGCTCCCAGAGCTTGGGGCCTTCACAGCCTCCAAACTGACGTTGGCCCCCTGGACCCATCCTATGTAGTCTTAAGTTGTCCTGTCTCATTTCTTTGACTCCGCCAGACTTGGTAGCCCCCATGACATGGTGGTGGGTCTCATCACTCCAACATAAAGGAACCAGGAAAAAAGAAAGATGTAAAGAAAGTTATAAAAATAAAGAGATATTTTGTGATTTGTGTATGTGTGTGTGCGTGTTAAGAAAACTTAAAGAGAAATAATTTTATATGACAAAGAATCTTACATGCTAAATTTAGTCCTAAAATAAAATGACTGGTTGTTTAAGAAGGAGGGATGTTCAGGACAAACAAGAAATACCAAGTGTGTCATGAATAGTCAGTGCAAATCACGATAAGAGGATTTATTTTAAAAACATTAATAGATCAAGTTGTCATATAATTATTAAGTTTTGGCTTGCTTATAAACAAAGCTGGGATAATTTTTTAAATTAAGATTATTACAACCATGTATCTTCCTGTATAAGCTTCTAAAGTCCTTTCAACATTGAGTTACAGGGCTTTGACTCCGGAGTCTAAAAAGAACACCAAGATATGCTAAATCTTAAACAATGACAGCAATTAAAGCCTCATCTTCAGGTCTCATAGAAGATGCCAATCAAAATAAACTGCATTCCTAAGACACAGGGCCAGAAATTAAACTCATTCAACTCCAAAAGCCCAGGGACTTTCTTGGAAGAGGTGGGCATGTGAGATTTTAAGGGCTGATTTTCAGAGACCAAATAGGTTGAGGTTCTCTATAAATCAGTCATTAATGTCAAGGGCACACTCATGCAAGAACAGCATATGGATCCCTGTGTCAAATTAACAAGGCTTCCTTGAAGGATTAGCCAGCTTTTTAATAAAGGTAATAAAAGTTATTAAAAACTTATGGGAGTTATAGTTTATAATCAAGATTAAATTTTATAGATTGTTTACAAAATTTTGTAAAACAAATTTAATTGGCTTCATTTTGTTTTTATTAGGGATTCTTGTTAGGAAAATTAAGTCTTCTCTCTCATACAATGAAGGTTTTTGCTTTTTTTGGAAATTATTGAGTTATCAATTTGGTAAAATGAATGAATTTACAATGACCTGTAACCCTATTTTGTGAAATGAAATTTTTTAAACTTTTATATTTGATGAACATTCCAAAATAAAATTATAAATTATGTCTTTTTTTGATCTGAGTAATTTTTTAAGATATTAGTTTCCCTGAAGTCCAAAAATGATATATTTGGCTTATTTGGTATAAAAATTATACAGGAAGCATTGTCAAATATGAAATGGTGTTTGCTTTTCTTTGGGCTGTATTTATATCAATATGTTATTGGTATGTGATCTAAAATTATTGCAAAGTCCTGTAATTCTGATATGAATTAGTGTATATTATCTGTAATAAAAACAATTATTATGTCAAAATTACCATGTGCCAAAGAGGTAACAAATTTTCTTGTCAATTATATGTTTGACTAATGGCTGCCTTAAAACTTTTTTTCATCCATGAACACTTGGTCCTCTTTAAAAGGTGGTTTTATAATCAACTATAAAACTCTAACAGGTGCTAGTGAATGCGGTTTTCTAATAACTTTGGAAATTGTGACATCAGAATAGAGGAAAAAGTTTCAGGAATCATGGAGAGCTAAAATATTAATGAGTATCAGGCAGAACAGGAATTAACTACATGGACTGAACTAATCTATTAGACCTTATGCTTAAAATGTTTGCTAATCCTGTGTTTTGTCTTTTAGAGTTTTAAAAATTTTATTTTGAGCTAGTAACAGCTTTTAACATTTTAGTATACTCCTATGAACAAATTTGGAGCATATTTGTTCCTCTCTACCTAATTTCTCCAGAATTTGGAAACTATTTGTGAGTAGTCTTAACTTATGGCAGTACAGTTATTTGCATAAATGCAATAAGAATCTGTTTTCATTTATAACAGGACACGATTGGAGAAACTGGTTATTTAACCAAGGCTTTAACTGGAATGTTGTGTGGTTCTTTAAAGAATCAACCTTGACTTATGGAGCAAATAAAGCCCCTTGGGAAATTGGCCTTAAATCACTTTTGTCCACATAGTCCCTCTATAGGGTTCTTAACACGCGGTAAGTAAAGAATGTCACTTTCTGACAGGTTGACAAGCCCCAAGTTTATCTTGGAACCTCAAGAGTAGAGGATCATCCAACTCACAGATGTTTGATGGCACAAATCTTTGGCTGGCCTCAGCTTTTAAAAAGTCTTACCTGAAATTTCTTCTATGGAACAAAATTCCATCAAAGCCAATTTAAAAGCATTTGTAAAAAAAAAATTATTCTTACTGCACTATATACAAATAATCAGGCCAAATGTAATAAAGCAAACCAGTCCCCCAAATTAGAATGGATCAAATTAGGAACAAAAAGTGATTTTACAGAAAGAATAATTATATGACTACAACACCAACTGTGAGAGTCTTCTTAAGATCAAGAACTCATTCAGAAGGGTAAATTTTCTTTCTTTTTTCTGTCATAGTTCTTTTTTTTGCCAGTTATTAAAAATTTATATTTATAAAAACTTTATCAGCTGGGCGCGGTGGCTCACGCTTGTAATCCCAGCACTTTGGGAGGCCGAGGAGGGCGGATCACGAGGTCAGGAGATCGAGACCACGGTGAAACCCCGTCTCTAGTAAAAATACAAAAAAATTAGCTGGGCGTGGCGGCGGGTGCCTGTAGTCCCAGCTACTCAGAGAGGCTGAGGCAGGAGAATGGCGTGAACCCGGGAGGCGGAGCTTGCAGTGAGCCGAGATCGCGCCACCGCACTCCAGCCTGGGTGACAGAGCCAAAAAAAAAAAAAAAAAAACTTTATCACGTGGTAAGATACTTGTGTTACAATGTACTAGAAAAAATCAGGATACAAAATTATGTATTTGTCTTAATCTCAAGTGTTTTTAATAGATATTTTTCTTTTTTTATTATTATTATTACACTTTAAGTTTTAGAGTACATGTGCACAATGTGCAGGTTTGTTACATATGTATCCCTGTGCCATGTTGGTGTGCTGCACCCATTAACTCATCATATAGCATTAGGTATGTCTCCTAATGCTGTCCCTCCCCCCTCCCCCATCCCACAACGGTCCCCGGAGTGTGATGTTGCCCTTCCTGTGTCCATGTGTTCTCATTGTGCAATTCCCACCTATGAGTGAGAACATGCAGTGTTTGATTTTGTGTCCTTGCGATAGTTTATTGAGAATGATGGTTTCCAGTTTCATCCATGTCTCTACAAAGGACTTGAACTCATCATTTTTTATGGCTACATAGTATTCCATGGTGTATATGTGCCACATTTTCTTAATCCAGTCTATTGTTGTTGGACATTTGGAGTGGTTCCAAGTCTTTGCTATTGTGAATAGTGCCGCAATAAACATATGTGTGCATGTGTCTTTATAGCAGCATGATTTATAGTCCTTTGGGTATATGCCCAGTAATGGGATGGCTGGGTCAAATGGTATTTCTAGTTCTAGATCCCGGAGGAATCACCACACTGACTTCCACAATGGTTGAACTAGTTGACAGTCCCACCAACAGTCCAAAAGTGTTCCTATTTCTCCATATCCTCTCCAGCATCTTTTGTTTCCTGACTTTTTAATGATCACCATTCTAAATGGTGTGAGATGGTATCTCATTGTGGTTTTGATTTGCATTTCTCTGATGGCCAGTGATGATGAGCATTTTTTTGTGTGTTTCTTGGCGGCATAAATGTCTTCTTTTGAGAAGTGTCTGTTCATGTCCTTCTCCCATTTTTTTGATGGGGTTGTTTGTTTTTTTCCTGTAAATTTGTTTGAGTTCATTGTACATTCTAGATATTAGCCCTTTGTAAGATGAATAGGTTGCAAAAATTTTCTCCCATTCTGTAGGTTGCCTGTTCACTCTGATGGTAGTTTCTTTTGCTGTGCAGAAGCTCTTGAGTTTAATTAGATCCCATTTGTAAATTTTGGCTTTTGTTGCCATTGCTTTTGGTGTTTTAGACATGCAGTCCTTGCCCATGCTTATGTCCTGAATGGTATTGCCTAGGTTTTTCTTCTAGGGTTTTTATGGGTTTAGGTCTAACATGTGAGTCTTTAATCCATCTTGAATTAATTTTTGTATAAGGTGTAAGGAAGGGATCCAGTTTCAGCTTTCTACATATGGCTAGCCAGTTTTCCCAGCACCATTTATTAAATAGGGAATCCTTTTCCCATTGCTTGTTTTTGTCAGGTTTGTCAAAGATCAGATAGTTGTAGATGTGCGGCATTATTTCTGAGGGATCTGTTCTGTTCCATTGATCTATGTCTCTGTTTTGGTACCAGTATTATGCTGTTTTGGTTACTGTAGCCTTATAGTATAGTTTGAAGTCAGATAGCATGATGCTTCCAGCTTTGTTCTTTGGGCTTAGGATTGACTTGGTGATGCAGGCTCTTTTTTGGTTCCATATGAACTTTAAAGTAGATTTTCAAATTCTGTGAAGAAAGTCATTGGTAGCTTGATGGGGGTAGCATTGAATCTATAAATTACCTTGGGCAGTATGGCCATTTTCACCATATTAATTCTTCCAATCCATGAGCATGGAATGTTCTTCCATTTGTTTGTATCCTCTTTTATTTCATTGAGCAGTGGTTTGTAGTTCTCCTTGAAGAGGACCTTCACGTCCCTTGTAAGTTGGATTCCTAGGTATTTTATTCTCTTTGAAGCAATTGTTAATGGAAGTTCACTAATGATTTGGATCTCTGTTTGTCTGTGATTGGTGTACAAGAATACTTGTGATTTTTGTACATTGATTTTGTATCCTGAGACTTTGCTGAAGTTGCTTATCAGCTTAAGGAGATTTTGGGCTGAGGCAGTGGGGTTTTCTAGATATACTATCATGTCATCTGCAAACAGGGACAATTTGACTTCCTCTTTTCCTAATGGAATACCCTTTATTTCCTTCTCCTGCCTGATTGCCCTGGCCAGAACTTCCAACACTATGTTGAATATGAGTGGTAAGAGAGGGCATCCCTGTCTTGTGCCAGTTTTCAAAGGCAATGCTTCCAGTTTTTGCCCATTTAGTATGACATTGGCTGTGGGTTTATCATAGAAAGCTCTTAGTATTTTGAGATATGTCCCTTCAATACCTAATTTATTGAGAGTTTTTAGCGTGAAGTGTTTTTGAATTTTGTCAAAGGCCTTTTCTGCATCTATTGCGATAATCATGTGGTTTTTGTCTTTGGTTCTGTTTAAATGCTGGATTACATTTATTGATTTGCATATGTTGAACCAGCCTTGCATCCCAGGGATGAAGCCCACTTGATCATGGTGTATGAGCTTTTTGATGTGCTGCTGGATTTGGTTTGCCAGTATTTTATTGAGGATTTTTGCATCAATGTTAATCAAGGATATTGGTCTGAAATTCTCTTTTTTGATTGTGTCTCTGCCAGGCTTTGATATCAGGATGATACTGGCCTCATAAAATGTGTTAGGGAGGATTCCCTCTTTTTCTATTGATTGGAATAGTTTCAGAAGGAATGGAACCAATTCCTCCTTGTACCTCTGGTAGAATTCAGCTGTGAATCCATCAGGTCCCAGACTCTTCTTGGTTGGTAAGCTATTGATTATTGTCACAATTTCAGGGCCTGTTTATTGGTCTATTCAGAGATTCAACTTCTTCCTAGTTTAGTCCTGGGAGGGAATATTTATTGAGAAATTTATCCATTTCTTCTAGATTTTCTAGTTTATTTGCATAGAGGTGTTTTTAGTATTCACTGGTGGTAGATTTTATTTCTGTGTTATCAGTGGTGATAGCCCCTCTATCATTTTTTATTGCGTCTATTTGATTCTTCTCTCTTTTCTTCTTTATTAGTTTGCTAGCGGTCTATCAATTTTGTTGTTCTTTTCAAAAAACCAGCTCCTGGATTCATTAATTTTTTGAAGAGTTTTTTGTGTCTCTATTTCCTTCAGTTCTGCTCTGATTTTAGTTATTTCTTGCCTTCTGCTAGCTTTTGAATGTGTTTGCTCTTGCTTTTCTAGTTCTTTTAATTGTGATGTTAGGGTGTCAATTTTGGATCTTTCCTGCTTTCTCTTGTGGGCATTTAGTGCTATAAATTTCCCTCTACACACTGCTTTGAATGTGTCCCAGAGATTCTGGTATGTTGTGTCTTTGTTCTTATTGGTTTCAAAGAACATCTTTATTTCTGCCTTCATTTCATTATGTACCCAATAGTCATTCAGGAGCAGGTTGTTAAGTTTCCATGTAGTTGAGCAGTTTTGAGTGAGTTCTAGTTTGATTGCAGTTCTTAATCCTGAGTTCTAGTTTGATTGCACTTTGGTCTGAGAGACAGTTTGTTATAATTTGTATTCTTTTCCATTTGCTGAGGAGAACTTTACTTCCAACTATGTGGTCAATTTTGGAATAGGTGTGGTGTGGTGCTGAAAAAAATGTATATTCTATTGATTTGAGGTGGAGAGTTCTGCAGATGTCTATTAGGCCTGCTTGGTGCAGAGCTGAGTTCAATTCCTGGGTATCCTTGTTAACTTCCTGTCTCAATGATCTGTCTAATGTTGACAGTGGGGTGTTAAAATCCCCCATTATTATTGTGTGGGAGTCTAAGTCTCTTTGTAGGTCATTCAGGACTTGCTTTATGAATCTGGGTGCTCCTGTGTTGGGTGCATATATATTTAGGATAGTTAGCTCTTCTTGTTGAATTTATCCCTTTACCATTATGTAATGGCCTTCTTTGCCTCTTTTGATCTTTGTTGGTTTAAAGTCTATTTTATCAGAGACTAGGATTGCAACCCCTGCCTTTTTTTGTTTTCCATTTGCTTGCTAGATCTTCCTCCATCCCTTTATTTTGAGTCTTTGTGTGTCTCTGCATGTGAGATGGGTTTCTGGAATACAGCACACTGATGGGTCTTGGCTCCTTATTCAGTTTGCCATTGTGTGTCTTTTAATTGAAGCATTTAGCCCATTTACATTTAAAGTTAATATTGTTATGTGTGAATTTGATCCTGTCATTATGATGTTAGCTGGTTATTTTGCTCGTTAGTTGATGCAGTTTCTTCCTAGCCTCGATGGTCTTTACAATTTGGCATGTTTTTGCAGAGGCTGGTACCGGTTGTTCCTTTCCATGTTTAGTGCTTCCTTCAGGAGCTCTTTTAGGGCAGGCCTGGTGGTGACAAAATCTCTCAGCATTTGCTTGTCTGTAAAGTATTTTATTTCTCCTTCACTTACAAAGCTTAGTTTGGCTGGTTATGAAATTCTGGGTTGAAAATTATTGTCTTTAAGAATGTTGAATATTGGCCCCCACTCTCTTCTGGCTTGTAGAGTTTCTGTTGAGAGATTAGCTGTTAGTCTGATGGGCTTCCCTTTGTAGGTAACTGACCTTTCTCTCTGGCTGCCCTTAACATTTTTTCCTTCATTTCAACTTTGGTTAATCTGACAATTATGTGTCTTGGGGTTGCTCTTCTCGAGGAGTATCTTTGTGGCATTCTCTTTATTTCCTGAATCTGAATGTTGGCCTGCCTTGCTAGATTGGGGAAGTTCTCTTGGATAATATCTTGCAGAGTGTTTTCCAACTTGGTTCCATTCTCCCTGTCACTTTCAGGTACACCAATCAGATGTAGGTTTGGTTTTTTCACATAGTCCCTTATTTCTTGGAGGCTTTGTTCATTTCTTTTTATTCTTTTTTCTCTAAACTTCCCTTCTCACTTCATTTCATTCGTTTCATCTTCCATCACTGGTACCCTTTCTTCCAGTTGATCGCATCAGCTACTTAGCCTTCTGTATTCTTCACGTAGTTGTCAATACTTGGCTTTCAGCTCCATCAGCTCCTTCAAGCACTTGTCTCCATTTGTCATTTTAGTTATACATTTATCTAATATTTTTTCAAAGTTTTTAACTTCTTTGCCATTGGTTTGAATTTCCTCCTGTAGCTCAGAGTAGTTTGATCATCTGAAGCCTTCTCCTCTCAACTTGTCGAAGTCATTCTTTGTCCAGCTTTGTTCCATTGGTGGTGAGGAACTGCGTTCCTTTGGAGGAGGAGAGGCGCTCTGCTTTTTAGAGTTTCCAGTGTTTCTGCTCTGTTTTCTCCCCATCTTTGTAGTTTTTTCTACTTTTGGTCTCCGATGATGATGAGGTACAGATGGGTTTTTGGTGTGGGTGTCCTTTCTGTTTGTTAGTTTTCCTTCTAATAGACAGGACCCTCAGCTGCAGGTCTGTTGGAGTTTTCTAGAGGTCCACTCCAGATCCTGTTTGCCTGGGTGTCAGCAGCAGTGGCTGCAGAACAGCAGATTTTCGTGAACCACAAATTCAGCTGTCTGACAGTTCCTCTGGAAGTTTTGTCTCAGAGGAATACCTGGCTGAGTGCGGTGTCAGTCTGTCCCTACTGGAGGCTGCCTCCCAGTTAGGCCGCTCGGGGGTCAGGAACCCACTTTAGGAGGCAGTCTGCCTGTTCTCAGATCTCCAGCTGCATGCTGGGAGAACCACTACTCTCTTCAAAGCTGTCAGACAGGGACATTTAAGTCTGCAGAGGTTACTGCTGACTTTTTGTTTGTCTGTGCCCTGCCCCTGGAGGTGGAGCCTACAGAGGCAGGCAGACTTCCTTGAGCTGTGGTGGGCTACACCCAGTTCAAGCTTCCTGGCTGCTTTGTTTACCTAAGCAAGCCTCCCCCAGCCTCACTGCCACCTTTCAGTTTGATCTCACACTGCTGTGCTAGCAAGCAGTGAGACTCTGTGGGCGTAGGACCCTCCAAGCCAAGTGCGGGACAAAATCTCCTGGTGTGCTGTTTTCCAAGCCCATTGGAAAAGTGCAGTATTAGGGTGGGAGTGACCCAATTTTCCAGGTGCTGTCTATCACCCCTTTCTTTGTCTAGGAAAGGGAACTCCCTGATCCCTTGCACTTCCCGAGTGAGACAATGCCTCACCATGCTTCTGCTCAGCTTGCACATGGTGCACTAAACTGACTGTCCTGCACCCACTGTTTGGCACTCCCTAGTGAGATGAACCCGGTACCTCAGATGGAAATGCAGAAATCACCTGTCTTCTGCATTGCTCACACTGGGAGCTGTAGACTGAAGCTGTTCCTATTTGGCCATCTTGGTTCTCTTCTGTCGTTGTTCTAGAAGTATCTACGTAAACTCATGGAAAGATTTCAGCATACAGCTCAAAAAATTGAAAGGGAGATTTCCTAGGTGATATCTATTGTCCCTTCCAAGATGAAGCTCCTACAATTATTGAAATATGGTACTTGGTACTTCCCGTTGAGTCAGGAAGAACAACCAATCTGATCATGACGTATGAAGAATTCAATGTGTCTAATAGAGAAAACCATTAAGAAGATGAAAAATCCTATTGGACTGTTGTTATTTAGATGGGTAACTAGTAGTAGGGAATTCCAGAAGTCAACATGGAGAAGAACAGGCAAACTACAGACCTAAACCATGAGTGACAGTAAGCAGGCAGAAGCACCAGAGACACAGCAGTGAACAGCACTGAAGGCAATGAGCTTTACATACTAGTTTGTACTTCATGCATCTTTTCTGCCACATAAAACAGACTCAACATTAACCATTGTTATTTGTTCACACTGTCTCTTTTCCCAAAGAAACTAACACTCATGTATCAAGGCAGGATTACATTATATCAACAATAAAAATATAATATTCTCATTGATTTCTTCTAGGGCACTCCAAACTATAAGGAAGGATTTGAAACCTTCATTTATCTTTTGTCATCTGCGATCAATTTCTTGCTCCAAAGCTTCTTCATGGCACTTTTCACTTCTGTATTCCTCAGTGTATAAATCGCAGGGTTGAACAAAGGTGTTCCAACTGTATGAAATACAGCTATCATCTTATCCATAGGGAATGTGGTTGCAGGGTGTGTATACATAAATATGCAAGGTCCAAAGAACACGATGACAACAGTGAAGTGGGAGACACAGGTGGAAAGTGCTTTCTTTCTCGCTTCAGCACTGTGGTTTCTCAGAGAATGAAAGATGATGACATAGGAGAACATTAGCATGACAAAACTCACTGTACAAATGACCCCACTGTTGGAAACCAGGAGCAGGTTAACCACATAGGTGTCTGAACAGGCTAGTTTCAACAAGGACTGCAAATCACAGAAATAGTGATTGATCACATTGGGTCCATAGAATGGCAAACTCAGGGCAAGAAAAAATCCGAACAGAAGAATGCACACAGGATCCCACCCAGGCCACAGCCATCAGAACACCACAGACCCTGTGGCTCATGATGGTCATGCAGTTCAGGGGCTTACAGATGGCCACATAGCAGTGAACAGCCATGAGGATAAGGACAAGGATCTCCAGGCAGTCAAAGAAATGGGATGAAAAGACTTAGATCATGCACTCACTGAAGGAGATAGTTGTCTTCTTCAAAAGGGCATCCACAAGCATTCTAGGGGCTATGGAAGTAGAGATGCAAGTATCAGATAAGGATAAGTAGAAAAAGAAGAACATTGGGTTCTTAAATGCCTGGCTGGTCTTGACAGTAATAATGACTAGCAAATTACCCAACAGTGTTCCCAAGTAGAGAAGCAAAAAAATAACAAACATTATTTTCTTCCAAAAAGGATCCTGTGTCAATCCAAGCAGAATGAACTCAGTCACATTATTATTCAGTTGCATGGTTTTCATGATTGAGGTGAAGGGGCAAGTGTGGAATGGTCTACCTTCAAAAAATAAAGGAATTAATTTATGCTGTGCTAAGTGATGTTATGGAATATTTTAGGCAAAATTAAATATTTCTTATCTGATACATTCTGTTGGTGGTTTCTTAAAAAGCAACTTCAACGCTTTGCTTCCAAATTTTAATGACCACTTCAGAGGGTTATTATGATTCTCAAATATGCTTATGAACATGATACCTTGCTATAGCATTCTTCAAATACAAACCTTGTTTAGCTTTGGCATCATTGTGATTAATTTTTCCAATTCAATGAAGGTAAATGTAAGAGTTATGGATCTATTTAAATATTAAATTTCATTTTTTAATTTTCAATAAATACTGAGTCCCATTTTTTATGTTGTGTATCACTCAACATTTAAGATATATTTGACTGCTCTTCGAATTTTATGATATGAAGTCCTACACCACCACCATCCTGTAATATCTTATTAATACGTAGTTTATACATTCCATATTCATTATATATATTTATATAGATGTTATTTATTAATACTTTGTTTGCTCCAATTCTCTGCAAAATTTCTCCCATATATTTGAGATTATAAAAAGTAAAAGAAAACACTTATAGCTTCTAAATAATCTGTTGCTACCTTGATGTGTCCTTATAACATTTAGTCCTGACATATACTAATAAACAGGAATGAATGTTCTTTGAAAATTGATTATCTCTTTAATATCCCCCTTTCTAATTTTCTTCCACTAATTTATTGAAAGAACCCCTAGAACATTCAGAGTTTCTGAGGTTACATTTAAATAAGGTGAGGGTGGGGTACAGTATTACTACACAATTGTTTGTTTTCACAGTTCAAGCTAAATATTAGAATCATGAAAACAAGAAAACATTTTATAACTGGGGTGATTTGAAGTGTTATCATTGAACCAGACCATGTTTGTAATCCCCGGTAGAGTTTTCATTATCCTGATATTCAAAAACCCCACATTCCTGGAACAGAGCAGAGATTTGGAGGAAAGAAGGTGATGTGGTTTTAGAGAAGAGAGAGTATATACTAAATACCTTCTTCATTCAATTTATTTTCTGTCCTGGAAAAGTCAGTGCTTCAACTTTGAAATGTCACTGTTCTCAATGAAGATTGGTTTTTAAAAATATACGGAAGCAAATATTATCATAAGCCTTCTCTTTCAAGAAAAAATATTTCTCTAGATTTTTGTTATCAAGATGACACTGGACAGTACATAATATGCAAGTAGAAATATAAACCAAAGTATAACTTATTTAAATATAGTCTGGATGCCCATTGTGTTTCTCCACTGTTTGAAATGCTTGTTCCCTGGTGCCATAAAGAAACAGCTCTTGAACACAAATTGAATTTATTTAGTAAAGTCATTTTTACTTCCTCCTGAAAGGGTACACTCGCCAACAGTTTTGCCACGAGAGTACACCGAACCAAAGAGACAGGATCATTTATAACCTGACAACTGCTCTGTCTGGTTTCCATTGGCTGGAACAGGACCTCACATTCTATATTTGTCCAGATTGGCTAGCAACTCAGAAGTTTTTAAAAGAGGCAAAGGCAGAGGAGATCAAAGGAAGAAAGAAGTAACTTGTGGAATGCTGAGAAAGGTAAAAACACTTTAAATAAGAAACAGGAACAGGCTATGACCTAATGCTTGCTTGGATCAGTATAAGCATGCCAGGGCAAATATTTAGGAGTGCAGGTCTTTAAACAAAATTTGTTTCTAAGAGAAGTTACTATTTATTCCTAATCAGTTGGGGAGGAAAGTCTTTGAAGAGGAACCTCGACTTTTAGTTTTTACATCCACAATTCAATCAATACCCTCAAAACATTGATGAAAGTTGCAAGTTGGCCAAAACAGAATAAAATAGACAAAAGAGAGACAAAATTCTCTTTATATATACTTCGTCCTCTCTCCAGATTCCTATCCTTCTTCTCCTCACCAGATTTGAAATATCCCTTATCTTCCTCCAAATAAAAAAAAAAATACTCCTAGGAAAGTGTCTGATGAAGTTATTCACTTTGGCTCGCTAAGAATAAAAAAGTGTATATGTATATCTTATACATATATATATATATACTTTACATATATATCTTTGGACTCTTTGGACTCAGTAATATATATTTTACATATATATGTATATATACCTTTGGGCTCTGTAATCCTTGAAAAGTATTTTAAACTATAAGGGAACTGAGTTGGTATTTTAATTATTACAATAAGCTCATTTTTTCCTTTATTCATTTAAATGGGTGATCCATCATAAAGTATTTGTACTAGAAAACGTGGTAGGCTTTGGAGGCCTGATAATGTAGAAGTAGTTTTCACCTCTAATGCTTTATGAATTTGAGCACTCCTTTGAGGGTATAAACTTTCTTCTGTATATCAGCAATCCTAGTAGACTATCCATTTCTAGATAGTCTATATTATTTACATTATATATTGGGACATAAAGTTTTTTAGGTAAATTAAGGATTACAAATATGTAATGTTATTAATTTGGTAATAATTTTATGTCCTCATTAAATATTTAGTCAACAGGGGTTTGAGACCAGAGGGGTGGAGCCAAGATGGCCGAATAGGAACAGCTCCGGTCTCCAGCTCCCAGCCCCAGCGACACAGAAGACGGGTGATTTCTGCATTTCTGCTTGAGGTACCGGTTTCATCTCACTAGGGAGTGCCGAACAGTGGGTGCAGGACAGACGGTGAAGCGCACTGTGCGCGAGCCGAAGCAGGGCGAGGCATTGCCTCACTCGGGAAGCGCAAGGGGTCAGGGAGTTCCCTTTCCTAGTCAAAGAAAGGGGAAACAGACGGCACCTGGAATATCGGGTCAGTCCCATCCTAATACTGCGCTTCTCCAACGGGCCTGGAAAACGGCACACTAGGAGATTGTGTCCAGCACCTGGCTCGGAGGGTCCTATGCCCACGGAGTCTCGCTGATTGCGAGCACAGCAGTCTGAGATCAAGCTGCAAGGCGGCAGCGAGGCTGGGGGAGGGGCGCCCGCCATTGCCCAGGCTTGCTTAGGTAAACAAAGCAGCCAGGAAGCTCGAACTGGGTGGAGCCCACCATAGCTCAAGGAGGCCTGCCTGCCTCTGTAGGCTCCACCTCTGGGGGCAGGGCACAGACAAACAAAAACTCAGCAAAGAACCTCCACAGACTTAAATG
>NW_026652280.1:74377669-74388413 GCF_009828535.3 Hylobates moloch | reverse complement strand
TTATGAAGCCAGCATCATCCTGATACCAAAACCTGGCAGAGACATAACCAAAAAAGAGAATTTCAGACCAATATCCTTGATGAACATTGATGCAAAAATCCTCAATAAAATACTGGCAAACTTTTCTGATACAGTTTCTCTCATACTAGTGTCACAAACGTTGTTCAAAATTCTATTAGCGTTTTATATTTCTTAATCTGTGTTATGGACTGGACTGTGCCTCTTCCCTCAGTCTCCAAAATTCATATGCTGAAGTTCCAGCTCCAAGCACCACAGAGCATGACTGTTGGAGACACGATATCTAAAGAGAACATTTAAGTAAAATAAAGTCTAGTGGGTGAGCTGTGCCCTAATCCAATATGATTAGGGCATCCTTATAAGAGGCGCTTAGAATACAGATACACGCAGAAAAAGAAATTGTAAAGACGTCAGGATAAGATGATCTTCTACAAGCCAAAAAGAGAACTCAGAATGAAACCAATTTTGCCCACACCTTGATCTTGATCTTGGCATCTCTAGCCTCTAGAACTGTGAGGAAATAAATTTCCATGTTTAAGTCACCAAGTTCATGGTACTTATTTGTGCTGGCCCTAGCAAACTAATACCCTCTGTGTACTGATGGGTAAATAGAATGCTTTGATATTGGAATGAAGCTTTGCTTGCTTGAAGACTAGTACTATTTTTATTCGTTTTTAGTAACCTTTATATTGAAGTCTAATTTACATACAGAAAATGTGCACGAAACGTAAGTATACAGCTTCATGAATTTTTTTTTTTTTTTTGAGTCAGAGTGTGGCTCTGTTGCCCAGGCTGGAGTGTAGTGGCGGGATCTCGGCTCACTGCAAGCTCCGCCTCCAGGTTCACGCCATTCTCCTGCCTCAGCCTCCCAAGTAGCTGCGACTACGGGCACCCACCACCACGCCTGGCTAATTTTTTGCATTTTTAGTAGAGACAGGGTTTCACTGTGCTAGTCAGGATGGTCTCAACCTCCTGACCTCGTGATCCACCTGCCTCGGCCTCCCAAAGTCCTGGGATTACAGGCATGAGCCACCGTGCCCGGCCTGCTTCATAAATTTTTACAAAGTGAACATACTTGTATTACTTGTCTCTAAATTCTCAAATAGAACATTACCAGTACTCCACCATCTGTCTTCATGCCCTTTCCTAGTCACTAACTTCAAATTAACTATATCTTTGCTTTTCACACTGTAGATTGTGTCTGTTTTTGAGTTTTCTATAATAGAAACTATACAGTGCATATTTTGTTAGGTCTAGTCTCCAATGAACACTACATTGGTGCTAAATATTATGTTGGTGATTTTTATTCATGATGATGAGTGTGATGAATATGTAAATAACTCCTTCATCTCCACTGCTGTATAGTAAGTACACCAAACTTAATATATAGGTTATTTCCAGATGTGGCTATTACAAAATTCAGTCTAGTGCATATCTCTTCATGAACATATTCATGCGTTTCTGCCTGCTGTAACTATGGGTAGAAGTGCTGGCTTATGGAGTATAGATATGTCCAGCTTAAATTTATGCTGCCTAATTGTTTTCCAAACTGGTTATATCCATTTGCATTCTCACTAACATTATATGAGAGATTCAGTTGTTCCATAGTCTCACCAGTACTTAGCAATATCATTTTTTTCTTTTTGTCATTTAGCAACATATAGGTACAGATATATAAAAGCACAAATATCTTGTAATTGTAATGTGTACTTCCCTAATGATTATTAAAGTTGAGCACAAAGTCATATGTTACTTGATTCTTTGAATACATTTTTATATAGCACCAGTTATTTTGCTGGTTTTTCCACTATCTGTTTTTTAACAAGGTGACATACATTTGTTTTATTACACTTTAAGTTCTGGGATACATGTGCAGAACGTGCATGTTTGTTACATAGGTATATATGTGCTATGGTGGTTTGCTGCACCCATCAACCTGTAATCTACATTAAGTATTTCTCCTGGGGCTATCCCTTCTCTAGCCCTGAAACCCCGGACAAGCCCTGGTGTGTGATATTCCCCTTCCTGTGTCTATGTGTTCTTATTGTTCAGCTCCCACTTATGAGTGAGAACATGCAGTGTTTGGTTTTCTGTTCCTGTGTTAGTTTGCTGAGAATGATGGTTTCCAGGTTCATCCATTTCCCTGCATAGGACATGAACTCATCCTCTTTTATGTCTGCATAGTATGCTATGGTGCATATGTGCCACATTTTCTTTATCCAGTCTATTATTGATGGGTATTTGTGTTGGTTTCAAGTCTTCGCTATTGTGAATAGTGCTGCAATAAACATACATGTGCATGTGTCTTTATAGTAAAATGATATATAATCTTTTGGGTATATAATGCAGTAATGGGATTGCTGGGTCAAATGGTATTTCTGGTTCTAGATCCTTGAGGAATCGCCACACTGTCTTCCACAATGGTTGAACTAATTTACACTCCCACCAACAATGTAAAAGCATTCCTATTTCTCCACATCCTCTCCAGCATCTGTTGTTTCCTGACTTTTTCATGATTGCCATTCTAACTGGCATGAGATGGTATCTCATTGTGTTTTTTTGATGTGCATTTCTCTAACGACCAGTGATGATGAGCTTTTTTTCATATGTTTATTGCCCACATAAATGTCTTCTTTTGAGAAGTGTCTGTTCATATCCTTTGCGCATTTTTGATGGGGTTGTTTGTTTATTTCCTGTAAATCTGTTTAATTTTCTTATAGATTCTGGATGGATAGATTGCAAAAATTTTCTCCCATTTTGTACGTTGCCTGTTCACTCTGATGATAGTAGTTTCCTTTGCTGTGAAGAAGCTCTTTAGTTTAGTGAGATCCCATTTGCCAGTTTTGGCTTCTGTTGCCATTGCTTTTGATGTTTTAGTCATGAAGTCTTTGCCTGTTCCTATGTCCTGAATGGTATTGCCTAGGTTTTCTTCCTGGGTTTTTGTGGTTTTAGGTCTTACGTTTAAGTCCTTTATCCCTCTTGAGTTAATTTTTGTCTAAGGTGTAAGGAAGGGGTCCAGCTTCAGTTTTCTGCATATGGCTAGCCAGTTTTCCCAACACCATTTATTAAACATGGAATCCTTTATCCCATTGCTTGCTTTTGCCAGGTTTGTCAAAGATCAGATGGTTGTAGATGTGTGGCATCATTTCTGAGGCCTCTGTTTTGTTCCATTGGTCTATATATCTGATTTGGTACCAGTATCATGCTATTTTTGTTACTGTAGCCTTGTAGTATAGTTTGAAGTCAGGTAGTATGAACTTCCAGTTTAGTTCTTTTTGCTTAGGATTGTCTTGGCTATATGGGTTCTTTTTCAGTTCCACATGAAATTTACAGGAGATTTTTCTAATTCTGTGAAGAAAGTCAATGGTAGCTTGACAGGGATAGCATTGAATCAATAAATTACTTTAGGCAGTTTGGCCATTTTCATGATATTGATTCTTCCTATCCATGAGCATGGAATGTTTTTCCATCTGTTTGTGTCCTCTCTTATTTCCTTGAGCAGTGGTTTGTAGTTCTCCTTGAAGAGGTCCGTCACATCCCTTGTAAGTTGGATTCCTAGGTATTTTATTCTTTTTGTAGCAATTGTGAATGGGAATTCACTCATGATTTGTCTCTCTGTTTGTCTGTTATTTGTGTATAGGAATGCTTGTGATTATTCCACATTGATTTTGTATCCTAAGACTTTGCCAAAGATGTTCATCAGCTTAAGGAGATTTGGGGCTGAGACAATGGGGTTTTCTAAATATACAATCATGTCATCTGCAAAACAAGGAAGAAGTCAAATCCCTGGATAGATCAATAACAAGTTCTGAAATTGTGGCAATAATTAATAGCCTACCAATCAAACAAAGCCCAGGACCGGATGGAATCACAGCCGAATTCTACCAGAGGTACAAACAGGAGCTGGTATCATTCCTTCTGAAACTATTCCAAACAATAGAGAAAGAGGGACTCCTCCCTAACTCATTTTATGAGGCCAGCGTCATCCTGATACCAAAACCTGGCAGAGACACAACAAAAAAAGAAAATTTCAGGCCAATATCCCTGACAAACATCGATGCAAATATCCTCAATAAAATACTGGCAAACCAAATCCAGCAGCACATCAAAAAGCTTATCCACCAGGATCAAGTTGGCTTTATCGCTGGGATGCAAGGCTAACTCAACATACCCAAGTCAATAAACATAATCCATCACATAAACAAAACGAATGACAAAAAACACATGATTATCTCAATAGAAGAAGAAAAAAAGGCGTTCTATGAAATTCAACACCCCTTCATGCTAAAAACTCTCAATAAACTAGGTATTGATCGAATGTATCTCAAAATAATAAGAGCTATTTACGAAAAACTCACAGCCAATATCATACCAAATGGGCAAAAGCTGGAAACATTCCCTTTGAAAAGTGACACAAGACAAGGATGCCCTCTCTTACCACTCCTATTCAGCACAGTATTGGAAGATCTGGCCAGGGCAATCAGGCAAGAGAAAGATAGAGTATCCAACATACCTGTATTATTTAACACCACTACTAACCTTACTAATTTTGAAAGGCTGTTTTCCCTGTATTCTGTGTTATGGTTTCTCTTGTGATTTGTGAAGGTGCAGCTCAAGCCCATGGAGGTTAACCTGTAGTTGGCCAGGTTGAGGGTGCTGGTCAGGGGTGCTTTAAGGATGTGCTAGGGCTAGAAGGGGTGGCTCTGGGCTGGATGCCAGCAGCTGCCTACTCTTTGTATCAGAGCCTCACACAGAACTTCTGGAAAAATGATTGAAGAACTGAAGAGAAAAGAAGGCAGTCCTAAAGGGTATTTCATGAAGCAGAGTATCGGGAACTTCTGTCACACAGTTAGACTTATACATGCAGTGGCCAATAATCAAGAGAAACCAAAAGTTGAGGCAGGTCAGTCCTGAAATATTTTATTTCCAACATGGAGAAAAACATCACTTGAAGACAGCACAAAATCCTTTGAAAAGAATAAGGCCTTTCAGATAGTTTATGAGGCTATCTTATAGCAAGGCCAATGTCAGGCAGATGACAAAGTGAATTTTTGTTTTATTCTGTTTAGCAACGTGGATGGCCACCTCTCTGAACTTGGTGGATGAGTGTCTTTCCCAGTGAACTACGGTGCCAGTTCAGAGGACTGACTGCTGCAGGATTGTAGTGATTAGGCTGCCAAGGTCTGCATGAAATTTACTGAGGAGGAAGAAGAGAAAGGCTGCCTCTCCAAGACGGCTTAAAGCCTCATGAGAGGAACTTAGCTGTTTCTTCCTCTTCCTTTCAATGTGAAAATTTATATACCTGCCTATCCACTATAAAAATGCTTCAGTGCTTATAAAACACAGAGACTCTCCTTCGGCCTGCAGATATGCTTGGAACTCTACATATTATATATAATTATTGCTTTATATAATCAGTCTTTGCATATATATATATGTACACATACATATGCACACACATATATACATGGTCTTAGAGTTTCAATTTTCACATTTATTTTCAATGATTAAATATCTTTATTTTATAATTTGCATCAAGTAATCCTAATATCTGAAATAAATTAAAGATATTCATTTGTGCTTTTTATTTCTTACTTGCCCGGAAAATTTCTGTGAATTAGAACTTTTTCAGTGGGCTATCTTTGAAGTCTGAGTGGTTGATAACTCATTCTCTGACTTATGTTTATGTTTGCTTATTCTAGTGTCATGAAGCTTCTTCTAACCTGGGCCTCTGTATGTTCTTCATTATTTAGCTTGAGATTTGATAGCCCATCAAAGCAGTGTAAATATAAATGCTGACTTAACATGAGCATTAATCTATTGTCATAAATTCTTAAATAAGACTTTTTAACTCCTCCATGAAACCAAGTCTGAATGGACTAGTTTCATCCTTGTTGTTGCTGTTGTTGACTCTGTCCTACTCTAGGGGTTGTAGCCCTTCAATAATCCGAATTTCATGAGGGCATCTCTGTTCTAATTTCTCACCTTGCACACAGCTAATCATTAGTCTCTCGCTTCCTTGTATGTGATTTTATCTTAAGTTCCAGGTTACCTCTAGGGGAACTACAGGCCTCCACACCCAAAAACACACATCTTCAAGATTGGAAGACAGTGATCCTATACAAATGTGAGATGATGATATCATTACAACCACATGTTGCACCTTTTGGGTTGATGTGGTTTTAAACATGCATTGAACAGATTATCTATTAGCTTTGGATCTCCTTAGACAGACTTTTAGGTAACATTCAATTTAGAAGTCTACTGGCCATTTATTTTTCTTCTAAAAAGCCAAGAAATAAACCAGGTATGGACTGTGGAAACATAAGTGTGGCTCACTGTGGGCCAGAGTGTTGGTGTGTTTTAGGCTGGAGATGAGGTTGGTACAGGCAGAGGCAGCAGCTGAGATGACAGCTGAGTGTGAAAGGGATGAGGCTCATATTTTAGGTTGAATATGGTAAAGTGGAATGTTGGCTTTCTTTGTAAGAGACAAAAGTATTTAGTAGAGTTTAGCAGAAGTGCTATTTTTCTTAAAGCTTATTATAGGCCGGGCAGAGTGGCTTACACCTGTAATTCCTAAACTTTGGGAAGCCCAGGCAGGTAGATTACTTGAGCTCAGCAATTCAAGACCAGTCTGGGCAGCATGATGAAACCCCGTCTCTACAAAAAAAACACAAAAATTAGTCAGGTATGGTGGTGTACACCTGTGGTCCCAACTACTATGGCAGAGGTGAGGGGCTGAGATAGGAGGATGATTTGAGCACCAGAGATCAAGATTGCAGTAAGCTGTGATCACACCGCTGCACTCGAGTCCATCCTGGGTGATGGAGTGAGATGCTGTTTTTTGTGTGTTTGTTTGTTTTATTTTTATTTTTAAAAAGTTTAATATATGTTTAAGAAGCAGTCTAAAACTATATGCCTAACTCCTTCCAAAAAGAAAATCCAGGTCTGGTTTTAAGGATTTTTTTTCTCTAAAGTATAAATTAGATTTTTTAAAATTTACATTGATTCCTCACTATAGAGCTTCTTACTTTGGGGTATGGGCAGGCAAAATTATGTTGAATTCAAAATTTCTGTTAATTGATGTAAACACACATTTTTCTTTTATTCACACTTCATAAAAATTCCCCGACACTTCTAAGAAAATATATAATTTTGGATATATTTGTATCAGACTATGCTCTATGAAAAATCATAGGGTAAATAAAATGAAAACATTACAAAAATCAGTAGTGATGTTTATTTAGAAAACAATTTCTTTTGAACAGTTCTTTGGATAAAGCATCTTTCACATCTCTGTTCCTCAGACTATAGATCATGGGATTCAACATGGGGATCACAGTGGTATAAAATACAGCTACCATTTTCCCCTGCTCCACGAACTCTTCTGTTGGAGGTCTAAGATACGTGAAGAAAAGAGCTGAATAGAAAATAGTAACAGCTGTCAGATACGAGCCACAGGTAGAAAAAGCTTTGCACCAGCCTTCTGTAGAGCGTATCCTTAGGGTGGCAGGAAATATGTAGAGATAGGAAATGAGGATGATAAGGAGAGAATAAGTGAAGTTGAAACCAGCCACAACAAACATTGACAACTCCTTGTTGTAAGTGTCAGAACAAGCCAGCTTAATCAGTGGTGGGTCCCCACAGTAGAAGTGATTAATTGCGTTGAGGCCACAGAAGGCTAGGTTGTAGGTCCACTTGGTCTCCATCAGGCCAGTGAGTGCTCCATACACGTAAGGCACCATGATGAGGAAGGAGCACACAGTCTTGGACATTTTGCTGCCATAAAGCAGAGGGTTGCAGATGGCCACGTACCGGTCAAAGGCCATCACAGCCAGGATGTAGATCTCAACATGGACCAAGGCAATGAAAAGGTAACATTGCACAAGACAGGCAGGATAGGAAATGCTTTTCTTCTCTGAAAGGAAAATCTCCAGCATCTTTGGAGTCACATTGGAAGAGAAGCACAGATCCACGAAGGATAAGTGGCTCAGGAAAAAGTACATGGGCGTGTGGAGCCGGGCGTTGGCCTGGATGAGGACAGTCATGCCAAGATTCCCTGCCACCGTGACCATGTAAATGGCCAGAAACAGCGTGAAGAGGAGAATCTCTAATTCCTGGTGATTGGCCAGTCCCAGGAGAATGAACTCAGTCACCAACGTGAAGTTTCTTCTCATAATTTCCTTCAGTGGGAAATGAGAATGTTGGTTTCGTAGATATTTTTTAAAGGGCAAACATTTTTTATATTTTCTTAGAACATTGTTTTGCATTGCTCCTCTGTAGTTTTTCTGACTTTGTTTTGTGTCAGGAGACACTAGAGATAGTGATTTAATTGAAACAGTGTCTAATCTTTTCAGTTTGTGTCACTTAATTTCTTACTCATATTCATTTCTATTGTATCTATTTCTTTTACATTTTGCTTTTTTATCTCACATCTTTAATGCTCAGATTTTGCCACCAGTGCTAATAAACAAATGAATAATCACCACTTTTGTAAATTAATTGTTTAGATAACTTAGCAATAAGTTATCTATCTTAACTCAACTATAAGTTGAGAACCTGGTACCTGACATTCATTTTCTGATTATAGTTAATTCTTCCATACCATGTCAGATAAAATCTCTTAGGTTCCTGTTATAAGGATAGGTAGTAAAAAATTAAAAATACATTTTAGCTCATTCTTTATGTGACATAAACAGAATATGCTAATTTAGACTAGCTGCTAGTTTTGGGGGGAAAAAAAGATATTTATTTGAGGAGGATACCAATTGAAAATCTTACAGAAAAACTTTCAAAATGTCTACTAACATGCTTCTAGTTAATTTCATAAACTTCAGAGTAGGTAATTTTTTGGAGCGACAGACCTGAATTAGAGCATGGAAATGACTTTGTCCAACATGTCTATCTATATTTGTGCATACTGAGCATGAATAGCGAAGTGATTAGATGGCTAAGTGATCATCCAGACATCCAGACAACAGACAGATTTGGCAGAGCCTCAGCCTGCACTAGAAGCTAGTACCTTTCCCTTAACCAGGTTAAGTATTTGCTCCTCAGAGCCAGAGCTGGTATTTATGGGACAGGTCCTGAGAATAAATAAGTTAAATAAATTTTTAAAAGCAAAGCTAAATAAAACAAAACAAAATTGACCAGAATTTCCTTTTTTTTTAAATTCTCAAACTAGATTTGCTATGGCAAAAGAGTAACTTCTGGCCAAGAGAATGTGATAAAAGAAAAGTAAGCTACTTTTATCCATCCATTGATAAAATAGATTTGCCCTTCCCTTCTTCTTTTCTGCCTCTCAATGGCTGTAATGTGGATGTAGTGCTGAGCCATCCTGAATCGTATAGATGACAGTAACTCTTTACAGAAAGCAGAGAAAGAAGAGTAAATTAGTTGGAGCTCCTAAAACCTTGGCAGAGCTGATATGACATACCAGCTCAGAATTTTACATAAATGAGAAATAAACTTCTAATTTGTTTAACTGTTATTTTGTTTTGCTCTCATCGGAATTTAATTCATTATCTAACTAATATAAATACTCTTAAGGTCAGTGCTTAATAAGATTATTGTAAACTTGACTGCTATATAAGATGAAAACATATGAAGTGATTGTTACTAGTTAGAATTAAATTAATCTGTGAGAGATTATATTCAAGGACTATGGTATGACTTATAAAATGTAAGAATAATGTTTAGATAATCCTGATGTCAGCATCTTGAAACCTTTCAAAATCATCTTAAAACTATCTATTTCATGCCATTTAGAAATCTCTAATGTTTACAAGTAAGCAAACACACAGACACAGATAATATTGCAACTTGTGGAAGGCAAGTAGAAGATAGATATTTGTTGCAAAAGAGAATAAAAATTAAAATTAAAACATTAAATCTATTACATTTCTCAAATTTTCTACCTGTTGCCTAATCATAGAGGATTTGTCACTGGTTATTTTACAGCACTTAACCCAATTCATGATACCTCCCTGGTTTCTCTTAATTCTACTCCCCTCCTATTTCTCACCTCTCCTTCCTTCTCTTCTAAACTGAACTCAAAAACTGTATTTTTCTCTATTTTTTAAATTATACTTTAGGTTTTAGGGTACATGTGCACAATGTGCAGGTTTGTTACATATGTATCTATGTGCCGTGTTGTTTTGCTGCACCCATTAACTCGTCATTTAGCATTAGGTATATCTCCTAATGCTGTCCCTCCCCCCTCCCCCCACCCCACAACAGTCCCTGGAGTGTGATGTTCCCCTTCCTCTGTCCATGAGTTCTCATTGGTCAGTTCCCAACTATGAGTGAGAACATGTTTGGCTTTTTGTCCTTGTGATAGCTTACTGACAATGATGATTTTCAGTTTCATCCATGTCCCTACCAAGGACATGAACTCATCATTTTTTATGGCTGCATAGTATTCCATGGTGTATATGTGCCACATTTTCTTAATCCAGTCTACTGTTGTTGGATATTTGGGTTGGTTCCAAGTCTTTGCTATTGTGAATAGTGCCACAATCAACATACCTGTGCATGTGTCTTTATAACAGCATGATTTATAGTCCTTTGGGTATATACCCAGTAATGGGATGGCTGGGTCAAATGGTATTTCTAGTTCTAGATCCCTGAGGAATCGCCACACTGACTTCCACAATGGTTGAACTAGTTGACAGTCCCACCAACAGTGTAAAAGTGTTCCTATTTCTCCACATCCTCTCCAGCACCT
>NW_026652280.1:74376578-74377569 GCF_009828535.3 Hylobates moloch | reverse complement strand
TTTATAAGTTGGAGGCTGAGCTTGGTGAGGTGTGTTTTTAAAAGACCATTAGTCCATTCTACCTTTCCTGAAAATTGAGGACAGTAAGGCGTATGAAGGTTCCACTGAATATCAAGAGCCTGAGAGACAGCTTGGGTAATTTTACTAGTAAAAGCCAGACCATTGTCAGATTGGAAAGAAGTAGAGAGGCCAAATCAGGGAATTATATCTGTTAGAAGGGAAGAAATGACTGCAGTAGACTTTTTGGAGCTAGTGGGAAAGGCCTCGACCCATCTGGTGAAGGTGTCAATCCAAACTAGGGATATTTAAATTTACGAACACAGGGCATACGAGTAAAGTCAATCTGCCAATCTTGTGTTGGAGTATATCAATGAGCCTGATGCGTAAGAATATGAGGAGGCCTGAGAAAGCTTTTGGGGCTGGGGGCATGGCAGACAGAGCATTGAGTGGTGATAGTCTTAAGGATGGATTTCCATGAAGTGAAGGTGATGAGGGGCATCAGGAGGTGAGCCAGAGTCTTGTACCCAACATGGAAGTGGTCATGAAGAGAAGAAAGAATGGGCTGAGCTTGTGAGGCAGGAAGTATAAATTTTCCATAGTCTAAGAACCATTTGCCCTGAGTTGGGAAAGACTGGTAGAGCAGGTTTTCAGAAGAAGAGTAGGTGGGAGTGATAGAGGAGAAAGAAAATTACTGGCCCTCTGGAGTAGGGGCTGGAATACTAGAGGGAGTGGAGGCATTGGATATTTTTTTGCTGTCCTGTCTGCATAGGCATTTCCTTTTGCAATAACATCAATAGGTTTCTGTTGTCCTTTACAATGAATGACTCCAGCCTTGGTCAGCAGTGGAGCAGCCTTAAGGAGGTCCTTTATTGGGGAGGCATTGATAATGGAAGAGCCTTGTGTGGTAGGAAAGCCTCTTTCAGCCCAGATGGCAGCATGGTTATGGAGGATGTGGAAGGCATATTTGGAGTCAGTATAAATGTTAATATGC
>NW_026652280.1:74364903-74376568 GCF_009828535.3 Hylobates moloch | reverse complement strand
GGTCCTGGAAAACTTACTGGTAGGTGAGATCAGTAATGATTTTCATGCAGAGGGGTGACTGGAGCCTGAGGAGCTTCCTTTGTCCTGCTGCTGTGGCCTGCTCTCTGGGGTGAAGAGGTAGGTCCACAGGGGATATAGACCTGAGCCCTTCCCCAGGTTTCAGCACCAGATGAAATGTTCTTATATCTGTTCAAACCCGGAAAGCATGCCAAAGACAACACGAGGCAGTGTGGAGCAACATACTCTTTTAATGAGTGTCTGGGTGCAGGAGGGCTGAGGCATAAAATAACATCAGCCTCAAGTGAGGACGGGGCAGGGGTTTTATAATCTCCTGTAAACAGGAAGTGTCCCAGTCCGACATAACTGCTACACAGTACCTAGACAGCCTCTTTCCTAATCTTCAGGAGTTCGTGTCTTCCGGTCAGGGTAGGTGTCTTCCTGCCAGGGTATGTGTCTTCTGGCTGGCTTTCTTCCTGCTTCCGCTATCTTGCTGGTGCACGCCATTGGTGCAAGTAGCCTTGTGCCTTGGGACTGCACCTGAGAAGGGAGGAGTTATTCATCCTCTCAAGTTTTCAGGCCTCAGGGAGAATGTTTCACTTCCAACAAGGAAGGCAAGTCTTCCTGCTTCCCTAATGGTGGAAGGCAGGTAACTCCTTTATGGAGTTTGAGCTCACTTCCAACAGGGAAGATAAGGTTTTTTGTGTTTTTGCTTTTGTTTTTTTCTGCTTCTAGGATAGTAGAGAGCAGTCTACAGCATGAGACTCATCACTAGATAAGAAACTGGTTTGGGATTCTGTCTTGCAAATTCTTTTTAAGAAACTAGAGTTAACATTAACAACCAGCTGGTGTTAATTTCTGCTTACACTTAGAGCACTCAGAAATCATGTAATGTGTGTGATCATTTTTAGTTTTGCTTGACTGTTTTGCTGTTTTTTCCTGTCTTGTGAGGATTTTGGGGTGTGTTTCAGTCCTTTCCGTTATTGGATTTGACCAGTGCCAAACCCTCTACCTCATGATTGTAAAATCTTTCACTGGGAAGAAATAAGAGCACCTTGTTCCCCTTAGCCTTTGGGGCATTCTCAGGTAACTGAGAATTGTGTGAGGGTGTCTGGGAGGAATGCTTTGTGAGATGTGTAGTGGCTCTAAATAGGTTTCGCACTTAGAAGAACATACTTAGGGTCTAATCTCAGCTGGCAAGTGCATGTAAGGAGCTGACCCTTCCCACACTTTGAGCCCCTGATACACTGTGCCAGGTAGCCATGAAATAGGTGGACCAAACTAGCTCAAGGGTAATGGTCCTGAAAAACTAGGTCTGCAAGCAGCACATTTTGGATCTGACACATGTCCAAACTTGGTCAAATCCGAGGGGGACCTGTAAATTATGGGGAACAAGATCTTTGAAGCAGGAGGAAAACAACCACCAAAAGAGGGGAAAAAAAAGAATTTTTTTTTTATTTTAACTACTAAGGGACCTTATTTACATAACAAGGTCATCTTTTTGCCAGCCAGACCAAACTGAAAAAGCAATGGCTGTACTTCTGAAATAGCAGCATTTTGTCCTAGTTGAAATATAGTAATGAAATTTTAAAAGCTTTTTAAGGACCTCAATGGTTAAAATTCAGCTTAATTAAAAGGCTAACCTTTAAGATGTGTGTGTGCATGTGTGCAAGTTTGTATTTAAAAGGCCTTCATATTTATGTTTTTGTTTGTTTTTCTCTCCTAAGAACTTGTCATTATTTTTTCTTTTTTTTGGAGCAAAAGTATTTTTTTTTTTTTAGTTCAGACTGAATTCTGTTCTTACCTGACTTTTTGGCAAAAATAGTTATGGCCACAAAGGCTACTCTTGGGTTTTCAAGGAAGATTTTAGTTTAGACACTCAAAAATGTCTAAATGTCTTTGTTAAAAAAATTGTTTTAAGTGCACTGTAAAAGCATCATGTGCTCTAACCTCAAAATAATTCTCCCTATTTTTGGAGACCCAGAATTCAATATGGGTTCTGCCCAGAGCCCAGAGATCCATTTAAATATAAGTAGTCCCTATCTAAATAAAAGCAGACTCCTCATAACATCCTATAATAGATTTCTATAATTTTGTGTTTGATTTGGCTCAAAGAAAAATAAAAGCATCTCCCTCTAGCACCACCCAATGTTTTATGTCTGTACCTGATGATGTAAATTTTGCCATTTAATTTTCACCTGAGTTGTTCAGCTAACACTTACCTAGGGTAGTAAAACAGGTTATCAAGAATCTAAAAGTATAAGATAGAAAAAAAGCTCTTTATGAATCTATAAAATGTATTTCTATTGACATGCCTAATACATCTATGTATTTATGTACTGTGTATGGAATGTTTCACTACCAAAAATACATACAAAGTTTCTAATTAATTGGCTTAAAGAAAATAAAAGTGTCTAAATCAAACTATTTATCAGGAAAAAAGAAAACACTAGTCAAATGCTTTTTCGAGTTTATGTAACTTAAGTAAAATCTTTAGTAAATAAGCTACTTTTAAAATTATTGGTAAAGTAATATTAGAAATGTCTTAAGAATTGCCAGCATACAGCTTTTGTTTGCATTTACTAATCAAGCAATTTCATGCTTATCCCTGCCAAATACTATAAGGTGTCAAAATTTGGCACAGAAATAATGAAACTATATAAATCCAGCCCAAGAGAGAAAGATCTTTGCTTATGTAATATTTAATAAGTAAGACACTGATATTAGTTTAATGAAAATAGCTATATATTGAATTATTCTGTAAAATTATTATAACTTCTAATCTTGTGGCTTTAGGCAGTCTAGTACATAGACAGTAAGGAGATTTGTTTTGGGAAAGGACTGTTATCGTCTTTGTTTCAAAACTAAACTATAAACTAAGTTCCGCTCAAAGTCCAGGAATAAAAAGGGCAGCTTAGATGTTAGATGCAAAATAGAGTCAATTCGGCAATATTTTTTCACTGTCTCAGTTATAATTTTGCAATCGTGATTTTACAACTTTAAATCATGACTATGACAGTTTTCATAAATAATCTGGGTAAACAATTAAAATAAAATAATTATGTGAATGTAATGGGATAAATACTTGTAGAGAAACTTGTGATAATTTAGAGTCTAAAGCTATATTGAATTAAATAATAGATATTTTATTATTTGGGTATTTTCCAATAAATATATATTGTAGGAAAACATTCTTGCTTAAAAAATAAAGTGTGTCCTTTTAAAAAATAAGGTGAACAAGTTTTGTCTAATTAAAAGCTTGTTTAAAGGTTATGTATAAAACAAGGTAAAGGAACCAGGATATAAGAAAGATGTAAAGGAAGTTATAAAAATTAAGAGGTATTTTGCGATTGTGTGTGTGTGTGTGTGTGTGTGTGATTCTTAAGAAAACTTAAAGGGAAATAATTTTATATGAGAAACAATCTTATATGGTAAATTTAGTCCTACAATAAAATGACTGGTTGCTCAAGAAGGAGGGATTTTCGGGACAAACCAGAAATTCCAAGCATGTCATGAACAGTCAGTGTAAATCACAATAAGAGGATTTATTTTTTTAAAAAAGTTAATATGATCAAGTTGTCATATAATTATTAAGTTTCGGTTTGCTTACAAAAAAAATCTGGAATTTTTTTTTTAAATTGAGGTTATTACATCCATGTATCTTCCTGTATAAACTTCTAAAGTCCTTCTTATATTGAGTTACAGGGTTTTGACTGATGAATCTAAAAAGAACACCAAGACATGCTAAATCTTAAACACTGACAGCAATTAAAGCCTCATCTTCAGGCCCTATAGAAGGTGCCAATCAAAATAAAGTGCATTCCTAAGACACAGGGCCCCAAATTAAAGCCATTCAACTCATCAAGGCCCAGGGACTTTCATGGAAGAGGTGAGCATGTGAGATTTTAAGGGCTGATTTTCAGCCACCAAATAGGCTCAGGTTCTCTATAAATCAATCATTAATTTCAAAGGTACACTCATGAAAGAACAGCATATGGATTCCTGTGTCAAATTAACAAGGTTTTTTCAAAGCATTAGCCAACTTTTTAATAAAGGTAATAAATTTTAGAAAAAAACTTATGGGAGTTATATTTTATAATCAATATTAAATTTTATAGATTGTGTACAAAATTTTGAAAAACTAATTTAATTGGCTTCATGTTGTTTTCATTAGGGTTTCTTGCTAGGAAAATTAAGTCTCCTCTCTCATAGAATGGAGGATTTGCTTTTTATTTGAAATTGTTGAGTTATCACTTTGGTTATATGAGTGACTTCACAATGACCTGTAATCCTGTTTTGTGATATCAAGTGTTTTAAACTTTTATATTTGATGAAATTTCCAAAATAAAAATATAAATTATGTTGTTTTCTGGACCTAACTAATTTTTTAAGATATTAGTTTCCCTAAATTCCAAAAATGACATATTTGGCTTGTTTGGTATAAAAATTATACAGGAAGCATTGTCAAATATGAAATGGTGTTTGGTTTTCTTTGGGCTGTATTTTTATAAATATGTTATTGGTATGTGTTCCAAAATTATGGAAAAGTCCTATAATTCTGATATGACAATGTATATTATCTATAATAATCATAATTATGATGCTAAAATTACCATATGCCACAGAGGTAACAAATTTTCTTGTCAATTATGTGTTTGACTAATGGCTGCCTTAAAACTTTTTTCATCCCTGGACACTTGGTGTCTTGTTTTGGTCCTCTTTAAAAGGTGGTTTTATAATCAACTATAAAACTCTAACAGGTGCTAGTGAATGCAGTTTTCTGATAACTTTGGAAATTGTGACATCAGAATAGAGGAAAGACTTTCAGGGCTCATGGAAAGCTAAAATGTTCATGAGTGTCAAGCAGAACAGGAATTAACTACATGGACTGAACTATTAGAATTTTTGCTTAAAATGTTTGATAATCCTTTATTTTGTTTTTTAGAGTCTTAAAATTTTTCTTTTGGGCTATTAACAGCTTTTAACAATTTAGTATACTAAATTGAACAAATTTGGAGCATATTTGTTTTTTCTCTACCTAATTTCTCCAGAATTTGGAAACTATTTGTGAGCAGTCTTAACTTATGGCAGTACAGTTATTTGCATAAGTGCAATAAGAATCTGTTTTCATTTATAACAGGACAGGATTGGAGACACTGATTATTTTATCAAGGCTTTAACTGGAATGGTGTGTGTTTCTTTAAGGAATCAAACTTGACTTATGGAGCCAATGAAGCCCATTGGGAAACTGGCTTCATACCTCCTTTGTGCACACAGCCCCTGTACAGGGTTCTTAACCTGTGGTAAGCAAAGAATGCAACCTTCTGATTGGTCTACAAGCCCCAAGTTTATCTTGCAACCTCAAGAGGAGAGGATCACCCAATTCATAGATATTTGATGGCACAAATCCTTGGCTGGCCTAAGCTTTTAAAAAGTCTTATCTGAGATTTCTTCTATGGAACAAAGTTCCATGAAAGCCAATTTAAAAGCCTATTTAAAAAAATTATTCTTGCTGCGCTATATACATATAATCAGGCCAAATATAATAAAGCAAACCAGTCCTACCGTGATTTGTCTTTAACAAAAATGGGGCACTGGAGAGAGAAAAATTATGTTTCAAAAACTATATTACATCTGTTGCTAGAGTCCTGTCTGGCCTAATGTTTTTCAATTTTTAATATTTTCGACCATTTGGGCTGAATTCTATTTTTTCTTGGCTATAAGTCTTCAAAATAATGTTTTCCATTTTTTTCTTATTTTCCTTCTTTTTTTCATTTTTCCTAATTGGAGTCACTGAAAATTAAGCTGTGCTTTCTTAAAGCCCTGCGAGCTAAAACTAGACAACTTAAACTTCAGAAAAAAAATAACAGCAATCTATTTACACACATAAGCCACTTTCATACCTTCCTACTGACATACAGGCTTCAGAGTAATATGGCCTATATTGATTTTCCAAGATTGTTCTTTCATTTGTTGTTTTTCTCCCTTCCTCCCCCTATTTTCCCTTCATAGTACATGAGACTTCACAATCTGCTGAAAGTGAGCTTTCAGGACCTCCTTCCCTAGGAATAAACCATCCTAGCCATGAGAGATCAGATGAGGCCTGAGAACAGAGACTCATTTTCTTCTAAAATGCTTTCTCCAAAATATTTTTTTTTTTTTTGAAACAGAGTCTCACTCTGTTGCCTAGGCTGGAGTGCAGTGGTGGGATCTCAGCTCACTGCAACCTCTGCCCTCCAGGCCCAAGTGATTCTCCTGCTTCAGCCTCCTGAGAAACTGGGATTACAGGCACATGCCAAAATGCCCAGCTGATTTTTTGTAGTTTTAGTAGAGATGAGGTTTCACCATATTGGCCAGGCTGGTCTCAAACTCCTGACCTCAGCTGATTCACCCAACTCAGCCTCCCAAAGTGCTAGGATTACAGGCGTGAGCCACTGTGCCTGGCCTCCAAAAGATTTAAAAAAAAGAAAAGAGGATAATTGTGAAAGGAAAATATCTTGGGCCCTTTCATGCTGGAAACTGCTTAGGGCAAACCTGCCTCCCATTCTATTCAAAGTCATCCCTCTGCTCACTGAGATAGATGCATATCTGATTTCCTCTTTTGGAAAGGCTAATCAGAAACTGAAAAGAATGCAACTGTTTATCTCTCAGCTTTCTGTGACCTGGAAGCCCCCTCCCTGCTTCCAGTCTTCCTGCCTTTTCTTTAAGTTGTCTGCCCTTCCATACCAAACCAATGTACTTCTTACATATATTGACTGATGTATCATGTCTCTCTAAAATGTATAAAATTAAGCTGTGCCCCAACCACCCTGGGCACATGTCGTCAGGACTTTCTGAGGCTGTGTCACGGGTGCATGTCCTCAACCTTAGCGAAATAAACTTTCTAAATTAACTGAGACCTATCTCAAATTTTTGGTGTTCACACACTGATACACATTTTATCACTGTCCTCCATGTTAATGCCAGAAATTCTTTCACTCAGTTTGTCAAAAGGATATATTTCCAATATATAGCAGGGTAGTATAGAGGAGACATCATCCACCTTGGTGGAAAAGAGTCTGCAGAAATAAAATAATGGTGATGTAATTCAATGTATGTTTAACCCTCACATTCCATAGAACCTGATGCTTCAAGCCTTCAGCATCTCAGGAGGTTTTTGTTTGTCTGCTTTTGTTTTTGTTTTTTCAGATAGAGTCTAACTCTGTTACACATGCTGGAGTGCAGTGGTGCGATGTCAGCTCACTGCAACCTACACCTCCCAGGTTCAAGTGATTCTCATGTCTCAGCCTCCCAAGTAGCTGAGACTATAGGCACAAGCCACCATGCCTGGCTAGTTGTTTTGTATTTTTAGTAGGGATGGGTTTTTGCCATGTGGACCAGTCTGGTCTCAAATTCCTGGCCTCAGGTGATCTGCCTGCCTCGGCCTCCCAAAGTGCTGGGATTATAGGCATGAGCCATGATGCCCTGCCCATCTCGGGAATACTGCAGGTGAAGTAGCTTGCTAGTTTTCTCTGTCTACTCAGATGACTATAACTTCCCCAACCCTGCTGAGTCAGTTATCTAATAACACCCTTCTCCATGTTTCAAAATATGTGTAAAAATCTTTCACCAACTGGTATTTTCTGTCTGGTTCTTTGTCATTTTGTATGAACCCATAGTTTTTTAATTTTACTATTATGTTAGTGACCATCAGATGGCAGAGGAAATACATTTTTATGGATAACTTTTAACAGAAATCCCAATTTTGAAAGTACACTTTTAAATACAATGACACGAAAAGAAGAAAACTAAAAGGTACATAATATAACCATCTGGATGACCTGTCTGCATGAAAATATAAAGGAGCACATGCGTAAGTTTTGATAATTCAAACATTTCAATAATGCAAAAACTGAAAAACAATCTGATCATCTCTTTCCAATCCTCTCTTAAAAAGATATTCATTAACAGTTTTTTTATAATTCATTCTACTGAAAAAATCTTACACCTATATCTACACATATTTTCTAATTAATGCTGTATTTATATTCACAGAAATAAAGAATATAAACATTATCACATAACTTTCTCCTTTATGAAAAAAATGTACCCTGACTATCTTTCCATAGCAGCACTTGCAAATGAAACCCCAGGGTCTAGTCGGATTGGACATAAGTGTGCTCACCACAGCAGACATACTGGAGACCATATCAGAAAACAGTCCTCTCCACAGGAACACCAAAGCAGCAGCTGGCAGTGTGAGAGGATGAGATGAGCATGGCAGCAGCCAGTGTTCTCAACTGAGCATGTGGCCAGAGTCTGGGAGGTGGTAACTGAAAATACCCTTAAGATTGTGACCAGTCATGTTTTGTAAACTAGACCAGAAGAGGGACATAGACCTCAGATATATTCCTTATTTCTCCAGCAATTCCCAGAACAATAGCTGATATAAAACCTCCCTCTTTTCCACCACCCATTCTATATTTCTCTCACCCTTAGCCATCACTTCAGTTAATTTGTCTTGTTCGTGTTGTGGGGTGATTGAAAACTTTGTCTACAAGAATCTGCTCCCTAGTTGCCTGGTTATTGTGGGGCTATAATTGCAGCAATTGTCCAGTTACAGTTATCCTTGGGTGTGCAAGTGCTAAGAGAGATTCCACTACATTCTCTGTGTTCTGGATACAGTCATCTCTGTCCTAATCTGTACTAACAGCTCTAGCTACTCCCAACAAAGACAACAATGTTCCTAGCCAGAACAGTAACTCTTTTTTACCTGCTGATTTACTTGCATAAGGAGCTCTATTTTGTGCTTCTTACCGGTTTTCTACTGCTTTCCTGGCAAATGTGTTTTCCTTCCCAGAAACCAGGACATGTATCCTGGTGAAATTAAGAATCTAAAAGTGAGTTCCTAGGAATGCTGACAATGGTAAACACTTCACTTTCACCCCTTGGGTCTAAGAATAATGTATGTTAGGCAAATGGGGACTCCACACCATATATCAAGCATCAGTTTGGTGTTCAACTGTTCAACCCACATACTGAATCCCAAGTACAACATCCCAACTCCTCACAGAGATGACTGTGAATACCAAAACTTTTTTGGTATTCTTGGTCAGTCACTCAGTATCTTTTGTACTTGTTATGTAAAAGTGAGTTTATTTTATTTTCTCTAAATGAAGAGAGAGAACTAGGCATTTACCTAGTGCCAAAATTTCTATAATCAAATTAAATGTAAAGTACTCAGGAAAAGGAGCTGTGATTGAGACAGCATAATTTTCCATCATATCACATTTGCTTTTAGCACAGAACACACAAGTTAATAAAAGAGACAAAAGGTGATAGAGATTTCAACTGCAGAAATATGCTTCTTATTGAAACATCTCCACCTTCTCTGTGCAAGCTCCTCTCTTCACCATTGTATTGAAATCTCATTACAATAATTTATATATTTGATGTGACTATGTTTCAAATTCTAAAAATATGCCTTTAGGTTATCAGATACCTTGTGGAATATGTTGATATTTTCAAATTTCCTACAATCAACTGGTTGAACTCTTTATTTCTAGCCTACATAGTATCTCTGCCTTAATTTGAGCTATCTTACAGTCATAATATCACTCTAATATAAACAAATTACTGTAATTATATGGTTCAAGAGAAACATTAATAGTAGCCCAAATTAGAAGGGATCAAATTAGGACCAAAAAGTCATTTTACAAAAAGAATAATTATATGACTACAACACCAACTGTGAGAGTCTTCTTAAGATCAAGAACTCTCAGAAGCATAAATTTTCTGTGTTCTGTCATGGTTCTAGAAGTACCTAGGTAAATTTATGGAAAGATTTCAGCATACAGCTCAAAGACTTGAAAGGGAGATTACCTAGGTCATACACACTGCTTCTTACAACATGAAGCTTCTACACTTATTGAAATATGGAACTTCCTGTTGAGTCAGGAAGAACAACTAAGTTGATCATGACATATGAGGAATCCAACTTGTCTAATAAAGAAAACCATTAAGAAGAGGGAAAACCTATTGGACTGCTGGTAGGTAGATGTGTAACTATTAGCAAGGAATTCCAGAAGTCAACACACAGAGGAACAGGCAAACTTCAGACCTAAACTATGAGTGAAGCTAAGCAGGCCGCAGCACCAGAGACAGTAGTGAACAGCAGTGAAGGCAATGAGCTTTACATATCTGTTTGTGCCACAAGCTGTATTTTCTGCCACATAAAAATCACTCAACATTAACCAGTGTTATTTGTCCACACTGTCTCTTTTCCCAAAGGAGCTAACCCTCATGCACCAAGACAGCATTACATTAAATCAACAAGAAAAAGATAATATTCTCTACTGATTTCTTCTAGGGCACTCCAAACTAAGAAGAAGGATTTGAAACCTTCATTTATCTTTTGCCACCTGCAAACAATTTCTTTCTCCACAGCTTCTTCATGGAAGTTTTCACTTCTGTATTCCTCAGTGTATAAATCAGAGGGTTGAGCAAAGGTGTTCCAACTGTATAAAATACAGCTGTCATTTTATCCATTGGGAACGTGGTTGCAGGGTGTGTGTATATAAATATGCAAGGTCCAAAGAACAGGATGACCACAATGATGTGGGACACACAGGTGGAAAGGGCTTTCTTTCTCCCTTCAGCACTGTGGTTTCTCAGAGAATGCAAGATGATGACATAGGAGAACATCAGTATGACAAAACCCACTGTACAAATGGCCCCACTGTTGGAAACCAGGAGTAGGTTAACCACATAGGTGTCTGAACAGGCTAGTTTCAACGAGGGCTGCAAGTCACAGAAATAGTGATCGATCACATTGGGGCCACAGAAAGGCAAACTCAGGGCAAGAAAAATCTGAGCTAAAGAATGCACACAGGATCCCACCCAGGCCACAGTCATCAACACACCACATACCCGGTGGCTTATAATGGTCATGTAGTGCAGGGGCTTACAGATGGCCACATAGCAATCAGCAGCCATGAGGATAAGGATGAAGATCTCCAGGCAGCCAAAGAAATGGGCTGAAAAGACTTGGATCACGCACTCGCTGAAGGAGATAGTTGTCTTCTTCAAATGGGCATCCACAATTATTCTAGGGGCTATGGAAGTAGAGAGGCAAGTATCAGATAAGGATAAGTAGAAGAGGAAGAAATACATTGGGTTCTTAAGTGCCTGGCTGGTCTTGACAGTAATAATAATTAGCAAGTTACCCAACAATATTCTCAAGTAGAGAAGCAAAAAAATAACAAACACTATTTTCTTCCAAAAAGGATCCTGTGTCAATCCAAGCAGAATGAACTCAGTCACATTATTATTCAGTTGCATGGTTTTCATGAGTGAGGTGAAGGGGCAAGTGTGAAATGGTTTATCTGTAAAAAATACAGGAATTAATTTACAGTGTGCTATGTGATGTTATGGAATATTTATGCAAAATTAACTATTTCTTATCAGATACATTCTGTTGATGGTTTCTTAATAGGTCACTTCAACACATTGTTTCCTAATTTTAATGACCACAGGGTTATTATGATTCTCAGATATGCTTATGAACATGATACCTTGCTATAGCATCCTTCAAGTACAAGCCTTGGTAAGCTTTGGCATCATTCTGATTAATTTTTTCAATTAAATGAAGGTAAATGTAAGAGATATGGATCTATTTTAATATTAACTT
>NW_026652280.1:74349346-74364893 GCF_009828535.3 Hylobates moloch | reverse complement strand
TAAATTCTTAAATTCAAGTGTGATATAATCTACTCTCCTTGAGTTTCTTCCTATATATAACTGAGTCTCATGATTTCTGCTATCCAATCAAGGAATGCCCTTCAAAATAATCTGGCCAGAGAATCAAAAGTCATCATCAAATTTAATATCCATTATTTATGTTTCCTGTATCTGGTTGCCCCAAATGATATGAAATTACCATCTAAATATCCCTCTTTCCAAATCATCCTCGACAGAGAGCAGGAGCATTCTGGTGGGGCATGGATAGATAAGATGACGGTGGGGCATGGATAAGCATTCTGGTGGGGCATGGATAGATAAGAAAGAGGTTGGGCAGGGGCAATATTGAGCAAAGGAGGGAAGATTTTCTTACCCAAAATATTTTGAGCAATGTCCCTACCACATATATAGCACATTATCTTTCACCTTCACTGTATAACATTTAGCCTCCACATTTTCATGCTTACTCTGAATATTTTCTGTGGATTATTTAACTTTTAATACTAAATCTCAGATGTGTACCAATTTCAAATTGTATTCTTATGATATCACTTTCAAAAAAAGCAAGTAGTAACAATTCTATGCTGTGATAAACAATATTTTCTTCAAATCTGTCATTTGGATATGAAAAATCTGGCATTCTTGGGAAATTTTGTCAAGGTCACTTTCTCCATTAACTTTTTCTCTAATTCTTTATCAGACATAATTTCTTCTAAGCTTCTAGTACCTGTCAGCTCTTAGTGAAGACTTGCCTTTCCCCAATGGCTTGCCTTAAAAAAAATAGTGAGCTTTTATTTACTCTGCCATTTCAAGAAACTGTAATAAAACTCAAGACATGAAATGCCTTCTTCTCTCCCCACACAGTGATGGCTTTTCACATGCCTGGTGCTCATAAAATATTTGTTGAGTTCAAAAGATCATTTTGTTCCAGAGATAATATTTCATCCATTTATTTCCTATATTAACAGTAAATTTTAAAAATTTAGGTTATTTTTTTTTCCCTCTTCCATTTTCAGAGGATGTGGGAACTGTATAGTTATGAGAAATATAAAAATATATTTTTAAATTATTTTGAATTAATTTGTAGTGATAACTCTCTGGGCTTTCAAAGATGAAAATAATCTTACCTGTTAGAAGACTGCCTTAGTGTTGTCTGTCCATTCCTTTTGGAAATTAGCCTTCCTGTAAAATTTATTTTAAATGTTCCTTTCTGCAACCTTAAGGGAATAGTTTAACGCATAATGACATAAGAGATTAGTGTGCTAGAGAGAATTATTCCCTGAAGTTTCTCTTCTTTTGATAATCATATCTAACTTTTGTTTTGTCTATTTAGCCTATAATAACAAGTTAACCCTTCTCATATCCATATGAACAAGGGTATGGTGGTGTTAGGTACCTCAGGCACACCAAAAGTACTGGTGAAAAAGAGAAGAAATAAACTCGGTGATGGAGAGGGTAAAAGAAAACAACAAAAATCAAAAACAATGTCACTGGTTAAAGAAAAGGTGTATCAGCAAGACATTAACTCTGCTCTAATCCAGTGCCATAAGCCACCATTCTGTGCATTAGGAAACAGACTTTTCTCTCTCCTGTAAAACACCTGTAACATATATTTGCAAGTACAGTCCAGGGAAGGCAGAGTGCAGCTGTAAAAGTAGAGATTCTCTTCTGTGGTCTATAGACAACCCCCACATATTTATAGCAAGTGGTCTGAGGATTGATATGTGTGATGAGCACAAAATCTCGTATTTTTTTAAATTTATTTCCATTTGATTTACTAATTCATGTTAGTAAAAGACATTCATTAAGAAATACATTTTACTGAAAGAATATTACTTCACCAAATATTTATTGAATACATTTTATATACTAGGCTCTGTGCTTGCCATTTTACCTGTTTTATCTTTAAATTCACTTAGTTATTCCATGAGATAGGTGTTAACAATGACATTTCATGTGAGAGAAAACCAAAACTCACAGAAACTAAGCAGTTTGCCCTGGTTACATATTCAGTAAGTTCAATATTAATATTTGTATGAATGACTGTTCTATTCTGTGATTATTTTTCCTCTTGCCACACATTTTCCTTACACTAGCCTAAACTGTAGACCAGAGAGTACTAGAAAGTGATAATGGTAAAAGGTGTTTCTCATGGCTAAGCTATAGTATCTCAGATTGAGGACCTTAGAATTAAAGCAAAAAGGACAGTTTGAAATTCTGGTAGCCAAGGGATTGACAAGTGAAAATGTTCAGTAGACAGTTGGTTTTTAAAGTATGAATTCCAAGTCAGTACTGCAGAACTGGATTTTGAAATTATTATTTGTAAATGACAGCTTAAATTATATGTTTGTTTGCAGTTACCCAAAGAAAACATCTGGAGAGATTACAGAATGGAGCCAACAACAAGATGTAGGGCTACACAAACACATGAAAGAATCTCTGAAGGATCTCAAGATGCATGTTCAAAGAATCATGATAAACTCATGAAAGAGTAGCCATATGCAATCCAAAAGAGTAGACTTTCAGAAAGAAGTTCATGAGCTTTTGCTTTAGACCACAGGAGTATTTGTGAACAGACCCTAAAACCTCTACAGTATGATTTAAAAAATTAATTTGAAGAATGCTGTACTTTATTATTGTTGTTTTAATTAGGTGACTGAATAAATTGGCAATGCACAAAAAACATGGGCTTCTTTTCTCAATGTCAATTTTAAAATGTCAATACTTAGTCACTTGATCTCTGTCATATTTAGACTAAAATTTCTTGAACACTAAATAGACTGGTATCTGGTAAAAGAAATAGTTCCTTTGAGGCATAAAGATTGCTTTACTTATTAAATAGTATTAAAATATGTGATCTAGAAAGTTAGATCTGAGCCATAAGATTATTATTTCTATCAATAAAAACCATATTTATAAAAATATTTTCGTCTACCCCAACATACTGGCATCAATTAAAGATGACTCACATCTGTTTATAGTGGGGAAAATAAATAAATAAATAAGTTAAAAAATAAAGACTTGCACAGGCTAGCAGAGGCAAATGTCCATGAGTTTTTAATGGAACTGATGCCTTCTACTGGCACACTGTCTGCAGATATTTTTGCCTCAAAGATAAAGATATCTTCATCCTACTTCATAATTTAAAACCCAATAAAATTTTTTTAGATAATGTATAGAGATTGATTGCATATGTCATGTTTCTCTAGGGTGTAATTTCTTGGTGCCAGGAGCTATGCTGAGGTCATGACAATGATGTATTCTTTAGATCAGCCTTGTTTACAGATTCCTTGGAACACAATCTCAGCCCATGAAGCAGCAAAGGAAAAAATGCATTCCCTGGGGTATATGGTAAAATTGTCAATATCTCCTTCCAACATGGTCTCTTGGTCTCCAAGGCTGATGTAATGCTTTAACTATTCAGAATGTTTGCTACTGAAACTGCTTCCATGCTGACAGGCACTGTTGTTTATCAGCTCCCCAGTGACAATTTCTGTCAGCCAATGGTTTCTTGGCAAGAAGATTCAGCGCTTAATCCCATTATTGAAATACCAAAAATGGTCCCTACGAGTAGGTCCCAAATCCCCCAACAGAGTAAAAGATTCTCTAAACTTATCACATTAGCCATTTTCATGGTGTTTCTATCTCTAATGCCCTGGCTAGTCAAGAACTGCAACTGAGGCCCATTCCTTTTTCTCCATACGAGTTTACGCCAACTCTCTGCTTTTGCACAGAGCATCTTCCTAAGATCACTCTTCTTTCCTTCCTGTCACAGAGAGCATGGGCAAAGCTCCATCCTTACTCAAGACTTGTGTGTTGGCCAGGCGCGGTGGCTCACGCTTGTAATCCCAGCACTTTGGGAGGCCGAGGCGGGCGAATCACTAGGTCAGGAGATCGAGACCATGGTGAAACCCCGTCTATAATAATAATACAAAAAATAAAAATAAAATTAGCCAGGCATGGTGGCGGGCACCTGTAGTCCCAGCTACTCGGAGAGGCTGAGGCAGGAGAATGGCGTGAACCTGGGAGGCGGAGCTTGCAGTGAGCCGAGATTGTGCCACTGCTCTCCAGCCTGGGTGACAGAGCGAGACTCCATCTCAAAAAAAATAGACTTGTGTGTCTTTGGACGTTTCCATTGTTTATATACATGGAACCTGAGGGTACCTTTTTAATGTGTAGACAATTGTTTCTCAAATTTGAGTACCTGACTAAGGACTTTTAAATAGAGATGCTCTGAAGATCAGCTTTAGCCCTGGTATTCAGACAAAATCATCTATCAGCTTAGACTTCATTTGAAAGGCTGAAGAGCTAAAGGCCTACATCAGTGTCATTTCTGTTGTCTCTGCCCTGCAGGAATACAACTGTATAGATTATCATGTCCAATCTGCATAGCAGTATTATAAATTAGTTTTGGAAAGAAGAGTCATTGTCAATATATGAATATCCACTTCCAAATATTGATGAACATTACAGATGTATCTTGGAAAGAGTATCTCCTCCTTTGTTTGTTTTTCACTTTGGTTTCCTTTTGGAAAGCAAACATTAACCAGATTAACATTTGTATAGTATAAATAGTGATAATACTAACCTCTTTCCAAAAGTGAACACAGACATGACAAACACAGCTGCAACTGACACTAAATCATTTCAGTAACAAGCATGAATAGGGTCACAAAGCAAAATAAAATTGTGCACTTTTGGCTGGGCATGGTGGCTCACGCTTGTAATCCTAGCACTTTGGGAGACCGAGGCGGGCGAATCACGAGGTCAGGAGATCGAGACCATGGTGAAACCCCGTCTCTAATAAAAATACAAAAAATAAAAAAAAATTAGCCAGGCGTGGTGGCAGGCGCCTGTAGTCCCAGCTACTCGGAGAGGCTGAGGCAGGAGAATGGTGTGAACCCGGGAGGCGGAGCTTGCAGTGAGCCGAGATTGCGCCACTGCACTCCAGCCTGGGCGACAGAGTGAGACTCCGTCTCAAAAAAAAAAAAAAAATTGTGCATTTTTTTCCTTTCTTCACTTTTTTTTTAACATATCACAATTATTGCTAATGAATGGAATGCTTTCTTATCTTCTTGCCTCAAACATTAATAAAAACATCTGATAGTTTTATAATATTTCTGTGTGTTCCACACACACATATAATCTTTTAAGGTATATGAAATTCATATTATATATATATATTAATTTCAATAGCTATAGGGGTAGAAGTGGTTTTTGGTTCATGGATGAACTGTATAGTGGTGAAGTCTAGGATTTTACTGCACACATCACCTGATTAGTGTACGTTGTACCCAAACAGTAGTTTTTAATCTCTCACCCTGCCATCTATCTTCCCTACTTCTGAGTCTCTAGAGTTCACTATACCACTCTATGTGCCTTTGTGTACCCATAGCTCATAGCTCCAACTTATACCGGAGAACATATGATATTTGGTTTTCCATTCTTGAGTTACTTCATTTAAAATAAGTTCCTACAGTTTCATTCCAGTTGCTGCAAAATACATGATTTTTTATGAATGAGTGGTTTTCCATGGCATGTAACACATGGTATGTGTTACATGGTGTGTGTGTGTGTATATATATATATATATACACACACACACATAAATACATATCTTTACACACACATGCACACATCACACATGTATACATATATACATATATATGCATGCATGTGTGTGTGTATATATATATATACCATATTTTCTTTATCCAGTCATCAGTCGATGGATACTTAGATTGATTCTATATTTTTGTAGTTGTGAGCTGTGTTGCAATGAACATATGTGTGTAGGTATCTTTTCGATATAATGACTGTTTTTTCTTTGGGTAGATACTCAGTTGTAGGATTGCTGGGTCAAATGGTAGATCTACTCTTAATTCTTCAAGAAATCTCCATACTGTTTTCCATAAAGTTTGCATTAATTTACACTTCCACCAGCAGTGTACAATAATTTCCTTTTCACCACATCCACACAAATACCTATTGTCTTTTGACTTTTTAATTATCACCATTCTGGCTGGGTAAGGTAGTATCTCATGGTGGTTTTGATTTGCATTTCCCTGATGATTAGTGATGTGGAGCATTTTTTCATGTTTATTGACCATTTATATACCTTCCTTTGTGAAATGTCTATTCATATCATTTGCCCACTTTTTAATAGGCTCATTTTTTTCTTGTTGATTTGTTTGAGTTTCTTATAGATTTTAGATATTAATTCTTTGTCAAATACAGAGTTTGCAAATATTTTTTCCCACTCTGTCAGGTGCCTGTTTACTCCGTTATTTCTTTTGTTGTGCAGAAGATTTTTAGTTTAATTAAGTCCAATTTATTTATTTTTGTTTTGTTGCATTGCTTTTTGGGTCTTAAGCATAAATTATTTGCCTAGGCCAAACTTGGAGGAGTTTTTCTTAGATTTTCTTCTGCAATTTTTATGATTTCAGGACTTAAATTTAAATCTTTAATACTTTTTTTTATATGATGGGAGACAGGGATCCAGTTTCATTCTTCTACATGTGGCTATCCAATTTTCCCAGCACCATTTATTGAATAGGTTATTCTTTCCTCCAGTTTATGTTTTTGTATGCTTTGTCAAAGATAAGTTGGTTGTAAGTATTTGGTTTTATTTCTGGGTTCTCTATTCTGTTTCATTGTTCTATTTGTCTAATATATTCCAGTACTATGTTGTTTTGATAGCCATGGCCTTGTAATATAATTTGAAGTCACGTAATGTGATGCCTCCAGATCTGTTCTTTTTGCTTAGGATTACTTTGGCTATTTGGGCTCTTTTTTGATTCCATATAAAATTTAAGATTGTTTTTTCTAATTCTGTGAAAAATTATGTTAGTATTTTGATAGGAACGGCACTGAATCTGTAGATTACTTTGGGCAGTATGGTCATTTTCATGATATTGATTCTTCCAATCCATGACCATGGGATGTATTTTCATTTTTTCATGTCATCTATGATTTATTTCAGAAGTTTTTGTGTAGTTCTACTTGTAGAGTGCTTTTTCCTTCTTGGTTAATTATATTCCTAGAATTTTTTCAGCTACTGTAAAAGGAATTGAGTTATTGCTTTGATGCTCAGCTTGGTCATTATTGTATAACACTGCTACTAATTTATGTACATTGATTTTGTAACCTGAGACATTACTGAATTCACTGATCAAATCTAGGAGTATTCTGAAGAATTCTTTAGAGTTTTCTAAGTATAAGATCATATTATCAGCAAACAGAGATAGCTTGACTTCCTCCTTTTCAATTTCAATGACATTTATTTCTTTCTCTTTCCTGATTGCTCTGGCTAGAAGTTCCAGTACTTGGCCGGGCACAGTGGCTCACGTCTGTAATCCCAGCATTTTGGGAGGCCGAGGCTGGCAGATCACGAGGTCAGGAGATCGAGACCATCCTGGCTAACACAGTGAAACCCTGTCTCTACTAAAAAATACAAAAAAAAAAAAAAGAAGAAAATTATCTCAGCACAGTGGCGGGCGCCTGTGGTCCCAGCTACTCAGGAGGCTGAGGCAGGAGAATGGTGGGAACCCAGGAGGCGGAACTTGCAGTGAGTAGAGATCGTGCCACTGCACTCCAGCCTGGGAGACAGAGTGAGACTCCATCTCAAAAAAAAATAAAATAAAGTAAAATAAAGAGAAGTTCCAGTACTATGCTAAATTGAACTGGTGAAAGTGGGCATCCTTTTCTTGTTGCAGTTCCTGGTGGGAATGCTTCTAGCTTTTCCTTGTTCAATATGATATTGGTGTGGGTTTGTCATATATGGTCTTTGTTATTTTGAGTTGTGTTCCTTCTGTGCCTAGTTTGTTGAGAGTTTTTATTTTGAAGGGATTTTTTATTTTATTGAATGCTTTTCTTACATCTATTGGGATGATCATATGATTTTTGTTATTAATTCTGCTTATGTGATGAATCATATTTATTGGTTTGCATGTACTGAGCCATTCCTGCATCCTGTTATGAAACCCACTTGGTCATGATGAATTAGTTTTTTGATCTGCTGTTGGATTCAGTTTATTAGTATTTTATTGAGGATTTTTGCATCTGTGTTCATCAGTGTTATTTGGCAGTAGTTTTCTTTTCTTGTTATGTTCTTTCCAGGCTTTGGTATCTAGATGATACTGGCTTCATAGAAAGCCAAAGCCACGAGTTAGAGAGGATTCCCATCTTTCGAAATATTTTAAGTAGGATTGTTACTAATTTTTCACTGGATGTCTGGTAGAATTCAGCTGTGACTCCATCTGATTATAGACTTTATTTTTGGCTGGCAGATTTCTTATTATAGATTTAATATAATTGCTTCTTATTGGCCTATTCAGCATTTCTATTCCTTCCTAATTCAAGCTAGAAGTGGTTATATGTTTCCAGCAATTTATCCATTTCCTCTAGATTTTCTAGTTTGTATGTATAGAGGTCCTCACAGTCGCCAATGATCTTTTGTCTATCTTTGGTGTCAGTTATAATATCTCCATTTTCATTTCTAATTGAGTTTATTTGAATCTTCTCTCTTACTCTCTTGGTTAATCCAGCTAGTGGTCTGTTAATTTTGTTTATTTTTCAAAGAACAAACTTCTCATTTTCTTGATTTTGTTGTATTTCTTTTTGGCAGGAGGCTTCTAATTCATTTAGCTCTGCTCTGATCTGTGTTATTTCTTTTCTTCTGCTAGCTTTATGCTTGGTTTGTTCTTGCTTCTCTAGATCCTTCCATTGTGACATTGGCTGTCAATTTGTGATCTTTCTGACTGTTTGATCTCTGGCATTTAGTGCTATAAACTTTCTTCTTAGCACTGCTCTTGCTGTTTCCCAAAGGTTTTGATAACTTTTGTCACTGTTATCATTCATTTTGAAAAGTTTCTAAATTTCCTTCTTGATTTCATTGTTAACCCAAACATCATTCAGGAGCAGATTATTTAATTTCTATGTATTTGTATAGTTTTCCCGATTCCCTTTGAAATTAATTTTAGTTCTATTCAACTGTAATCTCAGAAGATACTTTATATGGTTTCATTTTTTAAAAAATGTATTGAGACATGGTTTTTAGTCTATTATATGATCTATCTTGTAGAACTTTCTGTGTTCTGATGAAAAGAATAAATATTCAGCAGTTCTTGGATATAATGCTCTAAAAATATCTGTTAGGTTCATTTATTTTAGAGTAAGGCTTAAATCCAGTGTTTCTTTGTTGACTCTCTGCCTCACTGATCTGTCTAGTGTTGCCAGTGGTGTGTCAAAGTCCCTCACTATTTGTTGCTGTCTGCCCCTTTTCTTAGATATAGTAATGATTGTTTTATGAATCTGGGATTTCTGGAGTTAGATTAATATGTGTTTAGAATTATTTTATATTCTTGTTGAATTTTTTATTATTTTATAATGATTTTTTTCCTTTTTTAATGTTTGCTTTAAAGTATGTTTTATCTGATATAAGAATAGCTACTCCTGCTTGCTTTTGGTTTCCATTTGCATGGAATATATCTTTCTACCAGTTTACCTGGAGTCAATATGAATTTTTACATCTTATGCATATCTCTTGAATACAGTAGATATTTGGTTTGTAACTTTTTTATCTATTCTGTCAGTTTGTGTCTTTAAGTAGAGAATCTAGATTATTTACATTCAACATTAATATTGAGAAGTGAGATAGTGTTTCAGTCATCATGTTGAGCCTAGTTACATTGTTTTCTTTGTGTGATTGTTTTATCAGCCCTTTGAGTTTCATGCTAAGTGTTCCTATTTTGGGGAATATAAAACTTTTGTTTCAAGCTTTAGAACTACTTTTATCATTTCTTGTAGGGCTGGTCTAGTACTGACAAGTTCCGTCAGCATTTGCCTGTCTGAGAAAGACTTTATTTCCCCTCCATTTATGAAACTTAGTTTTGTGAGATATAAAATTATTGACCAACAATTATTCTGTTTAAGAAGACTAAAGATAGGAGCCCTATTCCTTCCAGCTTCTAAGATTTCTGCAGAGAACTCTGCCATTAGTAGATATCTTTCCCTTTTTAGTTTATCTGATGCTTTTTTCTCAGTGTTTTTAGAATTATTCCCTTCACATTGACTTTAGCCTGATGACTATATGCCTTGATGATGTCCTTTCTGCAATGAATCTAACAAGAGGCGTTTGAGATTTTTATTGCAATGTCTAAATCTCTAGGAAGGCCAGGGAAATTTTTCTCAATTATTCCCTCAAATAGATTTTCCAAACGTTTTGCTTTTTCCTCTCACTCAAAAACATTTGTGATTCTTAGGTTTGGACATTATACCATAATTCCATGTTTCTTGGTGGATTGTTGATTTATTTTAATTATTTTTTTCTTTATTTTTGCCTGATTTGGTTAATTCAAAATCTTTGTCTTTGACCTCTGAAATCCTTTCTTCTCTTTGGTCTAGTCTGTTATTAAAACTTTCCACTGCATTTTGTAATTCTCTAAAATTATTTTTCATTTCCAGAAGTTCTGACTGTGTTTTTCTTTAAAATATCTTTCTGTTTTTTAAATATTTGTATTCATATTCTGAAGTTTTAAAAGTTTCTTTAGGTTGGTTTTCAACTTTCTCTTCTATCTCATTGAGTAATTTAATAATCAACCCTTTTTCATTCTTTACCTGGTATTTCAGAGCTTTCATGTTTGTTTGGATCTGCTGCTGCAGTTACTGTAAATTTTGGGGAATTTTATAGAACCCTATTTTTTTCATATTTCCAGAATTATTTTTCTGACTCCTTCTCATTTGGGTAGATAATTTCTTCTAAATATTTTTGAATTTAGTTTCTACTCAACCAGGGTTTTTCTTACATTTTTCCCCTTGAAGATATGAATTCAGGAAAAAGTAGATTTTCAGGAATGGCTTTCTACTGTATAATTCTGCTTTGGCAAGTATCTATCAGTTTAGATAACCACCCTATCCTCTGAGATTAGAAACCATCCTCCAAAGAGCCGAAGCCAACTGGCCTGCTTTAGGTGAAAATGAAACTATGTAAGAAGAGTGACTTTAACAGTCTGTTCTATGAAAAATGATCGCAACCAAATTCACAATGAAAGGTACAATAAAGTGGAAGAATTTTGCTAATGTTTGGAAATTTTGCTAAAATTGTTTGGAATATCATCAGGAACAGATGATGCTCAAGACTGCTCCTGAGACAGCAATAGCTTTGGTATCTGGACTACCTCCAGATTTAAGATGTCTTGAAATCTATTTGGAGAGGGTGAAAAATAGACCATTTACAGAACTAATAACTGAAGCTAATAACTGAACTAAAACTTCTCATCACTGTTCAGATATTTCAGAGAAGAATAAAGGGACAAAGACTCTCAAGACAAAGGGAAAAAGAAAAGCTTATTAATAAAAGAGTTGAGAATACATTTTTATTAATTAGTAAATTTGTCACACTTATGGACAAATAAGCTAGATCTATAATATTATAAATTTTCAGATAAATATCAATTCTCAGGACCATTTTCTAAGCAGACATGGGAAAAAACCACGTACCCTAATCCCTGCTCAGATTAGGACAATGTGGTTAATAATAATTTCTGTAGCTCTATCGCGATTTTACTCATTTGCCCTGATGTGATTTTCCCACAAGGTGGAGCTCAAGTCAAACAGCAAGCCAAGTCGCAGCTCCTTGAACCTCACCAAACTCAAGTTTAATCTATTCCGGGAGGATTTGGTAGATTTATTTATGTCTTCAGAAAATGTTAATAGATTGAGTGAATTTTTTAACAAGTTGTGCCTCACCTTATAAGTGTTACTTTGAGACCACACTAAATGGTTTCACTAAATGACCTGGATCTCAAGTGAGCTCAAGTGAATGGAGTGTCTGGAGGTCCACAGTCCATTTATGCTCCCCATGTCCTAAAGGACTATTTCACACCCCTCCCTGTATCTTTAATAGCTCCTTATAACTCCTTTCTTTTTTTTGACAGAGTTTTACTTCATTGCCCAGATTGGAGTGTAGTGTCATGGTCTTGGCTCACTTCAACCTCTGATTCCTGGGTTCAAGCAATTCTTGTGCCTCAGCCTCCCAGGCAGCTTGGATTACAGGCACCCGCCACCAAGCCTGGCTGGGTGTGTTTTTTGTATTTTAGTAGAGACGTGGTTTCCCCATGTTGCCCAGGCAGGTCTCGAACTCCTGAGCTCAGGCAATCCACCCATCTTGGATTCCCAGAGTGCTAGGATTACAGGCATGAGCCACCACGCTTGGCCAATAGCTCCTTTCTTTAACTCAGTGTCAATGACTCTTGATGACTTTACTTTCTACTTCACAGAGAAGCCGTAAATCAATCAGAAAACATTTTATACAAACTCACATCACCCTATGACCCCACCCTCCAGCATCTGTGCCCACATAGTCAGCCTCTCTGCCTGTTACCATAAAATCTTGCTACCTATAAACTATCAGTGCTACTATCTAAAGCCAGTACCTTCACTCATGCACCAGATCACATTCTTCTCATTTACATAACAACAATGGCCTGATAATTCACCTTTCTCTCCTTAGCAATGCTTGCTCTCTACAAGATCATTCCCATTATCATGAAAATATTCCTTTAAGTTCCCATCTTTAAAAAGTTATTCTCATAACGCCACTTATTTGCCAGTTATTTTTTTCCATTGATTTATTTCTCTTCAAAATGAAATATGTTGGAAGACTTGCTCCCTCTAATTCCTTTCCTCTGAGTCCATCTCAAATCTGTACCAGGAAGGTCTCCCCACCACTCTACCTTAACAAATTTTTCTTTTCGATTTTGCAAATCACCTCCACATTGTTAAATCCAGCGGTCAGTTCTCACCTGTTATTTTACTAGACCTATCAAGCAATATTGGAAACACTTCTTCATTCTTACCATCTCTTATATTTGATTCACCCAGTTTCCAGTACATCTTTGTTTCTTGGTTTTCTTCCTCCTTCACAGGTCACTCTTTCTTATTCTTCTTGCCGAGTCTGCTTTTCCTCCCTGACCTCTTAAGATTATAGCTCCGCAGGGCTCAGTCAAGGTCATCTTTTCCTCTGTCAGTAAACACTGCTTCAATAAATGCATCCAATTCCATAGCTTTAAATGTTATCTAACTGCTGAATGCTCACAAATTTTTATCTGCATCCCAGACCATGCTGTCTAACATCAGACTTAATATATCTGATTGCTGTCCAAATATCCACTTTGTTGCCTAATAAAGATCTCAAATTCAGAATGTCAAAATAATGTACCTTGATTCCACAGCCCCTCACCACCGCCACCATCACAACCACGTCCAAGCTCCTCCTGTGGGACTCCTCTCCTCAGTTGATGAAAAGTCCATACATTTCTCAGACCTGAAACCTTGGAGTCATTCTTCACTATTCCATCTCGTCCCTTACATCCCTAAATGTGAGTCACATTTAGTTTCCACCTAATTACTGGAATTCACTCCCTAACTTGCCCACCTCCTTCTGCATCTGCTGCCCCCCAACTTCAACTTCATGCCAGTGGAATCTTAATACAGCAGCCAGAGTGAAATGTCACAAGTAATTCAATCCTTGTCTCTCCTTGGATTAACACTCCCCATGGCACTCTATTTCACTCTCATTAAAAATGAAGTTCAGGCCAGGCACAGTGGCTCATGCCTGTAATCCCAGCACTTTGGGAGACCAAAGTGGGTGGATCACAAGGTCAGGAGATAGAGATAATCCTGGCCAACATGGTGAAACCCCGTCTGTACTAAAAATACAAAAATTAGCTGGGCATGGTGGCAGGTGGCTGTAGTCCCAGCTACTTGGGAGGCTGAGGAACAAAAATCGCTTGAACTCAGGAGGTGGAGGTTACAGTGAACTGAGATCAGGCCACTGCACTCCAGCCTAGCAACAGAGTGAGACTCCATCTCAAAGAAAATAGAAAAAAAAGGAAAAAAATGATGTTCACCACTCTCTCTATGAATGACCTCACTTCATCCTATCCTCTGGGTTTCTACCTTGGCCAGCTTTCTGTTTCTCAAATCCAGTAGATACACTCCTTTATGCAGTATCCACATGGCTGTCTCCCTTACCCTGTTCAAGTATTTGTTCAGGATGATGCTCTCCATGAAGCCTTCCCTGACCATCTGCTTAATGTTGCAGATCATCCCCAGCCCTGATGGTCCTCCTTACCAAGCTTCATTTTTCATTTTTCTATGTACACATAAACTTCTAACAAAACATGCTGTCCGGATATTTGTTAGTTTATTGTTTATTTTCTCTCTTCCTCATTTACCATAGTAAGTACTCATGTATATATAAACACACAAATACAGTAATGCACCACATAGCTCTATCTTGGTCAACAACAGACCTCATATGCAAGGATGGTCCCATAAGATGATACTACATTTTTTTGTTTGTTTGTTTGTTTTTTGGTTTGTTTTGAGACTGAGTCTTGCTCTGTCACCCAGGCTGGCGTGCAATGGCATGATCGCGGCTCACTGCAACCTCCGCCTCCCGGGTTAAAGCGATTCTCCTGCCTCAGCCTGCCAAGTAGCTGGGATTACAGGTGCCCACCACTGTGCCTGGCTAATTTATGTATTTTTAGTAGAGACAAGGCTTTGCCATGTTGTCCAGGCTGGTTTTGAACTCCTGATCTGAGGTGACCCACCCGCCTTAGCCTCCCAAAGTGCTGGGATTACAGGTGTGAGCCACCACACCTGGCTAATGATACTGTATTTTAACAGTACCTTTCCTATGTTTACATACACAGGTACTTACCATTGTGTTACAATTGTCTACAGTATTTAGTAGAGTAACATGCTAGATACAGTCTACTGCTCCCAGGCTACAAACCTAGAGGGAATAGGCTATACCAGCAGTCCCCAACATTTTTGGCTCAAAAGACCAGTTTTATAGAAGACAATTTTTCCATGGATGGGGGTGGAATGGTTTCTGGATGATTCAAGTGCATTACATTTATTGTGCACTTTATTTCTATTATTATCACATTAAAATACATAATACAGTTATTATACAACTCACCATAATGTAGAATCAATGGAAGCCCTGAACTTGTTTTCCTGAAACTAGACAGTCCCATCTGGAGGTGATGAGAGACAGTGACAGATCATCAGGCATTAGATTCTCATAAGGAGTGTGCAACCTAGATCTCTCATATGCACAGTTCACAATAGGGTTTGTGCCTCTATGAGAATCTAGTGCCACAGTGGATCTGACAGGAGGCAGAGCTCAGGTGGTAATGTGAGCAATGAGGAGCAGCTGTAAATATAGATGAAGCTTCTCTCACTCACCTGTCACTCACCTCTTGCTGTGCAGCCCGGTTCCTAACAGGCCATGGACCAATACTGATCCATGCCCTGGGGGTTGAGGACACCTGGGCTGCACCATATAGCTTAGGTGTGTAATAAGCTGTACTATCTAGGTTTGTGTTAATAGATTCTATGGTGTTTGAAAAACAATAAAATCACCTAATGAAACATTTCTCAGAACATATCTCCATTGTTAAATGACACATGACTGTGTGTGTATTTGTGTGTGGGTGAGTGTGTGCATGTGGGTGTGTGTGTGAAGGAAAAAAAA
>NW_026652280.1:74339232-74349246 GCF_009828535.3 Hylobates moloch | reverse complement strand
ATAAAGAGTCTTTGTACAATATCTTTCTCAGATTTTGGTTGTAGCAGTGACGTGCTTGTTATGTGTGCAGTTTTACTGTCTCCTTTGGGACCAAAATGGAAGAAGTCTCATGAAGCTTAGGTCATTCCCCAGTGCTGTGCACTTTTTAAATTTCCTTTTCCACCCCAGTATTTTATTCACTGCATTGAACAGTATAGGCTTCAAGCCAATAGGTAGTGCTCACGAGTAATAACCAGCTGCAGGTACAGCAGGCGGCTATAGTTGGCAGAGGTCCCAGCCTTGACAGAAGGAGCTGAGGGAGTTCTCAGTGAAATGTACTGAGATATTTACAAGGGGTAGGGAGGGTGCCACCTCAGTTTCCTTTTCAAACCAGTAGGAAAGTGATCTGCCTCCTTTTCAGACTCCTGACTTGGTGTTCTGGCTGTTCAAATCAGACAGGTGCTTCTTTTCATCTGCAGGAATGTTGATGCTCCATTTAGAGAGGGATTATGATTCTACCCGTCATGAAAGGCTGAACCTGCAGGGCACTTCTCCTATGAAGACGCAGTCACCCTGAAATGTTCCAGAAAGGCTATCTACAGGTGCGCTTATGCTGAGCTCCTATGGGAGAAGTTCTATCTGTGTCTGCAGTGATGGGCAAAGGGAAGAAGAAATCCCCTTCTCCAAGACCTTCATGGGCACCAGGGCTGCTTGACTATTGGGATAGAGTTTCAGACTTTCCCCCATTGAGCCTAGCACTTCACTTTTACCTCTGCTGAAAGAAACTTCTCACAACCAGAAAGCTCTGGATCTCAAGCAACCTGGTTTCTTTTGTCCCACAAGGTGCTCTTTTGATATGGTGCACCTCCGACCTTTACCATAGGAGTAGAAGTTCCTGAGAGCCAGACTACAATGAATCCTGTTGCTCCTCTGGGTCTGGCCCTACAGTGGGGCTGTAACACTCCAGGCTTGTGATGGGGAATGTCTGCGAGAGATCAAGTGATATGAAGATACAAGGGTTCAAAGTCCCCATGCAGAACAAATTCCCACAATAGGTGCACACCCAGTATGGTGCCCATTACTACAGGTTAGCTCCAGGAGGCAAGTAGAGGGACCTTGTATGAACAAGGTAATACCCTCGATAAGACTCCAAATTGCATCCCACTCCAGTACTTGTGCTCATGTGTGAAAGAAAGCTCTTCTTGAGCTCTGATGTCGGCAGTCTGCCACAGGGGCTAGAGGGGCTGAGAACACTCCCAGCTATCATTTTATGGATTACTAAGTCTCAGAGTTTGATATCTGCCAGCTTCTTGTTACTTTTTTTTTTTTTTTTGCCAAGTCTTGCTCTGTCACCCAGGCTGGAGTGCAGTGGCATGATCTCAGCTCACTACAACCTCTGCCTCTTGGGTTTAAGCAATTCTCCTGCCTCAGCCTCCCGAGTAGCTGGGACTACAGGCACCTGCCACCACGCCCAGCTAATTTTTTGTATTTTTAGTAGAGATGGGGTTTCACCATGGTAGCCATGATGGTCTCAATCTCCTGACCTCGTGATCTGCCTGCCTCGGCCTCCCAAAGTGCTGGGATTACAGGCATAAGCCACGGTGCCCAGCCAGTTACTTGTGTGTGTGTGTGTGTGTGTTGTAGCTTCTTCCAATGAACTTTCCATTAAACTTCAGTATGCTCCCCTTAACCTGTTTCCTGTGTGCCCTGAGAAATGAACACTGGCAACAAGTTTCACATTTTTTTTCCTAAATAGGAAACAGGTTAACTTTCCATTTGGTCTCATTATTTATCTGTGACTTTGGTTCTTTCTGAGGGGAATTGTTTATGGACATCTCTTTTCAGCCAACTGAGAGAAGTTCTCCGATGCCACAGCCTGTGGACAGGTCTGCAGGATGTGCAGTGGCTTGGGCTCCACTCTTAGCCCCATTAGGGAGCCATGTTGGGTGAAGTTGGACGATGCTACCCTGTCCTGTAGTCTCCCAGAAGTGGACACCAACACCAGCTCTGATGGGGATGGTGGGGAATGATGTAGTCTCTGTGATGGATATTCCCTTAGTTTTAAATAGTCTTAGTATATAGGCTTTCTCAAATGTCAGCTGTAGTAGTAATGTACTGGGCATGTAGACAGGCTTAAGACATAAGACCTTCTGGTTAGCCAAAGAGAAAAGAGATTTTATGTACAAAGGAATAAATGTAAGAATTATAATGAAGTTCTCACCAGAAACCATGTAAATCAGAAGACCATGGAGCAACATCTGATCCAGACACACACACACACACACATACACACACACACACACCCCCCATGATCTCATTTACATATGAATCTGAACTTTTTTTAAGTGAATACACAAAGATAGAGAATAAAATGTACCAGGGCAAGAGGTTGGAAGAGGAGAGAAAAGTGGAAAGATGTAGATAAAATGATACAAAGTAGTAGATATGTAGGATGAATAAGTCTAAAAATCAAATGCAAGACACGAGGACTATAGTTAATAAAATTGTATTGTATACAGGATTTTCCCTGAGAGTTGGTTTTTAGGTAGTTTTGCCCAAAAAGGTTGGGGAACCCTATATGAGATGATGGATATGTTAATCTGCCTGACTATAATAAAAATTTTACTACGTATAAATATATCAAAACATCATGTTGCATGCCTCAAATGTATACAGTAATGATTAGAATAAAAATAAAATACTCAAACCAAAATTGTCACCTAGAATCAATATTCAGCAAAAATATCTTTCAAATACAAAAGTGAAGTAAAGACTTTCAGATATACAAAAGCCAAGGAACACATCAACACCAGATTTCACTACGAGTATGAAGCAAGTTCTTTGGTCAGAAGGAAAATAATTCTACATGGAAATGTGTATCTACTTAAAGGAGTAAAGGCCACCAGAAATGGTAAACATATGTGTAAATACAATAATGTGATTTCTACATCAGCAAATTCAACATTGACTCATCTTCCCTTATTGTAAAATGTAACTTTAGTCACAACATAAAAGAATTCTCATCCTAATACTTTTACATGTATGTGACAATTACTAAAGACCCAAATGTAGATGTCTACTTGATATAGTCACAACTCTTCCCTCCTAGATCCCCTGAAAGTTGACTGTGCTGGCCGATATAAAAATGCCCTAAATCAAAGCTAAACATTGAGTTATTTGTAAATTTTAAAGCCTCATGAAGTATAAGAAATACCAATTTATCAAAAATGGCCTCATCTTCAGCCAACAGTATTAGCACTTAATTATATTGGAACAGTGTTTTTCTGATTGCAAAGCACAGAGATAAAATGCATAATATATGAAATATGTGTGTGAATATGTGTGGGTATAAAATCTTTCTTAATTCGGAAAATTCAGGAAATGGTAGGGCAATTTTTTGCACTATATTTTTTATATTATGAAGGCTAAGTTTCAAAGCAGTGGTCACTTGTCCAAGGAAAAAACAAATTCAACAGTTATCACTCTAGGTAGAAATAAAAATTTGTGAAGGATATTTATTTTTGACTCCCAAAATGTGAAAGCTTTGGTCTAATCCAGTGAATCTCTAAATCAATGGTTAAATCCTGAAGAGGCCTGGACATTTGAAGATTTATAATGTTCCTAAGGGATTCTGGTTCCCCCTAAAGAAAGTTGGAGGTGACAGAGCATGTACTAGGACAAAGGAATTCAGAGGCAAGCCCATGGATTTCCCCAAGATGTCATTTATTTTCTTATCTCTGCAGATTAAACACTTGTTAACTGCATCCTACATCCAGCCACTAATATGGTGATGAATACCAGTGTGACTGAATTCACTCTGTTTGGGCTGACACAGGATGCTGGAAAGCAGAAGGCAATATTTGGAATCTTCTTGATTCTTTACCTTGCAACTCTGTTGGGGAACTTTCTCATCGTGGCGACTATTAAAACAAGCCAGACCCTTGGGTGTCCCATGTACTTTTTTCTGTTCTACCTGTCCTTTGCTGATGCTTGCTTCTCTACAACGACAACCCCCAGATTGATTGTGGATGCCCTTTCTCAGAAGAAGACCATTTCCTACAATGAGTGTATGACTCAGGTCTTTGCAGCCAATTTCTTTGGGTGCATGGAGATTTTTGTGCTCATCCTCACGGCCTTTGATCGCTATGTAGCCATTTGTAAGCCCTTGCGATACACAACTATCATGAGCCAGCATGTCTGCGGTGTGTTGGTGATTCTGGCCTGGGTGGGGTCTTGCATCCATTCCTCAGCACAAATTTTCCTGGTTTTGAGACTGCCTTTCTGTGGCCTAAATGTGATTGATGATTATTTCTGTGATTTGCAGCCCTTGTTGAAACTTGCCTGCATGGACACTTATGTGATAAATTTGCTAGTTGTGTCTAATAGTGGGGCCATCTGCATGGTGAGTTTCATAATCCTGCTTATCTCCCATATTATCATCTTATATTTTCTGAGAAACCACAGTGCAGAAGGAAGGCGAAAAGCACTTTCCACATGTACATCCCACTTTATCGTGGTTGTCATATTTTTTGGTCCATGTATATTTATATACACACGTCCACCAACCACCTTTCCAATAGACAAAATGGTGGCTGTGTTTTATACAATTGGGACACCTTTACTTAACCCTCTGATCTATACATTGAGGAATGCAGAAGTGAAAAATGCCATGAAAAAATTATGGTGTAGCAAAATACGACATTAGTTAATAAATGATATGCGTCTATTTCTTTAACCATTTAGTTTTCGTTGCATGAACTAGAAAGTATTTTTGTTTGGAAATAAACAACCAAGATATGTGTGTATGTATACATGTAAGTGTGTATATGTGTGTGCAAATGTGTATATGTGTATATGCCTACCGTATGCTGAGATGACTGCATTACACTATGATTCCTTAAAGCTCATAATCATTTTGGCCAACCTGTGAAGGTCCTTATTTGAATTTCATCCACATTTTTCCATTTTCCCATGGTAACTTTGCTTCCTGTACATTTTTTTTAAAGAAATGTACTGACTAATGACAGAATAATTGTGTGTGTGTGTGTGTGTGTACGTGTACATGTACATGTACCAGTTCCTTTTCCAGATTTTATTCTAATAACTTATGAATGTGGTTATAAGAACTAATCCATAGGTTACTGGGAGCTTGTAGAATCAAAGTTGTCTTGGCCATTGGGGGATTAGAGAGGATACTCCCAGGAAATACTTCTCTGGAAATCTGTGCCAAACCCTGCCTCACTGAGGATATCTATCAACATTGACAGACCCTCAAACTCCAATAAAAGCTGGAAAATTCAGTGAAAACCTAGACCCTTAATGGAAAATCTCTCAAAATTATTTGGTATTAAATAGACATTGTATTCATCCATTCAGGCTGCTATAACGAAATACTATAAACTGGGTAGCCTACAAATAACAGATATTTATTTCTCAAAGTCCTGGAGGCTGGGAAGTTCAAGGTTAAGATGTCATCAGCAGATTCCATTTCCAGTGAGGGACACCTTTCTGATTCACAGGTTGCTGTCTTTTCACTATAAACTTAGCTGGATGAAGGGACAAGAGTCTCTCCCTGGGGCCTATTTTATAAGGGCACTAAACACTTCCCAAAGTCCACACCTCCTGATACCACTACTTTGGGGGTTAGAATTTCAACATATTTCAACATACAAATTTTTGGGAGACATAGACATTTAGACCATAGAGGGCATAGAGTAATTTGGACACACATTATAATTCCACGTCTATTGTGTCTAGTCAAAATTTTACTTTTAACATCTTGTTGCATAAAACATGTGAATTCATAAATAACTTACATCAACACTGGAATTCAAAATAATTTGTTTTCATTTATAAATAGATTGTACTTTATTCCAATTTGAGAAACATTTGTTTGCACTCATATAAAAGATCTTTATTGACCACAGTTTGTACAATTAAACTTTATTTGTAAGCAGGAAAAACTTCCAAGTGAATTAAACAGAGACTGACTTCAGGAAGGGGTAATGAGGACATGGGGAAGGAGAATCATGCCAAGTATAGGAGAAGGGCAAGAATAGGAGGTCTGAAAATCAATCTATTATTGATCAGGTAAGTGGGAAGAAGAAAAAATCACAAAGTAACTTCATGAGAGATCTAAGACAGTGCCTATAAAATCCTTTTGTGATTTTATATGGTGAGGGGAGGCATTTTAAATTCCCCATCTCTACACCTATGTCTGAGGTTCCTTGCATAAAGAAATGAACCTCAGGATCATGGTTAGTGTTGAAGTAATTTTGGCAACAGTCACTTCAAATAGCTGGGTGACCAAGGGGCTATATAGAACCAAGAGTATAACAGCCAGTCATAGAGTCCTGTGAACACTGCAGAAATCACTTACGTTTCTCCTTTCTCTACCCTCTGAGTCAGAAGGACAGGATCTACATCAAAAGTTATAATGCCAGTACAGTAGACCCTTGAACATTGTGGGAGTTGGGGTGCCCACCCTCCCTGCAACACACAGTTGAAAATCCACATGTAACTTTTGACTCTCCCAAAACTTGACTGCTAACAGCCTACTGTTGACTGGAAGACTTACTGATAACATGAAGTCAAATAACACATATTTTGTATGCTATATGTATTATATACTATATTCTTACAATAAAATAAGCTAGAGAAAAAGAAAATGTTTTTAATAAAATCATAAGGAACAGAAAATATACTTACCATTCTTTAAGTGGAAGTGGATTATCATAAAGATTTTCATCCTTGTCATCTTCAGGTTTAGTAAGCTGTGGAAGAAGAGGAAGAGGAGGAGTTGGTCTTTTTGTCACAAGGTTGGCGGAAGCAGAAGAAAATCCACCTATAAGTTGACTTGAACAGTTCAAACCTATGTTGTTCAAGGGCCAACTGTATTTTAGTAAGTAGAACTGGGCTAAGGAATAATAAGTGTTTTGAATCCTAAATTACCATGAACCTCTAGGCTGGACTGCAGTATAAAAACTCTATCAGGTTGGCTGTGGTGGCTCATGTCTGTAATCTCGGTGCTTTGAGAGGCCAAGGCAGAAAGATTGTTTGGGCCCAGGAGTTGGAGGTTGCAGTGAGCTATGATCCTGCTACTGCACTCCAGCCTGGGTGACAGTGAGATCTTGTCTCTAAAAAATTACAATATTTAAATATATAAAAACTCTATGAGTAGAGAAGATATTTTCTTAAGCAGCAATTGCAGCAAAATTACTGAGATTGCATTTTATATGTGTCAGATACTCTTCCTGAAACAATCACTGTTTCCAAAAAGACAGGATTATCTGATTTCCCAAACCCAGGTCATATGCCCACACTTGAAGCATAGGTAGAGGCACCAATCGAACTAACCGTGTGATCTGAGAATAGAAGGGTGTGCCTATTATGAAAAATAGGAAATGGATTGGGCACGGTGGCTCACACCTGTAATCTCAGCACTCTGGGAGGCCGAGGTGGGCAGATCACGAGGTCAAGAGATCAAGACCATCCTGCTTAACACGGTGAAACCCCATCTCTCCTGAAAATACAAAAATTAGCCAGGCATGGTGGTGGGTGCAGGTTGCAGTGAGATGAGATCATGCCACTGCACTCCAGCCTGGGTGACAGAGCGAGACTCCTATCTCAAAAAAAAAAAAAAAAGAGAGAGAGAAAAAAGAATCTCTGCTTTACCCATTTTCACAACTGTTTTCTGAGGTCTGCATGACTGTCCTTATACTTTGTACAAATTAGAAAAGTGCTCTTCATTCTCGAAACACATTATTTCCATAAAGGAGAAAATTTTCATAATATACTTACCTATTTATCAGATTACTCACTGTCATCTGTCAAAACACTGCTGAAATAAATATATTAATCTATGCTACCTTGATGTAAATGACACTTCCTTAGATGTGTTGCTCGTGTTGTTCCCAGACCAAGCAGGGTTGGGCTGCTATTTCTCATGGCCCAAATAATGAGATGCAGATGAACTGGGAGGAAGAGAGTTATTATTTCTGTAACTGGTTACAGGGAGAAAGCCTGGAAATTATCTCCAGACCAACTCAAAATTAAAAAGTTTTCCAGAGCTTATATACCTTCTAAGCTATATGTCTACATTAAGTGTGCAATTCATTGAAAGAGATAAGTGATTAACTTCTTTTAATCTACAACTAAGGTCTGAGTCCTGAAGACCTTCTTCTGGAGCCTCAGTAAGTTTACTTAACCTAAATGGGGTCTAGGTGCTAGGGTGATTACCCTTACCTTGTCTCTTGCTAGATCATAAAGGTTTGGGGAGTTCCTTTAGACCCCAATAAACTTGCTTGTGGAGGCCTGGAGAGTTTCTTCAGAACTTCAATAAAACTTGTTTAATCCTAAAAAGGGTCCTGTTAAGAATTCCTTCATTACCCTGTCATTCTTCAAGGCCCAGGAAAAGCCTAGGTAAAACTCTTTGTGGGCTCTTTGTTACATTTCAGCCTTTGTATAAGGGCATTGGCTCAATCAGCTTTTAATGCTTAACCTAGCTACTCAGTCAGTGCTGGGACAGTTGTAATGGAGGCCTGCATTAGTGAGACCTTCCCTGCCACGATATACAGGTCACAGTCTTTAAACAAATGTGTGGCAGCTTTCAATGTCCTCTTTAGATAGAATAAACTCTTCTTATTGATACAGTTGTACACTTTGTCATGGGAGAGTCTTACTGCATCAGGGAGACATCCTGCCATTGACATTCAACCAGCAACCACTTTCAGAGATACTGGTTAACAATAATTCTGGCTACAGCAGTGAAAGGGATTCCTACTGTAGGGTTCCATGCCTATCACCTTTATTTTTGCCTTACCTCCAAATTGGAAGCCTTGGTGCTAGTCAAACAGATATCTTCTATCTGTTTTATGCATCATCACATCCTTTCTCAGGAAGGGTCATTAGCTGTTACTCAGGACCAGTCTGATTTAATCCCTCTCTCCCTCCCTTCCTCTTTTTCTCCCTTCTTCTTTACTTTCTATTGTTTTTGAAGTACATATCCGGTTCCATAAATGGTGGATTCAAAGTTGAAAAAGAGAGTCATGATCCCAATCCATATGGAACTTAGGTCTGTAGACATTCCTTAAACTTGTTGAATACACAGGTGTCCGTTTTTTAGTTTCAGCCCTAAGGAAAGATTTGTCTTATTTCAAATATCTCTTAGAATTTCAATTTGAAATGAAAGGGCATGTGATTTAGAGATCTTTTTGTCAAAACATCTTTTCTCAGAGAAATTCCACTTTCTTCGCCTTGTATTTCTGCTCCTTTGATCTCCACCACATCGTGATTTCATTATTATCCTTACACTTCTCCTATCTTACTTCTTGGTCTACTTAATAGTCTCCTCTGCTGTAACTCCCTGTTTTGTAAAAGTCTCTGTATGAGCTTAGGAGTTTGGCATCAGCCTGGGCAACATAGTAAGACCTTGTATCTGCTAAAAATAAAATATAAAATAAAATAAAATAAAATAAAATAAAATAAAATAAAATAAAACAAAATAAGGCAAAATAAAATAAAATAAAAATTAGCTGGGTGTGACAGTGTGTGCATGCCCATAGTCCCAGCTACTTGGGAGGAAGAATCAAAAGGATCACTGGAGCCCAGGACTTGGAGGCTGTAGTAAGTTATGATCATGCCACTACATCCAAGCTTGGGTGACAGAGCAAGACCATGTCTCCATCAATCAATCAATCAATCTATCAATCAATAAAGTCTCTGTAAACTTGGATTCTATTCTTGGCTCACTCTTCTAAACTTGTCACGTGCTTTACCTGCGTACTCTCATCTGCCCTTGTGCTTTCAACTAACACTGGCATTCACTAAATCTTGATGTGGAAGCTAAAGTAACTCCATCTAAGATGCTAATTTGCTATGCTGACTTCTGATTAAACCTAGGTCCAGGAATGTCTTTAAGATTTCTACTTTCATATACTTACTGGAAATCTTGCCCTTAGGTCAAAACAACCTGGATGTTATCTTAAACACATATTTACATTAAGTCCTGCCCTTAGGCAAATTCCCTATCTTGCA
>NW_026652280.1:74328131-74338796 GCF_009828535.3 Hylobates moloch | reverse complement strand
CTGCCATTGCATTTGGAAACCATAGTGATCATTGATTATATTCATGAATTATTATATTTCATTTATAAATGAAATGTCCATTTTTATTTTTCAAGTAATAGACAAAAAGAGGGAGAAGATAGAAAGAGTGAGAAGAGGGAATACTTACACTGGGATCCTTCCTCCAGTTTATTGACATGGAATAGGCATCTCATAAAGGCCTGTGAGGATCCACTTAAAAAAATCTATGAGTGGCCATTTGTAACATTAGTCTTTACAAAATGTCAGCCTAAATTTCCAGTGTGTATGAGCTAATAGTTCTCACACTATTAGCTCATTTCTATCGGATGTTATGTCTTTTATTAAAAATAACAACAACAACAATGACAACAACAAGAAAAAGGGTATGTTTTCAAGCTCAGCTGAACTATTTTCCCTCTTGCTCCCCACTTGGTACAAGTTTTAGGGCAATTCCCAATATCTACTTCTGTCTCCTGAGAAACCTGAAGTTCCAGGGCCACATTTCCTTCAGCGATGAAAAGATTCCAATGTTTTAGAGTTCCCCAGCTCACATTGGCCTCCGCTTGTGAAGCCATAGGTATCTCACTCAAAGTCACATAGATATCTCACTCAAAGTGAGATATTATTTTTCTTCCACTAAATCATGAGACATTTTACATTTTATTTAGAATTTAGTGTGTACTAAATACTGTGCAAAATGAATTATGTTCTACATTTTGAGAATTTAAAATGATTCCATTAAAGCTGAGAGATGTTTAATTTTACTATTTCCCAGATTTTAAAATCTTCCACAGAGAATAATTAGGAGTGAGCACTTCTGATCCATCTCTAAGAAAGAAGCAGCAAGCGGGAAGCCACTGATGAGCCCTGTTTGGGATGCCTGCAGGCCATCACTGTGCTTGCTTTCCACTGAGTTTCTAAGTGCAGGCAACAAAAAGACAGATGTCTTCAGTGGGAATCTGGCATCTTTAAGGAGGCAGGCACTTTATTGCAGATAAGTTCAAATCCAATTGAACTAAATTTAGTAAAACAAAAATGTTAAATTCTATTGAACAACTCTGAGTGATTTTTGTTCTTGGATGATACATAAATCTTAATAAAAGCTGCTCTCATATTTTTATGGCTTCAAATTTTGTGCTTTGACAAAGAAAAGTGATTCAAACTTCACAACCTGCCTTTCACCTTCAGCTAGGAGGACAATGTAACATTTTTAAGCTTTTCTACTATAATTTTGGAGTCTGGCTAACTAGAGGTTTCATATTGATCTTCTATTACCTCATAATAGATTTTCTTTCTCATTTACATTAAAAAGTGGTTTTCTTTCTCTCATTCCAAATGCATTTACTTCTCTGGTTTTTATATCTCTGGGTCCCAAATTTTGACAACCAAAGACCTATTTTATTTCCATTTTCATTTCATCATAAGCCTCATATATTCAAGGCATTATATGCTTTTTATTCATTTTTTATATTAATTTAAAATATTTGGAACTATCATTTCTAGCTTCTGATCAACATGAAGAACTAGTATGATCCATAGTGCTGATATGATTTCAGGCATTCATCAGTGAGAAGTTCAACTACATATATCAGAACAAATAAAAATAATAATTTCAGCCATTAGCAAAGGAAATTAATATTTTAAAACAATTGTGCGACTATATTACGGGTAAATAAACAATTTAAATTAATATTTTTGAAAAATGAAAAGTATCTCTTGGAAAGACATTGCTAATAATCAAAATAAAAATAACCATAACAATTGTGTGTACTGCATAGCCATACCTTCTAAACACTGCAGATATTGAATTATCTAATTTTCATAGCAAACCTAAAAGATAGATTGTATTATTTATATTTACATGTGATTATCAAGCTACTTGTTAAATGTCACCAGCGGGCAGTGGGGTGGGGTTTGAGTCCAGGCTGTGTGGCTTCAGATTATGTGCTGATCACTGTACTGTGCTAACACAACTTTCAACTCTGGTTTTGAATGTTCACAACTCTTAGAACCCAGTTGGGAACCGACTCCCTTTAATTAAAGTTATAGTTCATCTCTTTACATAAACTTGAATTTTTCGCTGACTAGTATATTCTTTAAAAATGTTTATTCTTTCTCTAGAGGTGGTTTCTATGTTTCTAATATCAATTACATAATCTCTTACCTAATAAATGATCTTATCTACATTTATATTAAAATTCATATAAGTTATTAGAAACAGGCCAGGCACTGTGGCTCATGCCTGCAATCCTAGCATTTTGGGAGGCCAACGTGGGTGGATCACTTGAGGCAAGGAATTCGAGATCAGTCTGGTCAACATGGTGAAACTCTGTCTCCACCAAAAATACAAAAATTAGCTGGGCATGGTGGTGCATGGCTGTAATCCCAGCTACTTGGGAAGCTGAGGCAGAAGAATAGCTTGAACCGGGGAAGCAGAGGTCACAGTGAGCCAAGATCTTGCCACTGCACTCCAGCCTGGGCAACAGAGCAAGACCCTGTCTCAAACAAAACAAAACAAAACAAAAAACATGAGCATTTTTCCTATTATTTACAATAAATCTGATTTAATAATTCTAATTAATTGATTAATAATTTAAATTCCAGACAATTCTGACTTAATATTTGAAGCAAAAATTAATTATAGAATTACAGAAGAGTAGAGGAATATAGTATTTAATGTTTGAAACAACTGACTATATTAAAATGGGAAAATTGACATATTAAAGTATATAAAAAGAAGAGAAATAACAGAAAAAGAAAAATCATAATTCTTAATGAGTATAATTATTATTTTGTTAGATTAGTAGAAATTTTACTAAAGTATCAATATTGCAAAAGATGGGCTTACAAAATATTACAGATGATTAGAAGGGCAATATTTTCAAAAAATGTATAAAACCTGTAAAATTTGGTACATAAAGTTTATATAAATATGTTAAAATGTAATTTTATTTATATTAACATAATAAGATAATAGAAGAATGTCACAATGTAACTTTTTTTGATGTGGGCTCAACTGTTCTGAATAATCATCAATGAAATATTGGCCACAATTGTACATTAAAAAAAGGAATAGAGATAAACATATAGGTAAATATCAATGTTTCTGGAAGTACATCGAAGAAACTAAGAGTAATTTCCAGAGAGTAAGTTTATAGATTTAAATAATTTAAAGAGATGTTTTAGTCGTTTTCACATTTTTCTGTTTATTTTGAATATTTTATCTTAATCAAATTATTTTATAATAAAAACATAATTATTTTATTAATAAAAGGGTATTAAGTATTGAAAAATAATTTTAATACTTTTTTGTGTTGTTTTGTTTTGTTGTTTTTTTTAATTTTATTATCATTATACTTTAAGTTTTAGGGTACATGTGCACAACATGCAGGTTTGTTACATATGTATACATGTGTCATGTTGGTGTGCTGCACCCATTAACTCGTCATTTAGCATTAGGTATATCTCCTAATGCTGTCCCTCCCCCCTCCCCCCACCCCACAACAGTCCCCAGTGTGTGATATTCCCCTTCCTGTGTCCATGTGTTCTCATTGTTCAATTCCCACCTATCAGTGAGAACATGCAGTGTTTGGTTTTTTGTCCTTGCGATAGTTTGCTGAGAATGATGGTTTCCTATTTCATCCATGTCCCTACAAAGGACACGAACTCATCATTTTTTATGGCTGCATATGGGCCACGTTTTCTTAATCCAGTCTATCATTGTTGGACATTTATGTTGGTTCCAAGTCTTTGCTATTGTAAATAGTGCCACTATAAACATATGTGTGCATGTGTCTTTATAGCAGCATGATTTATAATCCTTTTGGTATATACCGAGTAATGGGATGGCTGGGTCAAATGGTATTTCTAGTTCTAGATCCCTGAGGAATTGCCACACTGATTTCCACAATGGTTGAACTAGTTTACAGTCCCACCAACAGTGTAAAAGCATTCCTGTTTCTCCACATCCTCTCCAGCACCTGTGGTTTCCTGACTTTTTAATGATGGCCATTCTAACTGGTGTGAGATTGTATCTCATTGTGGTTTTGATTTGCATTTCTCTGATGGCCAGTGATGATGAACATTTTTTCATGTGTCTTTTAGCTGCATAAATGTCTTCTTTTGAGAAGTATCTGTTCATATCCTTCATTCACTTTTTGATGGGGTTGTTTTTTTCTTGTAAATTTGTTTGAGTTCATTGTAGATTCTGGATATTAACCCTTTGTCAGATGAGTAGGTTGCAAAAATGTTCTCCCATTCTGTAGGTGGCCTGTTCACTCCAATGGTCATTTCTTTTGCTGTGCAGAAGCTCTTGAGTTTAATTAGATCCCATTTGTCAATTTTGGCCTTTGTTGCCGTTGTTTTTGGTGTTTTAGACATGAAGTCCTTGCCCATGCCCATGTCCTGAATGGTATTGCCTAGGTTTTCTTCTAGGGTTTTTATGGTTTTAGGTCTAGCATTTAAGTGTTTAATCCATCTTGAATTAATTTTTGTATAAGGTGTGAGGAAGGGATCCAGTTTCAGCTTTCTACATATGGCCAGCCAGTTTTCCCAGCACCATTTCTTAAATAGCGAATCCTTTACCCATTGGTTGTTTTTGTCAGGTTTGTCAAAGATCAGATAGTTGTAGATATGTGGCATTACTTCTGAGGGCTCTATTCTGTTCCATCGGTCTATATCTCTGTTTCGGTAAGAGTACCATGCTGTAGCCTTGTAGTATAGTTTGAAGTCAGGTAGCATGATGCTTCCAGCTTTGTTCTTTTGGCTTAGGATTTACTTGGTGATGCAGGCTCTTTTATGGCTCCATATGAACTTTAAAGTTGTTTTTTCCAATTCTGTAAGAAAGTCATTGGTGGCTTGATGAGGATGGCATTGAATCTATAAATTATCTTGGGCAGTATGGCCATTTTCATGGTATTGGTTCTTCCTACCCATGAGCATGGAATGTTCTTCCATTTGTTTGTATCCCCTTTTATTTCATTGAGCAGTGGTTTGTAGTTCTCCTTGAAGACGTCCTTCACATCACTTGTAAGTTGGATTCCTAGGTATTTTATTCTCTTTGAAGTAACTGTGAATGGGAGTTCACTCATGATTTGGCTCTCTGTTTGTCTGTTATTGGTGTATAGGAATTCTTTTGATTTTTGTACATTGATTTTGTATCCTGAGACTTGCTGAAGTTGCTTATCAGCTTGAGGAGATTTTGGGCTGAGACAATGGGGTTTTCTAGATATACAATCATGTCATCTGCAAACAGGGACAATTTGATTTCCTCTTTTCCTAATGGAATACCCTTTAATTCCTTCTCCTGCCTGATTGCCCTGGCCAGAACTTCCAACACTATGTTGAATAGGAGTGGTAAGAGAAGGCATCCCTGTCTTGTGCCAGTTTTCAAAGGGGATGCTTCCAGTTTTTGCCCATTCAGTATGATATTGGCTGTGGATTTTTCATAGATAGCTCTTATTATTTTGAGATACGTCCCATCAATAAATAATTTATTGAGAGTTTTTAGCATGAAGGGTTGTTGAATTTTGTCAAAGGTCTTTTCTGCGTCTATTGAGATAATCATGTGGTTTTTGTCATTGGTTCTGTTTATATGTTGGATTACATTTATTGATTTGCATATGTTGATCCAGCCTTGCATCCCAGGGATGAAGCCCAATTGATCATGTTGGATAAGCTTTTTGATGTGCTGCTGGATTCTGTTTGCCAGTATTTTATTGCGGATTTTTGCGTCAATGTTCATCAGGGATATTGGTCTAAAGTTCTCTTTTTTTGTTGTGTTTCTGCCAGGCTTTGGTATCAGGATGATGCTGGCCTCATAAAATGAGTTAGGAAGGATTCCCTCTTTTTCTATTGATTGCAATAGTTTCAGAAGGAATGGTACAAGCTCCTCTTTGTACCTCTGGTAGAATTCGGCTGTGAATCCATCTGGTCCTGGATTTTTTTGGTTGGTAAGCTATTGATTATTGCCTCAATTTCAGAGCATGTTATTCGTCTATTCAGAGATTCAAATTCTTCCTGGTTTAGTCTTGGGAGGATGTATATGTCCAGGAATTTATCCATTTCTTCCAGATTTTCTAATTTATTTGCATAGAGGTGTTTGTAGTATTCTCTGATGGTAGTTTGTATTTCTGTGGGGTCGGTGGTGATGTCCCCTTTATCATTTTTTATTGCATCTATTCGATTCTACTCCCTTTTCTCCATTAGTCTTGCTATTGGTCTATCAATTTCATTGATCTTTTCGAAAAACCACCTCTTGGATTCATTAATTTTTTGAAGGGTTTTTTGTGTCTCTATTTCCTTCAGTTCTGCTCTGATTTTAGTTATTTCTTGCCTTCTGCTAGCTTTTGAATGTGTTTGCTCTTGTTTCTCTAGTTCTTTTAATTGTGATGTTAGGATGTCAATTTTGGATCTTTCCTGCTTTCCCTTGTGGGCATTTAGTGCTATAAATTTCCCTCTACACACTGCTTTGAATGTGTCCCAGAGATTCTGGTATGTTGTGTCTTTGTTCTTGTTGGTTTCAAAGAACATCTTTATTTCTGCCTTCATTTCATTATGCACCCAATAGTCATTCAGGAGCAGGTTGTTCAGTTTCCATGTAGTTTAGCGGTTTTGAGTGAGTTTCTTAATCCTGAGTTCTAGTTTGATTCCACTGTGGTCTGAGAGACAGTTTGTTATAATTTCTGTTCTTTTACATTTGCTGAGGAGAGCTTTACTTCCAACTATGTGGTCAATTTTGGAATAGGTGTGGTGTGGTGCTGAAAAAAATGTGTATTCTGTTGATTTGGGGTGGAGAGTTCTGTAGATGTCTATGAGGTCCACTTTGTGTAGAGCTGAGTTCAATTCCTGGATATCCTTGTTAACTTTCTGTCTCATTGATCTGTCTAATGTTGACAGTGGGGTGTTAAAATCTCCCATTATTATTGTGTGGGAGTTTAAGTCCCTTTGTAGGTCACTCAGGTCTTGCTTTATGAATCTGGGTGCTCCTGTGTTGGGTGCGTATATATTTAGGATAGTTAGCTCTTCTTGTTGAATTGATCCCTTTACCATTATGTAATGGCCTTATTTGTCTCTTTTGATCTTTATTGGTTTAAAGTCTATTTTATCAGAGACTAGGAATGCAACCCCCGCCTTTTTTTGTTTTCCATTTGCTTAGTAGATCTTCCTCCATCCCTTTATTTTGAGCCTATGTGTGTCTTTGCACGTGAGATGGGTTTCCTGAATACAGCACACTGATGGGTCTTGGCTCTTTATCCAATTTTCCAGTCCATGTCTTTTAAGTGGAACATTTGGCCCATATACATTTAAAGCTAATATTGTTATGTGAGAATTTGATCCTGTCATTATGATTTTAGCTGGTTCTTTTGCTCGTTAGTGGATGCAGTTTCTTCCTAGCCTTGATGGTCTTCACAATTTGGCATGTTTTTGCAGTGGCTGGTACTGGTTGTTCCTTTCCATGTTCAGTGCTTCCTTCAGGAGCTCTTTTAGGGCAGGCCTGGTGGTAACAAAATCACTCAGCATTTGCTTGTCTGTAAAGCATTTTATTTCTCCTTCACTTATGAAGCTTAGTTTGGCTGGATATGAAATTCTGGGTTGAAAATTCTTTTCTTTAAGAATGTTGAATATTGGTCCCCACTCCCTTCTGGCTTGTAGAGTTTCTGCCAAGAGATCAGCTGTTTGTCTGACGGGCTTCTCTTTGTGGGTAACCTGACCTTTCTCTCTGGCTGCCCTTAACATTTTTTCCTTCATTTCAACTTTGGTGAATCTGATAATTACATGTCTTGGAGTTGCTCTTCTCGAGGATTATCTTTGTGGAGTTCTCTGTATTTCCTGAATTTGAATGTTGGCCTGCCTTGCTAGATTGGGGAAATTCTCCTGGATAATATCCTGCAGAGTGTTTTCTAACTTGTTGCCATTCTCCCTGCCACTTTCAGGTACACCAATCAGACATAGATTTGGTCTTTTCACATAGTCCCATATTTCTTGGAGACTTTGTTCATTTCTTTTTATTCTTTTTTGTCTAAACTTCTCTTTTCACTTCATATCATTCATTTCCTCTTCCATCACTGATACCCTTTCTTCCAGTTGATAGCATTGGCTATTGAGGCTTTTGCATTCATCATGTAGTTCTCGTGCTTTGGTTTTCAGCTCCATCAGGTCCTTTAAGGACTTCTCTGCATTGGTTATTCTAGTTTTCCATTCATCTAATTTTTTTTCAAAGCTTTTAACTTCTTTGCCATTGGTTTGAACTTCTCCTGTAGCTTGGAGTAGTTTGATTGTCTGAAGCCTTCTTCTCTCTACTCATCAATGTCATTCTCCGTCCAGCTTTGTTCCATTGCTGGTGAGGAGCTACATTCCTTTGGAGGAGGAGAGTTGCTCTGAGTTTTAGAGTTTCCAGTTTTTCTGCTCTGTTTTTTTCCCATCTTTGTGGTTTTATCTACCTTTGGTCTTTGATGATGGTGACGTACGGATGGGTTTTTGGTGTGGATGTCCTTTCTGTTTGTTAGTTTTCCTTCTACCAGACAGGACCCTCAGCTGCAGGTCTTTTGGAGTTTGCTAGAGGTCCACTCCAGACCCTGTTTGCATAGGTATCAGCAGCAGTGGCTGCAGAACAGTGGACATGGGTGAACCACAAATGCTGCTGCCTGATTGTTCCTCTGGAAGTTTTGTCTCAGAGGAGTACCAGGTCACGTAAGGTGTCAGTCCACCCCTACTGGGGGGTGCCTCCCAGTTAGGCTACTCAGGGGTCAGGGACCCACTTGAGGAGGCAGTCTGTCCCTTCTCAGATCTCAAGCTGCATGCTGGGAGAACCACTACTCTCTTCAAAGCTGTCAGAGAGGGACATTTAAGTCTTCAGAGGTTACTGCTGTCTTTTTGTTTGTCTGTGCCCTGCCCCCCTAGGTGGAGCCTACAGAGGCAGGCAGGCCTCCTTGAGCTGTGGTGGGCTCCACCCAGTTACAGCTTCCCGGCCACTTTATTTACCTAATCAAACAATTAACTCGGCAATGGCAGGCACCCCTCCCCCAGCCTTGCTGCCACCTTGCAGTTTGATCTCGGACTGCTGTGCTAGCAATGAGCGAGACTCCATGGTCGTAGGAACCTCCGAGCCAGGTGCGGGATATAATCTCCTGGTGTGCCGTTTTTTAAGCCCATTGGAAAAGCGCAGTATTAGGGTGGGAGTGACCCGATTTTCCTGGTGCCGTCTGTCACCCCTTTCTTTGACTGGGAAAGGGAATTCCCTGCTCCCTTGCACTTCCCAGGTGAGGTGATGCCTTACCCTGCTTCAGCTTGCACATGGAGCGCTGCACCAACTGTCCTGCACCTACTGTCTGGCACTCTCCAGTGAGATGAACCCAGTACCTCAGTTGGAAATGCAGAAATCACCAGTCTTCTGCGTCACTCACACTGGAAGCTGTAGACCAGAGCTATTCCTATTCGGCCATCTTGGCATTGTTATAAATGACAATGATAATCTTTAGTATTTGAATAATAATACTGCACTTTGGAAGTTATTGTAAAATGGTTGATTGCACGATTGTTATGAGAGTAAAAATTGAGAGCAACAGAAATGTTTCCATGGTCAAATGGTCAAATAAATACTTCTTATAAAAATGTATACATTATCACACTATTAAATTAGTAATTTATGTATGGAAAGTATGGCAACATAAGAATAATTGCTGTAAAAATTCTGTCAAGACCAGAATACAAAATGACATTATATGATTATTCAATTACAATAACTATGCTATGAACAAAGACTTGAAATAGAAAAATTATAAAATTCTATGTTAGAATTATGCAATTTTTTTTCAAATAATGATTTTAGAAAAAGTGCACTAAGGAATTTGGGACATATATGTAAAAAGGCACATATGATTAAAGAAAACATGCCTACTTAGGTCATAGGCATCTTAGAAGATTTATATAAGTAGAGCATTTATAGGCAGACAAGCTCAGTATTGTAATGGGATAAATTTAAGAGTACAGTAAAAAGAATAATGGATAGTTTCCTGAGCTCAAGTACACTAATCTCAAGATATTTTCATACCTGTTACATCATGACCATCAGTGAGTTGACATCTTGAACACAGGCGGCATAAGTAAAAGGTTGTCAAACTAGATTTTTTTGTAAAGAATATTTCATCCAAGATACTGAAGGCATCACAGATAATGGACAAAAAAATCAGTGAACTGAATGAGAAGATCTTTTTCAGGGAGGATGCTCCAACAGTATTAGCACTTAATTATATTGGAACAGTGTTTTTCTGATTGCAAAGCACAGAGATAAAATGCATAATATATGAAATATGTGTGTGAATATGTGTGGGTATAAAATCTTTCTTAATTCGGAAAATTCAGGAAATGGTAGGGCAATTTTTTGCACTATATTTTTTATATTATGAAGGCTAAGTTTCAAAGCAGTGGTCACTTGTCCAAGGAAAAAACAAATTCAACAGTTATCACTCTAGGTAGAAATAAAAATTTGTGAAGGATATTTATTTTTGACTCCCAAAATGTGAAAGCTTTGGTCTAATCCAGTGAATCTCTAAATCAATGGTTAAATCCTGAAGAGGCCTGGACATTTGAAGATTTATAATGTTCCTAAGGGATTCTGGTTCCCCCTAAAGAAAGTTGGAGGTGACAGAGCATGTACTAGGACAA
>NW_026652280.1:74318524-74328121 GCF_009828535.3 Hylobates moloch | reverse complement strand
TTCCTTTAGCGAGAGAGAGTGCATGAGTTAAGGCAATCAGTTCAGCTTGTTGGGAAGTGGTGGAGGGAGGAAGTGCAGCAGCTTCGGTAATAGAAGTGTGGGACACAACAGCATATCCAGCTTTAGCTGGTGAAAATTGATTGGGTTTAGAAGAACTGCCATCGATAAACCAAGTGTGGTCTGGGTTTGGAATTGGAAGAATAGAAATATGAGAAAAGGGGGAAGATGCTCTGTGTATTAGGGAAATACAGTCATGTGGTTCAGGACTTGTGTTGGGTGCAGAGTGAGAAGCTGGGTTGAAACTGGGCCCATGGGTAATAGTTACTGTTGGAATTTCAACAAAGTGTGAATAGAGCTGGAGGAGTTGTGGGGTAGACAATAAATGTGAAAGGTTTGAGGAGGAGATTGATGCCTGAAGGTTGTGAGAACTGTAAAGGGTAAGTGGAGCATAGCCTCTGACTTTAAAGTCCTCTAGAAGTATTAAAGTGGCAGCCATCACTTTAATACACAGACATGAGGGCCAGCCCAGAACTGTGAGGTCAAGTTGTTTTGATAGAAAGGCAACAGGGAGCTGTCTCCAGGGCCTTTTTTAGAGAGCAAAAGGAAGAATGGGGAAAAGGCTTAGGGCCTATGGGATCAGCTAAGTTACCCTTTGTGAGCCTGTAAAGTGGCTTGGTTAGGATAGCAAGCCTGGTATCCAGAGTCGGAAATATCCAACAATGCCTAAGAAGTAAAGGAGTTGTTGTTTGGTAGTGGGGTTGGGTCTGGGAGAACAACTGAATACCTTCTGCAGGAAGGGGATGTGTATGTTGATAGAGGATTATACTGAGATAGATAACACTCGGGGAAGAAATTTGTGCCTTGGAGGGGGATACTAGGTACCCCCTTTGAGTAGATATGTTGAAGAAGCAGGATAGTGTCCTGCTGGGAAGATTGGTAAGAGGGCCTCAAAGAAGATCAACAAAATATTGAATAAGGTGGGAGGCAGATGGGTAAAAAGAAACAGATTATGAGAAAGGGCCTGGCCAAAGTAGTGTAGGCTGTCCCTTAAGACTTGGGGCAGAAGAGTCCATGAAAGTTGTTGGGATTGGTGGGTGTCAGAGTAAGTCCAAGTAAAGGTGAAAAGAGGCTTGGAGGAGGGATGCAAGGGGATAGTAAAGAAGGTGTCTTTGAAGTAGATAACAGAATAGTGAGTTGTGGAAGGCAGTATTGAAGATAGAAGGGTGTACGTGTTTGGCACTATAGGATGGACGAGAAGGATGGTTTGATTAATAAAGTGAAGATCCTGAACCAATCTGTAAGATTCATCCAGTTTCTGGATGGGTAAGATAGGGAAGTTTTAAGGAGAATTTGTAGGCTTTAAGAGGCCATGTTGTAACATGTGGGCGATAACAGGCTTTAACCCTTTTAAAGCCTGCTGTGGGATGGGATATTGGCATTGAATGGGGTAAGCGTGCTTAGATTTTAATGGTATGATAAGGAGTGCATGATTGGTCACCAAGGTAGGAGTAGAGGTATCCCCTACTTGTGGATTAAGGTGGGGAGATACAAAGGGAGGATGTGAAAGAGGACTTAAGTTGGGTAAAAATGCAGCAATAAAATGTGGCTGTAGCCCAGGAATAGTCAGGGAAGCAGATAATTCAGTTAAAATGCCTCAACCTAATAAGGGACCTGGGCAGGTGGGGATAATTTAAAAGAAGTGCATAAAAGAATATTGTCCAATTTGGCACCAGAGTGGGGGAGTTTTAAGAGTTTTAGAAGCTTGGCTGTCAATACCCACAACAGTTATGGAGGCAAGGGAAACAGGCCCTTGAAAAGAAGGCAACGTGGAGTGGTTTGACTCTGTATTAAGAAGGAGACGGACTTATCCTCCACTGTAAGAGTTACCCGAAGCATCTGTGATGGTCCAGGAGTTTTTGGGTCCGTGGATAAAATGTGTCCCATTTGTCTCTACTAGAGAGGAAAAAGAACTGGAATTGGAAGGACAGGGAGATTGAAGGGTAGCAAGAGAGGCTGGAGAAGAGAGTGAAAAGCCTGCTTACCTGATTTGAAATTGGTGAGATGTTCCTTGGGCTGGTTGGTCTGAGGACCTGAAGTCATAGTTGGATTCCTCATGGAGTGAGGTCGAGGACAGGGGACAAGTCTCCCAAAGGAGTCTTCCTGTCCTATGTCTTCAGCACCAAATATCAGGCGAGTCCATGTGAAGAGACCACCAAACAGGTTTTGTGTGAGCAACAAAGCTATTGAATCACCTGGGTGCAGGTGGGCTGAGTCCAAAAATAGTCAGCAAAGGGAGATAGGCATGGGGCAATTTTGTAGGATTAGGGTAGGTAGTGGAAAATTAGTTAAAGGGGATTGTTCTCTTGTGGGCAGGGGCAGGGGTCACAAGGTCCTTGGTGGGGAGCTCCTGAGATTCATTGTCCAGGAGAAGGAATGTCAGAAGGTAATGTCATCAGTTAAGGCAGGAACCAGCCATTTTCATTTCTTTTGTGGTTCTTCAGTTGCCTCAGGCCATCTGGATGTATACTTGCAGGCTTGGGCTCAGAGGCCTCACACTTATGTTTAAAGATGAGGAAATTTGAAAAATAGTTACTTGGAATCTCCAAATGTGTGGGCAGTGCTTGTATATCTTTTGGCTTAATTTGTGAGCTATCAGGCAGTACATAGATCATCTCTTTTCTTACATAAAAAAATCCACCATCTCTTATGATATATGCATGGTAGTGGAAAATCAATAAGGTTGTTATGTGTGCTGGCTGCTGACATCCTGGGAACTGCAAGAGGAAAGGACTCCCAGAGCTCATTGTGTAGATTTTCACTTATCCTTGTACACACTTGTGAAAGAAAAATATCTTGGGCCCCTTCCAACTAGAAATTGCTCAGGGCAAATCTGCCTCCCATTCTGTTCAAAGTTATCCCTCTGCTGACTGAGATAGATGCATATGTGATTGCCTCCTTTGGAAAAGCTAATTAGAAACTCAAAACAATACAACTGTTTGTCTCTCACCTATCTGTGACCTGAAAGTCCCCTCCCTGCTTTGAGTCTCCCTACCTTTGCTTCAAGTTGTTCAACCTTTCCAGACCAAACCAATGTACTTCTTACATATATTGATTGATGTCTCTTGTCTCCCTAAAATGTATAAATCTAAGCTGTGCCCCAGCCACCTTGGGCACATGTCGTCAGGACATCCTGAGTCTATGTCATGTGTGCACATCCTCAACCTTGGCAAAATAAACTTTCTAAATTAACTGAGACCTATCTCAAACTTGGGGGGTTAACATTTTTCGTAACCACAGAAGGATTCTGAGTGGAGATGCCCTAGCCTTTCACAAATATCTTATTGGAACTTGGTATCAGCATGAGCTAACTTTATGGGTCAAACCAATAGGACAATTGGCTGAGGTCTGAGAGCACCCCCTTAGGAGAATCCCTGATCTCCCAAAATTCTGTTGAGATCTAATGTATATTTTGTTGTACATCTCCTCTTCTTTTGGAGTTTCACTTGCTTCCTGAAACGTTCTTGTATCGGTTTGAACCCTGAGAGTGTGCCAACAGACAACAAAATGCAGTATGGAGCAACATGCTCTTTTAATGAGTGCCTGGGTGCAGGTGGGCTGAGGCCTAAAATGGCATCAGCTCCAAGTGAGGATGGGGCAATAGTTTTATAATCTCCTGTAAACAGAAAGTGTCCCAGTCTGATGTTACTGGTACATAGTACCCAGATGGCCTCTTTCTCGATCCTCAGGTGTATGTGTCTTCCTTCTAGGGTACATGTCTTCCATCCAGGGTAGGTGTCTTCTGGCCAGGGTACGTGTCTTCCAGCTGGCTCTCTTCCTGCTTCTGCTATCTTGCTAGCACACACTGCTGGCAGAAGGAGCATTGCACCTTGGGCCTGGGCCTGAGAAGGGAGGACTTATTCATCCCCCCAAGTTTTCAGGCCTTGGAGAGAAATCTTTCATTCCTCTCTATTTGGTTATAGAAAAAGGAAAAGGAACAACTTTTTCAATAACTACTTCAGGCCTGACATAGGGGTGGTGTGGGAACCTTGGAAAAAGAAAAACTAAATTTTGGGGGTATTCTTGAGAGGCCAGCTGGTATCCATTGTGTCCTTGCAGGAGGAGCATTGTCTAGATTGTCTGGCAACTAAATGTAGTTTCAACAAGAGTTTTAATATCTTTTATTATTAGTGGGATAACACAGGGGAAAAAACAGAAGGAACCCGTTGTTGAAGATTACTGTACCTACCAGTATTTTAAATCTTCCTAAATTACAGAACCACCCTCCTAGAAGCTTTGTTGGGTCCCATCCTTTCCAGGTTTGGACTGGTACATGGGCTACTTTTCTGATGTTTGAAGTGATTTCAAGAACCACTTTTCCATGATCGTCTATGTTAAGACAACAATTAGAGATACTAAACTTGCCACAGACCCCACCTTCTTCTGCTAATCTAGTGCTAGCCTGTTTTGATAAATTGACACTTGCATTTGGTTTTGTTGTTGTGCTTACATTTCCAGGGCTGAGGCAGTTTGGTTAGCAATTATCTCTGAAACTGCCTGTTGTCTAATTATTCTATTTAGCATATATATGGAAATGCGATAACACCATGAAACATCCTCAGCCCAAGTGCCAAGACAGTAATATTCAATGATCCATTATAGATGCCATTCATCCTCTTGCCATCTTTGGCTTCCTCCTACCTTTAAGGATCATTTTTCTTTGTTTAGGTTATTATATACAGGGACTCCGAGTGTGTTACTCACTGTTAATGTTTTGGAGGAAGGAGTAGCCTTGGGGGTGAGCTTGACCCTGGTGTGATGGACCCAGTAGGGGAGTCCTTAGACTCTCATTGCAGTTGGTATGCTGAGTATCACAGTGTAGGGGCCTGTCCACTTCAGTTTTAGTTTTTGGTGAGGGTCGGGTTGGCAGATAAACATGTCTGTGCCTGCAAGACAGTTATGTTGAGAGGACAAGGAGGTGTCTACAGGGAGAGGTATGGCCTCATTTGCTGTTTCACGAATGAAAGACCGTGTCTGGATTAAGGAGGGGAGGTAATTCCTGAGTGGCTCAGAGTCTGGTAAGGGTGAAGGCCCTAAGACTAAAGTTTGGCCACACGTGATTTCAAAGGGACTATAAAAAGAGGGTGCTTTTGGTGTTGCATGGAGTCTCACGAGGGCAAAAGGGAAATTTTTTTTGTCCACGACTGGCAGGTTTCTAAGGCCAGTGTGGTGAGTTGGGCATTAAGGGCAGACTTGACCTTTCCAACTTTGCCTGAAGATTGAGGCCTGAAGGGTGTAGAGATGCCTTAGGTAATTTGGCTGATAAAAGGAGGGCCTGTTATTGGATTGGATGCATGTTGGGAGTTCAAAATGGGGAGTTATATGCATAATGAGAGTTTGTGTGATGACATTTGCACCTTCTGAAGTTGTTGGGAACACTTCTACCAACTTGGAGAAAGTACAGACAAAGACTAGAAGATAGTAGAACCATTTATTGGGCAGCATGTGAGTGAAGTCTACTTGCCAATCTTTCCCAGGTACCAGGCCCTGGGCTTGGTGGGTAGGAAAAGGCTGTGGCTGGAGGGAACCTTGGTGTGATACTGAGTAGCAGATAGAGTAGGACTGGGTAATCTACAAACCAAGTAAAGGAGGCGTCTGGAAGGGGTTGTTCTATTATGTTTGGAAAAGTGTAAGAACAGCATTCACACCGAATTGTGTAGGGTCTTGGGTGGTTGTAGCTTCAGGTAAGAGCATGGCTGGGTTTAGATGGGAACTGGTTAGCATGGTAATGTGGGGAGTTTCTATGAATAGAGCATACAGTTGGAGGAGCTGTGGGGCAGAGATGAGACTTAGTACACTGCGGTAAGCTAACATGTCTTTGATGTTACAGGTTGAACCAACTGTTAGGTTGGCATGGAGAGATCATTTTAGGCTTTCAAGAGTGAGGACAGCAGCTACTGCCAAGCTCAGAGACAAGAAAGTCATCCAAGAATTGTGGCTTTAAGCTGTTTAGAGAGGTAGGCAACAACCTGGAGGGTGGGTCCCTTAGACTGGGTTAGAACACCTACTGCAACTCCATGCGGGTTAGCGGTATAGAAGGAGAAAGTTTGGTGAGGTCTGGGAGAGTGAGAATGGGGGCCAAGGTGAGAGCCTTCTGGAGGATGGAAAGGTTGGATAATAGACTGTGCAGGGTTTAAAGGCTCATGGAGAGGGCCTTTAGCAGCCTGGTATAACAGTTTGGCAAATAGAGTGAAGGAGGGAACCCAGAGCCTAAAATAACCCACTAGTCCTGGAAAAGAGAGAATGTCTTGCTTAGTTTGCAGAGGTGGAAGGGAGCAGAGGTGCAATATGCAGTTGGTTGTGAGCCCTTGAGGTCATGGGGTAAGAGCTAGGCCTATATAGGTGACTGAGGAGGTGCATATTTGTGCTTTCTTAGGGGAGACCCGATACCTCCATTCTGTCAAGAGGTTTAAAAGAGAGATAGTATGGGCATTGCAGTCTCTTTGAGAGGTGCCACACTGGAGCAGATCATTAACATATTGGAGAGTGGATGGTTTTAGGGATAAGGTACAGAGGTCATGAGCAAGGGCCTGCCCAAAATGGTGGGGGCTGGCTCTGAAACCTTGAAGTAGTGTGCACCAGGTGAAGTGACGTGAAAGGGGGCTTTTGGGGTTTTCCCATGCAAAGACAAAAAGATTTGGGGAATCAGGGTGTAAAAGAATTGTGAAAAAGGCATCTTTTAAGTCTAGGACAGAAAAATGGGTGGTATTGGAGGGAATCATGGAAAGTAAAGTGTATGGATTAGGAACTACTGGACATACTGGGAGTACAGCTTAGCTAATGAACATGAAGTCCTGGACTAAACAATACATTTCATCTTGCTTTTTGACAGGCAGAATTGGTGTGTTAAAAGGGGAGTCGGTTGAGCAGAGTAGGTGACTGGGAAGGAGGCAAGAAATGATAGGCTTTAGGCCTAAAAGAGCTGCTTGGGGGATTGGATACTGCTTCTGTGATAGGAACTGGATGGAGACTTTAAGGGTAATGTGGATGGGAGTGTGGTGTTTGGTGATGGGGGTGTGTAGGTATCTGAAACAGTGGGGTTAACTATGGATAGGAGATAAGGAAAGGTTGCATGTTTTAAGGTGGGAGGTTGGAGGAGTAGAAGAAAGTTATAAGCCCCAGAGTGGTCTGGGTTGATGCATTGGGTCCTATTGGGAACATGGAAGTGGAAAGTAGTGTGGAGTTTTGAAAGGATGTCTCTGCCTAGGAGTAGATTTGGACATTCGGGCAGGGCTAAGAAATAGTGTGTGAAGAAAAAGGTGTGAAAGGAGCAGAAGAGTGGAGGCGTGGCTCAAGGTTTGGCGACTTGACTCTCAATTAGCACAACAGAGACTTGGGAGGCCTAGGAGGGTCCTGGAAAATTAGGCAAAGTAGAGTAGGTTGCCCCAGAATTAATTGAAAAAAAAATGCTGGCCTACCTGCCACCACCAGGGTTACCCTGGACTTTGATGAAGCAATGGTAGTTGCCAGGAGATCCATCCCATGGCACCCTCAGCCTTCTGAGGCAAGGCTGATGAGATCCTAGTAGGAGGTTTTGGCCAGCTTAGGAAGGGATGGTGGCAGTCCTTGTGGGGGCCACTCACAGTCCAACTTGCAGTGGGGTCCTCCGCAGAGGGGGCATGGCCTGGAGGGCTTACTGGATTTGGGCATTGTCTTGACCAGCAGCCCTCATTATCACACTTGAAACAGGCACCAGGTGGATGTGGATTGCTAGGAGAGTTCTATGTGGAGCTGCAGCCCCATGTGCCCTTGATGGCAAAGGGAAGCATTTGAAACTCTGCCTGTTTTTGCCTTTTACTTTCCTCATCACAACTGTGAATGACTTTGAAGACTAAATTAAGAAGGTCACACTGTGGGGTTTGAGGGCCGTCATCAAGCTTCTGAAGCTAGCACTGAATATTGGGGGTGGATTGGGAGACGAACTGAAGGTTTAAGATAGTGGTTCCTTCTGGGCTGGCTGTGTCTATACTTTCTTATGGCTTCAGTTAAACAAGAGAGAAAAGGTGCTGGGTTTTCATCGGGACCCTGGGTGATTTCTGAAAGTTTTTCATAGTTGACTTCTTTATGGGCAACCTTTTTGAGTCCTGCAAGGAGACAGACAATCATGTAGTCTTGATGGCGGCATCCGGGGACCTTCTCTTGATAATCCCAGTGGGGGTCCTGGTTGGAGACTGCCTCTGTGCTAGCAGGCTGGGCAGAAGCCTGGTGATGAATGGTATCAGCATGTGCCTGAGCTAGGGTCCAGATACAGTCTCAGTCTTCTGGAGTAAGGGTGGAAGACAGGATAATGTAGAGGTCATGCCAGGTTAGTTCATAAGACTTGGTAAGGTACTGAGTGTCCCTAATATAAGAAATAGGGTCTTCTTGAAGAGAACCAAGTCTTGTTAATTTGAGAGAGATCAGTGAGGGAAAAGGGAACATGAACTCTAACAATACTTTGAGTTCCTGTTACTTCCTGAGGGGGGCACTCTAGCAATGGCACTGAAGTGTAGGGCCTGGTCCAAAGATGGCGCCTGAGCAAGTGTCAATGGGAGTGAAGGAAGAAGCTGGAAGTGGTTCCTGCTGAGGATTCAAAGGGGGAAGGGGGCTTGAGTTGATAGGCAGTGGAGAATAGACTGGAGTGTAAGGTGGCAGGATGGGTTTATAGGCTTCAGGAGAGGGTGGTAAGGAAAGAGAATGGGTACAGGCAATGCTACAGTTGTTTTGAGAAGAAGACAATGTAGGAAAAGAAGTGGTTACATTTAGAAGTAGGGAAGATGGTGGCTGGGAAGATAAAGAGGAGGCTTGTGGGAGTTAAAGAACATGGATGGTTGAGAGGGAGAGGTAGGGTCTGGGAGGGGTGGGCAGTCAACTGGATCAAACAAGGAAAAAGAGGTAGAGTCAGGAGGAGAAAAGTGAACTGGGCAAAGGGACTGAGGAGGAGGATTTGAACAGGTGAGCAAGAACTGAAGAGGCCAGGTTATGATCTCAGTGTAAAAAGGCCTCCATAATAGGGAATTTCTCCCAATTTCTCCAGGCATCAGCATTAATTGCTTAAATCAGTTAAAACTCTAAAGTCGAATGTTCATTTATGGGCTGTTTGGACCCATTATCTAATTTGTACTTGGCCAGGCTATATTGCAAAAAAGGACAAGGTGCTTAGGGTGGATATCTTTCCTGAGGCTTAAGGTTTGTGGGTATTTATGAGGCAGCCTAGAGGACTGTCCTTTGGAATGGAAGATTCAAAATTTCCCACAATGGAGGGCAGGCTCAAGAGAACAGGGAAAAGGAGACCATCCTGGATGGCCAGAGGGAGACAATAAAAGGAGTGATTGTCACAACTGCCTTATTTCATTCACAGAATGGGATCAAATGGCTTATAGGCTTCCCCTAAGACCGGATTATCAGAGAGTGCCTGGCACACCCTGGAGCCTTCTTGGACCAATGCTGGATTTTCCCACTGGAGAAACCAAGAGAGGCCATGTAGATTTTTCCCTGTTAATTGGGGTCCTGGAAAACTTACTGGTAGGTGAGATCAGTAATGATTTTCATGCAGAGGGG
>NW_026652280.1:74303019-74318514 GCF_009828535.3 Hylobates moloch | reverse complement strand
TCCTTTGAGGCATAAAGATTGCTTTACTTATTAAATAGTATTACAATATGTGATCTAGAAAGTTAGATCTGAGCCATAAGATTATGCTTTTTCTATTAATGAAACCATATTTATAAAAATATTTTTTCTACTCCTACATACTGGCATCAATTAAAGATGACTCACATCTGTTTATAGTGAGGGAAATAAATAAATTAATTAAAATGTTAAAAATAAGGACTTGCGCAGGCTAGCAGAGGCATAATAATAATTTTTTAAAAACCTTAGATTATTAGATGATGTCCTGGAGTTCTTTTTTTTTTCTAGAATATAGCCTAGTCTCAAAAGCCTGCCAAAGTAAAGTAAGATCTGTTGTTAAGAGAATGATAATGATGTGTGTTCTCCTGCAGATTTGTTAGTTCAATACATAGATTCACCTCCAGATCCATGAGTTTTAAATGGACCTGATGCCTTCTGCTGGCACACTGTCTGCAGATAATTTGCCTCATATTTAAAGATATCTTCATCCTACTTCATAATTTAAAATCTAAATAATTTATTTAGATAAGGTATAGAGATTGATTCCACAGGTCATGTTTCTCTAGGGTGTAATGTCTTGGTGCCAGGAGCTATGCTGAGGTCATGACAATGATGTATTCTTTAGATCAGCCTTGTTTACAGATTTCTTTGAACCCAACCCCTGCCTCTGGCTCATGAAGCAGGAAAGGAAAAAATGCATTCACTGGGGTATATTGTAAAATGGTCAATATCTACTTCCAACATGTTCTCTTGGTCTCCAAGCCTGATGTAATGCTTTAACTATACAGAATGTTTGTTACTGAAACCACTTCCGTGCTGTTACATGTGTCCGTGTGAAGAGAACACCAAACAGGCTTTGTGTGAGCAATAAAGCTCTTTAATCACCTGTGTGCAGGTGGACTGAGTCCAAAAAAGGAGTCAGTAAAGGGAGATGCGCATGGGGCAGTTTTATAGGATTTGGGTAGGTAGTGGAAAATTGCAGTTAATGGGGACTTTTCTCTTGTGAGCAGGGGTGACAGTCACAAGATGCTCAGTGGGGAGCTCATGAGATTCATTGTCCAGTAGAAGGAATGTCACAAGATCAATTGATCAGTTAGGGTGGGGGAGGAACAAATCACCATGGTGGAATGTCATCAGTTAAGGAAGGAACTGGCTATTTTCACTTCTTTTGTCATTCTTCAGTTGCCTCAGGCCATCTGGATGTATACATGCATGTCACAGCAGACACAATGGCTTAGTTTGAACTGAGATGCCTGACATTCCTGTCTTCTTATATTAATAAAAACAAAACAAAATAGTGGAGAAGTGTTCAGGCAGCACAAAAATTTGGGGATGATATGGAGAGATAATGGGTGATGTTTCTCAGGGCTGCTTTGAGTGGGATTAGTGGTGGCATGGGAACCTAGAGTGGGAGAGATTAAACTGAAGAAAGATTATGGGGTAAGTGGTGACATTGTGTCTTCCATTTAGTATCTCAATTCATACAAAACCTCATCCAGGCCATCACCAATCATTCTATATGACAAATGCTCCTTCTAACACAATGTCACCACTTACCCCATAATCTTTCTTCAGTTTAATCTCTCCCACTCTAGGTTCCCATGCCACCACTAATCCCACTCAAAGCAGCCCTGAGAAACATCACCCATTATCTCTCCATATCATCCCCAAATTTTTGTGCTGCCTGAACACTTCTCCACTATTTTGTTTTGTTTTTATTAATATAAGAAGACAGGAATGTCAGGCATCTCAGTTCAAACTAAGCCATTGTGTCTGCTGTGACATGCATGTATACATCCAGATGGCCTGAGGCAACTGAAGAATGACAAAAGAAGTGAAAATAGCCAGTTCCTTCCTTAACTGATGACATTCCACCATGGTGATTTGTTCCTCCCCCACCCTAACTGATCAATTGATCTTGTGACATTCCTTCTACTGGACAATGAATCTCATGAGCTCCCCACTGAGCATCTTGTGACTGTCACCCCTGCTCACAAGAGAAAAGTCCCCATTAACTGCAATTTTCCACTACCTACCCAAATCCTATAAAACTGCCCCATGCGCATCTCCCTTTACTGACTCCTTTTTTGGACTCAGTCCACCTGCACACAGGTGATTAAAGAGCTTTATTGCTCACACAAAGCCTGTTTGGTGTTCTCTTCACACGGACACATGTAACAGCACGGAAGTGGTTTCAGTAACAAACATTCTGTATAGTTAAAGCATTACATCAGGCTTGGAGACCAAGAGAACATGTTGGAAGTAGATATTGACCATTTTACAATATACCCCAGTGAATGCATTTTTTCCTTTCCTGCTTCATGAGCCAGAGGCAGGGGTTGGGTTCAAAGAAATCTGTAAACAAGGCTGATCTAAAGAATACATCATTGTCATGACCTCAGCATAGCTCCTGGCACCAAGACATTACACCCTAGAGAAACATGACCTGTGGAATCAATCTCTATACCTTATCTAAATAAATTATTTAGATTTTAAATTATGAAGTAGGATGAAGATATCTTTAAATATGAGGCAAATTATCTGCAGACAGTGTGCCAGCAGAAGGCATCAGGTCCATTTAAAACTCATGGATCTGGAGGTGAATCTATGTATTGAACTAACAAATCTGCAGGAGAACACACATCATTATCATTCTCTTAACAACAGATCTTACTTTACTTTGGCAGGCTTTTGAGACTAGGCTATATTCTAGAAAAAAAAAAGAACTCCAGGACATCATCTAATAATCTAAGGTTTTTAAAAAATTATTATTATGCCTCTGCTAGCCTGCGCAAGTCCTTATTTTTAACATTTTAATTAATTTATTTATTTCCCTCACTATAAACAGATGTGAGTCATCTTTAATTGATGCCAGTATGTAGGAGTAGAAAAAATATTTTTATAAATATGGTTTCATTAATAGAAAAAGCATAATCTTATGGCTCAGATCTAACTTTCTAGATCACATATTGTAATACTATTTAATAAGTAAAGCAATCTTTATGCCTCAAAGGAACTATTTCTCTTACCAGACATCAGTCTATTTAGTGTTCAAGAAATCTTAGTCCAAATATATGACACAGATCAAGTGACTAAGTATTGACATTTTGAAATTGACATTGAAAAAAGAAGTCCATGTTTTTTGGATTGCAAATTGATTCATGTACATAACTAAAACAACAACAACAAAATACATTCTTCAAATTAATTTTTTAAATCATAGTGTAGAGATTTTTGTGTCTGTTCACAAATACTCCACATAGTGGAAAAAAGAAGATTTCTTTATATGCCAAAAAAACACAAATATTCCACTATATGGAAAACTGTTTCCTAATGCAGCTATATGGAAAACTATATGGAATATTTGTGGTTTTTTGGCATACAATGAGATCTTCTTTTTTTGGCATATAAAGAGATCATATTTCCTGTATCTCTTATGGAGATATCATAATATTATCCTGTAAAGCTAAAGGTTGGCACATCCTGAAATGCATTCCTGCCAACTGTATTCCTAGGGACATGTTGAAAAATGTTCATAGTTGCACTGTTCATAGTAGTCAAATATTCACTAATGGGATAATGAATAAGCACACTTTTAAATGATAAGAGTAGAATGTGGTATAGAAGTGAAAACAATTCAACAACAACATTCAACAATGGAAAAAAAATTAGTAACTTAAAGTTGAGGGAAAAAATTGTAAAAACTCCTTCAGTTTTTTCATATAGTATGATAAATTATGTACAAGTCTAAACCAAGGAAAAATAAAAAATAGATATCTGAGAAAGATAACTTGCTTTTAAGAAGTAAGATAATTATACATTAAAACATCAGGACATTGGTTACTTTTAGAGTGAGGCAGGGGGCAGGATAGGAAAGGAGTTAAAATAGATTTGGTCATTGGTAATGTTTAAATTTGGAGGATAGATAGTAAGTTTACAAGTATTTGATGCACAATTTAAATAAAGGTAGAAAAATCCGTAATATGAAGTTGATAAAGGAGTCTGGAAATACATGAACTCTGCAGTTGACATCTTATTAGCAGAACTGTTTTCTTCTGCTTGTTTGTTGTTTTTGCTTTCTTTTGTGTTGACTCCATTTTTGATCAGGGTTTCTTTACTCATGGTAAGATTACAGGCAGGAGTTGTGGGTCTGCTCCTTCAGAAACCCCTTTAGGAAAAAAGAACCAGCATTACACAATATAACCATGTAAGATACTTGCACACATACCCCCTGAATATAAAGTTTTTATAAAGGAACAACTTTTCCTAAGAGTTCAAACAAAAGTACTAAGTCTGCATTTCATTTGCTGCTGGATGCCTGACCTGATCATTGCAGCTTTGGAGATATGTTTTCTCATGATCAAAAGAGAGTCGTATTTCCATCCTTGAGAGATATTATTACCCAAACCTTACATACTGTATACAGACAGGTTGTGATGGTTCAGAGGAATATCAGGGTTGAGTTATCCAAGAAGGAGGATGAATTCCTGTTGGGCGTGCACAGTCAGGGCCCACTGAGGCAGTTTTTAAAGCTCATCTTCAGCCATCATTATGAAACAGGTAGATGTGTCTGCAAAACTGTTTAGATATTGTGCAGCAAAACATCAAATGTCCTGCAAAGGGTTGAGTGCATCCTCTTTATTGATACTACATTCCACACCACATCAAGAAATATATCACATTTCTATTATGGGGGACAACCTAACATATTTCATGTCTTGTGATATCTCCCAGTGCTGCTGATTGTGCTAGTGTTGTAGGACTTTCTCCTTAGTTCAGCTAAAAATGGGATCCTTGTCACGTTGCCAGCAGAAATTAGGCTTTAAGGCACTTTGAAGGGTGAGAAAAATGGAATTCATTGGCCTTAAGGGAACAAAAGGGAAACAGAGACTCTCAGCAGAGCAAGACTCTTGCTAGTATAGGTTTCCCACCTCACAGATTGAATCCCAGGTACCACCCAGGAAGAGGAGGGGCAAGACTGCTCCTCTTCCCTGCAAAGAGGTAAACTTCTGGAAGCTCTACCCCAGTGCACATTCCTCCCAGTGAGAAGGTTGGGAATTGAACAATGAGAACTCATGGACCCAGGAAGGGGAACATCACACTCTGGGGACTGTTGTGGGGCGGGGGCAGGGGGGATGGACAGCATTAGGAGATATACTTAATGCTAAATGACGAGTTAATGGGTGCAGCAAACCAACACAGCACATGGATACATATGTAACAAACCTGCACATTGTGCACACGTACCCTAAAACCTAAAGTATAATAATAAAATTAAAAAAAAAAGGAAGCAAAAAAAAAAAAAGAGAAGGTTGGTAGGAGATTCTTCAGGGGACTCTTTCTTCTTCGCTGTCTCACTAGTAATAATCTATGAAAGGGATTGTTGCAAGATCAAACTTCATTTCTATTTGCTGCCTTCTAAATTAGTGGCCTTAATGTAGTTCAAAAAGAAACAGAAGAGATTATTTTGTTTAACAACGTAGAGGTAGTTTTTCAGAAAACATAATTATAAATTGTGACTCAAATTCTTTTTCAACTTCTTTCATTTGTTTTATTCATTCATTCACTGACTAAACTCTTGATTATTAATTGTATACTAGAAATTGTGATTTATAAATGCCTATTTTGGTGGCTAGAGTGCAGAACAAGATAGTCATGACGCCTACCTTCAATAAGTGCTTATAATTTATAGAACATGCTAAGAGTTTGAGGAAGAAATAAAGTTTCTTTCTTGGTTTCTACCCGCATGTAAACAATTTTTCTTTAAGTTCTTTAAGTTCTAGGGTACAAGTGCATGACGTGCAGATTTGTTACGTATGTATACATGTGCTATGTCGGTGTGCTGCACCCATTAACTAGTCATTTACATTAGGTATATCTCCTAATGCTATCCCTCCCACCTCCCCACTCCCCCCACCCCACCGCAGGTCTTGGTGTGTGATGTTCCCCTTCCTGTGTCCAAGTGTTCTCATTGTTCAATTCCCGCCTATAAGTGAGAACATGCGGTGTTTGATTTTTTGTCCTTGCGATAGTTTGCTGAGAATGATGGTTTCCAGCTTCATCCACGTCCCTACAAAGGACGTGGACTCATCATTTTTTATGGCTGCATAGTATTCCATGGTGTATATGTGCCACATATTCTTAATCCAATCTGTCACTGTTGGACATTTGGGTTGGTTCCAAGTCTTTGCTATTGTGAATAGTGCTGCAATAAACATACCTGTGCATGTGTCTTTATAGCAGCATGATTTATAATCCTTTCGGTATATACCCAGTAATGGGATGGCTGGGTCAAATGGTATTTCTAGTTCTAGAGCCCTGAGGAATCGCCACACTGACTTCCACAATGGTTGAACTAGTTTACAGTCCCACCAACAGTGTAAAATTGTTCCTATTTCTCCACATCCTCTCCAGCACCTGTTGTTTCCTGACTTTTTAGTGATGGCCATTCTAACTGGTGTGAGATGGTATCTCATTGTGGTTTTGATTTGCATTTCTCTGATGGCCAGTGATGATGAGCATTTTTTCATGTGTCTTTTGGCTGCATAAATGTCTTCTTTTGAGAAGTGTCTGTTTATAACCCTTCACCCACTTGTTCATTAATCACTTAGATCAGGATTTGTAAGTGTGTGAGTTCATGGTTCCAGAGCTCATGTGGTCTTATGCAAAAATCCCATGCACTTCTTTATGTAAGTCTACTCTTTTGGGTTCCACAGGGCTACACTTTCATGACTTTATCATGATTCTTTGAACATGCATCTTGAGATCCTGCAGAGATTCTTTTATGTGTTTGTTTAACCCTACATCTTTTTGTTGGCTCCATTCTGTAATCTCTCTATCTGTTTTCTTTGGGTGACTGCACACAAACACATAATTTAAGCTGTCATTTACAAATAATAATTTCAAAATCCAGTTCTGCAGTACTGACTTAAAATTGATACATAAAAAATCAACTGTCTACTGAATATTTTCACTTTTCAATCCCATGGCTACCGGAATTTGAACCTGTCCTCATTGCTTTGCTTTAATTCTAGGATCCTCAATCTGAGATTCTATTACTTAGCCATGAGAAATGTCTTTCATCATTATCACTTTCTAGTGCTCTCTGGTCTTCAGTTTAGGCTAGTGTAAAGAAAATATGTGGTAAGAGGAAAAATGAGAGAATAAAACAGTTGTTAGTACAAATATTAATATTGAAATTACTAAATAGGTAACCTGGGCAAGCTGCTTAATTTCTGTGAGTTTTGGTTTTCTCTCACATGATATGTTTTTGTTAACACCTTTCTCCTGGAATAATTTTGTGAATTTAAAGATATAACTTATATAAAATGGCAAGCACAGAGCCTAGTATATATAATGTATCTGATAAATATTTGATGATGTAATATTATTACAATAAAATGTATTTCTTAATAAATGTTTTCTACTTACATGAGTTAGTAAATCAAATGGAAATAAATTTTAAAAAATATGAGATTTGGTGCACATCACACATTTCAATCCTCAGACCACTTGAAATAAATATGTGGTTTATTGGTGGGTGTTGTCTATAGCCTACAGAAGAGAATCTCTAGTTTCAGAGCTGCACTCTGCCTTCCCTGGACTTTACTTGCAAATTTATGTGCACAGGTGTATTACAGGAGAGAGAAAAGTCTATTTCCTAATGCAGCAAGTGGTGGCTTAGAGCACTGGGTGAGAGCAGAGTTAATGTCTTGCTGACCCACTTTTTTTAAACCAGTGATATTATTTTTGATTCTTCTTGTTTTCTATTACCCTCTCCACCACCCATTTTATTCCTCCTCTTTTTCACCAGTACTTTTGGTGTGCTTGAGGTACCTAACAACTCCACATCCTTGTTCGTATGTATATGGGAAGGATTAACTTGTTATTATAGATGAAATAGACAAAACAAAACTTCAATATGATTATCAAAAGAAGAGAAACTTCAAAGAATAATTCTCTCTAGAATGCTAATCTCTTACATCATTATGCATTAAACTATTCCCTCAAAGTTGGAGAAAGAAACATTTGAAATAAATTTTATAAGAAGGCTACTTTCCAAAAGGAATAGACAGACAACACTAAGAGGCTCTTCTAACAGGTAAGATTATTTCCATCTTTGAGAGCTCAGAGAGTTATCACTACCGATTAACTCAAAATAATTTAAAAATATATTTGTATACATCTCATAATTATACAGTTCCCACATCCTCTGAAAATGAAAGGGGAAGAAAATAATAACCTAAATTTTTAAAATTTACTGTTAATATAGGAAATAAATAGAATGAAATATTATCTCTGAAATAAAATGATCTTTTGATATCAACAAATATTTTATGAGCACCAGGCATGTGTAAAGCCATCATTGTGTGGGGAGAGAAGAATGCATTTACTGCTGTAAGTTTTATTACAGTTTCTTGAAATGGCAGAGTGAATAAAAGCCATTTTTTTAATGTAAGCCACTGGGAAAGATAAGTGATTATTAAATGTCAACATGTACTAAAAGCTTAGAAGAGATTATGTCTGATAAATAATTAGAGAAAAGGTTAATAGAGAAAGTGACCATGACAAAATTTCCAGAGAATGCCAGATTTTTCATCTCCAAATTACAGATTTGAAGAAAATATAGTCAATCACAGCACAGACTTCTCACTACTTGCTTGTTTTGAAAGTGATATCGTAAGAATAAAATTTGAAATTAGTAGACATCTGAGATTTAGTATAAAAATTAAATAATCCTCAGAAAATGTTCAGAGTAAGCATGAAAATGTGGAAGCTAAATATTACACAGCGAAGGTGAAAGATAATGTGCTATATATGTGGTAGAGTCATTGCTCAAAACATTTTGGTAAAGAAATCTTCCCTCCTTTGCTCAATATTGTCCCTACCCAACCTTCTTCCACGTGTCATGTTATCTATTCTTGCCCCACAAGAATGCTCCTGCTCTCTGTCAAGTATGATTTGGAAAGAGGGACATTTAAATATTAATTTCATATCATTTGGGGCAATCAGATATAGGAAGCACAAATAGTGGATATTAAATTTTATGATGAACTTTTGATTCTCTGGCCAGGCTGTTTTGAAGGGCATTCCTTGATTAGATAGCAGAAATCATGAGACTCGGTTATATACAGGAAGGAGCTCAAGGAGAGTAGATTATATCACACTTGAATTGATACCATCTCACACCAGTTAGAATGGTGATCATTAAAAAGTCAGGAAACAACAGGTGCTGGAGAGGATGTGGAGAAATAGGAACAATTTTACACTGTTGGTGGGACTGTAAACTAGTTCAACCATTGTGGAAGTCAGTGTGGCGATTCCTCAGGGATCTAGAACTAGAAATACCATTTGACCCAGCCATCCCATTACTGGGCATATACCCAAAGGACTATAAATCATGCTGCTATAAAGACACATGCACACATATGTTTATTGCGGCACTATTCACAATAGCAAAGACTTGGAACCAACCCAAATGTCCAACAGTGATTGACTGGATTAAGAATATGTGGCACATATACACCATGGAATACTATGCAGCCATAAAAAATGATGAGTTCATGTCCTTTGTAGGGACGTGGATGAAACTGGAAACCATCATTCTCAGTAAACTATGGCAAGGACAAAAAACCAAACACCTCATGTTCTCACTCATAGGTGGGAATTGAACAATGATAACACATGGACAAAGGAAGGGGAATATCACTCTGGGGACAGTTGTGGGTTGGGGGGAGGGGGGAGGGCCAGCATTAGGAGATATACCTAATGCTAAATGACGAGTTAATGGGTGCAGCAAACCAACATGGCACATGGATGCATATGCAACAAACTTGCACATTGTGCACATGTACCCTAAAACTTAAAGTATAATAATAATAAAAAAGTTACATTTACACCATACTGTAGTCTGTTAAATGTGCAATAGCAATATGTCTAAAAAAATACATACCATAATTTAAAAATACCTTATTGCCAATAAATTCTAAAGATCAAAAAAAAAAAAGAATTTTGGGGACAAAGCAACTTGGGACAACTTGTTTTGTTTACTGCAAAGAATGGTAAATTATGCATAGAAATGAGTGACAATAGGTTCTCAAATATAGAAGTCTATTGTAACTAATTTAGGGAGGGCTGAGTGGTTTAAGAGATTCCTTAAGGAAAACAATTCTCACCGTGGCCTCTGTAATACCACACAGAAACATAGAAGGAGACTCTTAACCCTGGATTCCTCTCCCATCTGTCCTCCACCATTTCCTGGTTGCTTTTATGTTAGCTCTTCTCTGTTACCTCCAACATCAATACATCATCTGTTTAGTATTGTTTCAACCAGTGTATCTAGCCATCCTAAAGTGGGCTAATCTTGTTTGAAGAGTTGTGGAGAGTGCAGTAGTTATTAGAACATGTGCTGTATTACCGATAATGCTTTGTCTCCAGACTATTGTAACCCACTTTCGTGTCTGATTACTTCGAGAATTTATTGAAAGGTGTTAACACTACTCTGCAAATAAAATGGATGTAGAGTCATACACATAGACATGCACAAAATTGTGCATCAATGTCAGAAGGCTATGAAAAACATCAAGGCTCTCCTTGCATCTCTAAATAGCCAAGGATTCATATAAAGAAAATAACCCAACAAATTCTTGAGATGATCATTTTTATGGGAGTCAGAGTCCCAAATTCTTTCTTGGCCTTGTGGTGCAGAGTATATCTTGTTCTCCAGGTCATGGATCTAATTCATGGAGTTATCTGAGATTGATCTCAGCTTTTTTTGTTTGTTTGTTTGTTTGTTTTTTGCTTTTTAATTCAGAAGCATATTTGTCAGTCTGCTATTCATAATACATAGAAATCTCCAATAAGTAATAAGTGGATGTGTCTGTCCATCACAATAGTACTGAAATAATTAGATACTATTATTACGTTTTTAGTGGAACAGAGAATGTTCAATTACAAAACACTAAGCACTATTAGCAATAGCAAAACAATAGCACAGAAAGCCAAAAAAAAAAAAAAGCACTAAACACCTATATTATATTAAACATTGGGTTTGGTAGAGTGGAGAATAATATGCAGAGAACACAGAGCTTTCCTGTATTCTTATTCCAGGATAGAAGCTAAGCATCCACAAATAACTGAGTTTAAGCAATTGTATGTAGTAGTATAAGAAAAGAATAAGGGAATCCTTTATTTTTATTTCTATTTTTTTATTATACTTTAGGTTTTAGGGTACATGTGCACAATGTGCAGGTTTGTTACATATGTATCCATGTGCCATGTTGATTTCCTGCACCCATTAACTCGTCATTTAGCATTAGGTATCTCTCCTAATGCTGTCTCTCCCCGCCCCGCCCCACAACAGTCCCTGGAGTGTGATGTTCCCCTTCCTGTATCCATGAGTTCTCATTGTTCAATTCCCGCCTACTAGTGAGAACACACGGTGTTTGGTTTTTTGTCTTTGTGATAGTTTACTGAGAATGATGGTTTCCAGTTTCATCCATGTCCCTCCCTGCAAAGGACATGAACTCATCATTTTTTATGGCTGCATAGTATTCTATGGTGTATATGTGTCACATTTTCTTAATCCAGTCTATTGTTGTTGGACATTTGGGTTGGCTCCAAGTCTTTGCAATTGTGAATAGTGCCGCAATAAACATATGTGTGCATGTGTCTTTATAGCAGCATTATTTATAGTCCTTTGGGTATATACCCAGTAATGAGATGGCTGGGTCAAATGGTATTTCTAGTTCTAGAGCCCTGAGGAATCGCCACACTGACTTCCACAGTGGTTGAACTAGTTTACAGTCCCACCAACAGTGTAAAAGTGTTCCTATTTCTCCACATCCTCTCCAGCACCTGTTGTTTCCTGACTTTTGAATGATGGCCATTTTAACTGGTGTGAGATGGTATCTCACTGTGGTTTTGATTTGCATTTCTCTGATGGCGCATGATGACGAGCATTTTTTCATGTGTTTTTTGGCTGCATCAGTGTCTTCTTTTGAGAAGTGTCTTTTCACGTCCTTCACCCACTTTTTGATGGGGTTGTTTGTTTTTTTCTTGTCAATTTGTTTCAGTTCATTGTAGATTCTGGATATTAGCCCTTTGTCAGATGAGCAGGTTGCAAAAATTTTCTCCCATTCTGTAGGTTGCCTGTTCACTCTGATGGTAGTTTCTTTTGCTGTGCAGAAGCTCTTGAGTTTAATTAGATCCCATTTGTCAATTATGGCTTTTGTTGCCACTGCTTTTGGTGTTTTAGACCTGAAGTCCTTGCCCACGCCTATGACCTGAATGGTATTGCCTAGATTTTCTTGTAGGATTTTAATAGTTTTAGGTCTAACATGTGAGTCTTTAATCCATCTTGAATTAATTTTTGTATAAGGTGTAAGGAAGGGATCCAGTTTCAGCTTTCTACATACGGCTAGCCAGTTTTCCCAGCACCATTTATTAAATAGGGAATCCTTTCCCCATTGCTTGTTTTTGTCAGGTTTGTCAAAGATCAGATAGTGGTAGATGTGTGGCAACATTTCTGAGGGCTCTGTTCTGTTGCATTGATCTATGTCTCTGTTTTGGTACCAGTACCATGCTGTTTTGGATACTGTAGCCTTGTAGTATAGTTTGAAATCAGGTAGTGTGATGCCTCCAGTTTTGTTCTTTTGGCTTAGGATTGACTTGGCAATGCGGGCTCTTTTATGGTTCCATATGAACTTTAAAGTAGTTTTTTCCAATTCTGTGAAGAAAGTCGTTGGTAGCTTCATGGGGATAGCATTGAATCCATAAATTACCTTGGGCAGTATGGCCATTTTCATGATACTGATTCTTCCAACCCGTGAGCATGGAATGTTCTTCCATTTGTTTGTATCCTCTTTTATTTCATTGAGCAGTGGTTTGTAGTTCTCCTTGAAGAGGTCATTCACATCCCTTGTAAGTTGGATTGACAGGTATTTTATTCTCTTTGAAGCAATTATGAATGGGAGTTCACTCATGATTTGGCTCTCTGTTTGTCTGTGATTGGTGTGCAAGAATGCTTGTGATTTTTGTACATTGATTTTGTATCCTGAGACTTTGCTGAAGTTGCTAAACAGCTTAAGGAGATTTTGGGCTGAGACAATGGGGTGTTCTAGATATACAATCATGTCATCTGCAAACAGGGACAATTTGAGTTCCTCTTTTCCTAGTTGAATACCTTTTATTTCCTTCTCCTCCTTGATTGCCCTGGCCAGAAGTTCCAGCACTATATTGAATAGGAGTGGTGAGAGAGGGCATCCCTGTCTTGTGCCAGTTTTCAAAGGGAATGCTTCCAGTTTTTGCCCATTCAGTATGATATTGGCTGTGGGTTTGTCATAGATAGCTCTTATTATTTTGAGGTGCATCCCATCAGTACCTAATTTATTGTCAGTTTTTAGCGTGAAGTGTTGTTGAATTTTGTCAAAGGCCTTTTCTGCATCTATTGAGATAATCATATGGTTTTTGTATTTGGTTATGTTTATATGCTGGATTACATTTATTGATTTGCGTATGTTGAACCAGCCTTGCATCCGAGGGATGAAGCCCACTTGATCATGTTGTATAAGCTTTTTCATGTGCTGCTGGATTCGGTTTACCATTATTTTATTGAGGATTTTTGCATCAATGTTCATCAAGGATATTGGTCAGAAATTCTCTTTTTTGATTATGTCTCTGCCACGCTTTGGTATCAGGATGATGCTGGCTTCATAAAATGTGTTAGGGAGGATTCCCTCTTTTTCTATGGATTGGAGTAGTTTCAGAAGGAATGGTACCAGTTCCTCCTTGAACCTCTGGTAGAATTTGGCTGTGAATCCATCAGGTCCTGGACTCTTTTTGGTTGGTAAGCTATTGATTATTGCCACAATTTCAGAGCCTGTTATTGGTCTATTCAGAGATTCAACTTCTTCCTGGTTTAGTCTTGGGAGGGTGTATTTTTCGAGGAATTTATCCATTTCTTCTAGATTTTCTAGTTTATTTGCATAGAGGTGTTTGTAGTATTCTCTGATGGCAGACTGTATTTCTGTGGGAACGGTGGTGATATCCCCTTTTTCATTTTTTATTGCATCTATTTGATTCTTCTCTCTTCTTCTTTATTAGTCTTGCTAGCGGTCTATCAATTTTGTTGATCTTTTCAAAAAACCAGCTCCTGGATTCATTAATTTTTTGAAGGGTTTTTTGTGTCTCTATTTCCTTCAGTTCTTCTCTGATCTTAGTTATTTCTAGCCACGTGCAGAGACACATATAGACTCCAAATAAAGGGATGGAGGAAGATCTAGCAAGCAAATGGAAAACAAAAAAAGGCAGGGGTTGCAATCCTAGTCTCTGATAAAATAGACTTTAAACCAACAAAGATCAAAAGAGACAAAGAAGGCCATTACATAATGGTAAAGGGATCAATTCAACAAGAAGATCTAACTATCCTAAATATATATGCAACCAACACAGGAGCACCCAGATTCATAAAGCAAGTCCTCAGTGACCTACAAAGGGAATTAAACTCCCACACAATCATAATGGGGGATTTTAACACCCCACTGTCAACATTAGACAGATCAGTGAGACAGAAAGTTAACAAGGATATCCAGGAATTGAACTCAGCTCTGCACCAAGTGGACCTAATAGACATCTACAGAACTCTCCATCCCAAATCAATAGAATATACATTTTTTTCAGCACCACACCACACCTATTCCAAAATTGACCACATAGTTGGAAGTAAAGCTCTCCTCAGTAAATATAAAAGAACAGAAATTATAACAAACTGTCTCTCAGACCACAGTGCAATCAAACTAGAACTCAGGATTAAGAAACTCACTCAAAACCGCTCAACTACATGGAAACTGAACAACCTGCTCCTGAATGACTACTGGGTACATAATGAAATGAAGGCAGAAATAAAGATGTTCTTTGAAACCAACGAGAACAAAGACACAACATACCAGAATCTCTGGGACACATTCAAAGCAGTGTGTAGAGGGAAATTTATAGCACTAAATGCCCACAAGAGAAAGCAGGAAAGATCCAAAATTGACACCCTAACATCACAATTAAAAGAACTAGAAAAGCAAGAGCAAACACATTCAAAAGCTAGCAGACGGGAATCCTTTAAAAAGCAGCAGAGGGATTTTCCTGTATCACAAGGCAATTTTTGAAGGCTGCTTAGATGAAGTTTCTTCACAGATGTGTTTTGAAATTTTGTTATTGTTGAAGTAGCTAGAAATGGAAATAGTTGAAGTAGCTAGTATTCCAGGGAAGAAGACAGATACTGATTATTGACTAACCTGTTGACTAAATATTTTTTTTTTTTTTTTTTTTACCTTCTTTTTTTTTTTTTATTGTACTTTAGGGTTTTAGGGTACATGTGCACAATGTGACAATGTGCAGGTTTGTTACATATGTATCCATGTGCCATGTTGATTTCCTGCACCCATTAACTCATCCTTTAGCATTAGGTATATCTCCTAATGCTGT
>NW_026652280.1:74293599-74303003 GCF_009828535.3 Hylobates moloch | reverse complement strand
TCCTTTCCCTTTGTGTTCAGGAATAGAACACTGTGTACTGTGATGAAATGTGTCTCTGCAGAATTCGGGGAAAATGCCTACTCACTACTTACTAAAGAGCGATTTCCGGGACAAGGCAGCATTAGTCAATAGAGACAACGTGTCGTTTTGGGACTATGGTAGCAATGAGATGAGTGCTTATTAAACAATAACATTTTATGTATAAGTATGCAAAGAGGTATAGAGTAATTGAAACGTGATTTTTTTTCTCCCAGAAACTGATCTTGAGATGCCATGACTTTAAAAATTACAATCTCTAGAAAGTACAGTTTCTAGAGATTAAAGGAGTTTTATCTTTTGATTTTATTTTATTTGAAAAGAAGATATGGTCTGTTTAAGATAACACAGCATTGAGACTGAAGCTTGAGGGACAACTTAAACTGATCTCCTCAGGTCCATTTAGAAACAGACCACATCAAACAACTGGCTGCTTTCCACAGTCTCTAAACATTTTTACCTATTTCTTTGCAAATATGTAATTTTTAATTGTATCATTGATGAATGACATGCATACAGAAATGCACACACAAGGCATTCATGTAAAGCTTGATGAATTATTACAAGACAAATATACATACGTAACCAAGAAGTAAAATCAGCCTCACTTATACCACCAAAAATCACTTTCTCCCTCCTTCCCCCATAAAGGTAACCAATGTCTTAAGAGCTAACATTGTATATCACCTTTCTCTTCTTATACAAGTGTTGTATTATAAAAAGTTTAAAACATATACAAAACAAATAAAATAGTATAATAGACCCCATCACTGAGCCTCAACAATTACTAATCAAGTGCCATTTTTGTTTCATCTGTACTTCAACCCTTTCACCACATTCCACTTCGTTATTTTTTTTCAGTTCTTCTTTTGGTGTGTGTGATATCCTGCCTATTTTTATATCTATTCACATCCCACAGAAAAATGTAGGATTGAAGTGATTCATCAAAAAAGTCAAGGCCCAGAAGCACCGTTACTTCAAATGTCTGGGAATTTACAGAGAAGTGTTTTCTTGTCATTGGGTTTTAGATGTGTGTTCTGAAACAGAAGAGTCGCCTGGCATAGACCACAGTCTTGGTTATGGTGATATTTTTAAAATATCACTCAGCAACAAGACTTCAGCAATTCATTCTGGAATCCTGGTTCTCACTTCAAACCACAGTTATACAGTTAGAATCTTCTACTTTATCCCATGTCCTGCTTTGCTTAATCCTTTATTAGTACTGTAACATGAAAATAAGATCGTAAAGATGGGCCAGGCATGGTGGCTCAAACCTGTAATCCCAGCTGTTTGTGAGGCCTGTGTGGGAGGAAGATGACTGAAGCCCAGGAGTTTGAGACTAGCCTAGGCAACAGTAGGGAGACTCCAACTCTACAAATATATTTAAAAAAAAAATTTAGCTGAGTATGGCAGCACTTCTCTGTGGTCCCAACTACTCCAGAGAATGTGGTAGGAGGATTGCCTAAGCCCAGGAGGTTGAGGCTGCAGTGAACTATTTTTGCACCACTGTACTCTAGCCCGGGTGACACAGCAAGATCCTGTACCAAAAAAAAAAAAAGAGGGAGAGAAAGATTGTGAAGATGGAGTAGGGCAATAACATAAGAAATATGGGCCGGGCGCGGTGGCTCACGCCTGTAATCCCAGCACTTTGGGAGGTTGAGGCAGGCGGATTGCAGGGTCAGGAGATCGAGACCATCCTGGCTAACACAGTGAAACCCCGTCTCTACTAAAAAATACAAAAAATTAGCCGGGCGTGGTGGTGGGCGCCTGTAGTCCCAGCTACGCAGGAGGCTGAGGCAGGAGAATGGCGTGAACCCGGGAGGCGGAGCTTGCAGTGAGCCGAGATCACGCCACTGCACTCCAGCCTGGGCAACAGAGCGAGACTCCGTCTCAAAAAAAAAACATAAGAAATATATTTGCACAGTTATGAAAAATAGAATAACTCAGAAAAGTTTAAATAGTTTAAATCAGAAAAGAGAAAGACAGAGACAGAGAGAGCCATAGTCAAGGAGAAGGAATAGCAATTTTTTCTTCTAGAATTTATCCAGTATTCTACTCTTTCCTACTGATTTAAAACTCTATCTTCATGATTTATTAAATTAAAAAAATTAAACTAAGTTTCCAAAGACAGGTGGCTCAATTTCTGGGCAATTCCTTATCATGCAAACTATAGCAAAGTTATTTACAAACCAGAGCTTCAAGAAATGTTCCTGATATCTAATAGATCTAGTCCTCTAACCCTATGCTTCTCACACTTTTTATTACCAAGGCTACTATTCAAACCTAGGCCCATATTCATATCCATTTTAGAACTGGCTTATCAATTAATGTGAAAAAATGTTTCATTATTACAGAGGGAGGAATAAGAGGGTACTAATTCATCATAAAATTAATGTCTCTAAAATCAGGGTCTCTCCTAGAATGTGGAAAGTCAGCCAAATGTGTTTTGCAGGAACTCTGTTTATACAATCAGATTGATGTAAAAAAATAATTTGACTGAAAAGTTTATTACAAAATTTATGAGCCAGTGTCTGATGTAGTGATTTATTGGGTGGAGATTTAGAATTGTGAGCAGAGAATAGGTACCTATGTACTTGTTTATTGTCCAATCAGAGCAAATGAAAATTCATCTCGGTGTCCAGGTATCTCTCTTCCTATTCATGTCCAGGAACCATCTCTTCTTCTTCTTTGCAAACCCTGCTTATGTTGAAATAATGCCTTTGCACTTCTTTAGTATTATTTATTTAACTCTATTTTACCTCATTACCTATGATGTTGCATCATTTATGGGGCTGCCCATGAATATGGGATTCCAATGACTCTCTCAAAGACATTTTCTTAATAATGATCACAGACACAAGTCTGATAACCACAGCCTGCAAGATTTTGTGAAGAAGTTCCTTTCTTGATTATGTCAAATTGACCTTTTGGAATTTTAAAGCATTAGTATAGAACTACGCATCTTCCAACCATGCCTTCTCTTGAGCACATTAGACTATAATCATCGTATTCCTGGAAAGTGATATCTTTTGACATTGTCAATAGCCCTACCTTTCAAACACCACCAACAAGGCGGAGGACAGATGCAAAAACTGACTGGGGAATCAAGAAAAGTGGTTTCATTTATACAAGACATGTCCCTCATCACATATGGCTTAAGACCAACACAGGAGAATACAATGTTGCCATCCTTGCTACCAAAGGAAACAAGAAAGGGCAAATATTGGACAGCTCAGTCAACACTCCCGAGCAAAGGTCTTTAAAGCCCTTGAAATGGATAAGCCTGGCCACCCATAAAGAACATCCTGACACATAGCATAGAGCCTGTGGAAGAGCTGAGATGGCCTTTCTGAGTGCCAGCCTTAAGGATGTACAAGATAAAAGATGTCTGCCACCACTCTTACCACCTGCAGGGCCATAGATGCTGGCACTGCATCAAAGCATGAACAGATAAAAGCTGACTAAGCCCCACACACATTTCCAAGGCCAAAGGTTGGTAGGGGGTCATTTATATCCCAGAACTTTGTCCCTGTCCTATGTCACCCAGAATCATCATGTCAATACAATTCTAGTAACCAATGTAGTACAATCCCATGAAAAAAATAATGAACTAGCTTCTGAAAGACATTTGCTTGTCAAGCTGTATCCTGCTACTCTGATCCTGGCTGCAGAGCCTGGGATAACTTCATAGGTGCAGCAGTCAGAGCTTCTGAGGATGTCTGGGTAATCCCATGGAATAGAGTGACAAAGAGCATCCCAAACAGGAAAAACAGGAAGGGGATCCATGTAGTTGGGTCTGGGATGGAATGCCCCATCAAAATCACTGCCCAGTCCCAGATACAGAAAGAAAATTTGGAAAATTTTAATGAAGATACTCCAAAGTCTGAACTTGAGAGCAGCAGCCCTACTTGTGCAGGAGTAAGGAAATACTATCTAAAACATTATTTCTGGGCCAGGTGCGGTGGCTCACGCCTGTAATCCCAGCAGTTTGGGAGGCTGAGGTGAGCAGATCACTTGCAGTCAGGAGTTGGAGAGAACAGCCTGGCCAATATGGTGAAACCCTGTCTCCACTGAAAATACAAAAATTAGCCAGGCATGGTGTCACACACCCGTAATTCCAGCTACTTGGGAGGCTGAGGCAGAAGAATTGCTGGAACCTGGGAGGCAGAGATTGCAGCCAGCTGAGGTTGTGCCATTCCACTCCAGACTGGGTAACAGAGTGAGAGTCCATCTCAAAAAAAATATTATTTCTTCCCATCTAAAAACAAGAAGTGAGTTTGTCATGCAGATGATTGGAAGAAAGTTTTCCAGGCCGAGAAAATAGCCTAAGTAAAGGTTTTATTGCAAGAGTATACCTGGCTAGTAAGAAGAACAGAAAGGCTGTTTGTTGTAAGAGAGGTGTTCAGAGAAAGGATAGGGCAGCCAGAGTATAGCTGTCAGATATTTAGCAATTATAGTAGTTTTAGATTTTACCCTGAGTGACATAGAGAGCTATTGCAAAGTTTTGAGTAGAGGTGTGAAATGATGTGACTGACTTGTGAATTTAAAAGATACCTCCGAATGCGGTATTCAGAATCAAATATGGGACTGGGGGAAATTGAAATAAAAGCAGGAGGAGTAGGTAAGAGGCAATTGCAGTAATCCAGGTAAAAGATAATGGTGGCTTGGAGCTGGATGACAGATCTAAAAGTGATTAGAAATAGTTGAATTTGGAATATATGTTGAAGGTTGAGTCCAAGGGATTTTCTGATAGACTGGATTTGTGGTATGAGATAGACCAAATGTATCATCCACTGAGATAGAAAATATGATTAGAGTAGGTTTGAGAATGGGGGAAGAATCAGAAGTATATCTTTAGACCTGTTCAGTTCAAGGAATCTATTAGTCATTCAGATGGAAATGACATGAAAGAGATTGGATTTCCAAGTCTTAACTTCAAGACAGAAGTCAGAGCTGGACATATTTACTGATTGGGGAATCTTGGTTATGTTTAGAGAGTCTAACAAGGAAAACTGATTTAAATGTTGCTAATTGATTTAATAAAACTAGAAATGAGAAGCGACCATTAAATGTCGTGATACAGGGGTCATTGGTGTCCTTGAGAAAAGCATTTTCAGAAAGCATTAGATATTGAGTATGACTAAAACGCACTATCAAAGAATGAAAGGAGAGAAGTGGGAGACAAGCATAGGTATCTCTTGAGTTTTGCTACAAAGGAGGAAGAATGGAATAGGATAAAAATTGATGAAAGAAGTAGGCTCAATGGAAGGATTTTTTTAAAGAAAAGAGAGACTTAAAAACTGCTTCTTTTCTGATGTAATGATCCAATAGAGAAGGAAATGTCAATCAAAGAAGAAACAGGAGAGATTGTTAGACCAATGCCCTTGTGTAAGCAATAAGAGCATGACCTCAGTCCAGCACACAGTAAAGTGGTTTTCTTGTCTTTGGATAGGGGAACAGATAATTTATGTGTAGTAGCAGGTAGGGAGACAGCATGTAAGTGAATGGATGTTGGCAGATTGGTACAGCTTATGTATTTGTAAGAGTCTGGAAGTTCTCTTCTTATCACTTACATTTTCTCAGTACAATGAGAAGGAACTCACCTTATGGTTCAATGAATTTGCAGTAGTTTTTAAGGCATATCTTCTTTATATTAAAGTACCCTTCTATTCCTAGTTTGCTATGCATTTAAATCATGAATAGAACTAAATTTTCAAATTCAAATCTATAGATATTCATTATAAACTATTAATAACAGTAAGCACTTATAAAAAAATGAAGACCAAGATTTATTCCAGAAGTCAAGAGTGTTTTAAAACAAAAAGTCAGGCATTGGGCTGCCAGGTAATATGTTTTATTAGTAAAACTATTTAATGTGAATTAATTTTGGGGATGTGTAGAATATAGAAGAATTTTTTTTGAATATAACTGACCAGTAACAATTTCAGCATGAATGATCAGAAGAGCTCTTATCTATTAAGTAGAAGATGTAGATTCCAGGCCTACTTATGACACTATAAAAATTATCAAGCAGATTACAAATATTCGAAGTTAGGGATCTCATTATGATCCTTTCACTTCTTTAATTTTATAATTGAACTAAGAATGTGGCCATCATAAAGTTCTTACATAAACTCAAGTTATCATAATATCAAGGCATTTTCTTCTTTTCTGACATAAGGCAGGCTGAAGACATGTAAAATGAACCTAGGTATTTAACTCTAAAATATTATGGCTTTTCTAATTTTTAATTTCTTTTTTGAGATAGTGTCTTGCTCTGTCACCAAGGCTGGAAGCAGTGCAGTGGCACAATCACAGCTCACTGCAGCCTCAGACTCCTGGGCTCAAGTGGTCCTCCTGTCTCAGCCTCCCAAGTAGCTGGGACTACAGGCACACACCACCACATACAGCTATTTTATTTTTTGTATTTTTGTAGAGACAGGGTCTCACTATGTTGCCCACGCTGGTCTTGAACTCCTGGACTCATTCAAGCCATCCTCCCTCCTTTGCCTTCCAAAGTGCTGGGATTACAGGCATGAGTCACTGAGCCAAGCCCTAATTCTAAAATATTGTTAAGCAGGCAATAAAACCTATGTTCTGCTCTTGGCATAGAAAAAGTTAAATGGAAGCCATATGCAAAGAATTTGGATGCTAAGTTTCTGAAGTCATCTATAAGACCTTGATGGGTGGGGGTTTTATTTATTTATTTATTTGCTTCTTTTTTGTTTTATTTTTATAGATTTTAGAGGTACAGTGCAGTTTTCTTACATGGATATATTATGAGGTGTTGAAGTCTGGGCTTTTATTGTACCCATTGTTCAAATTGTGAACATTGTAACCAATAGGTTTTTTGTTAGTATTCCATGGTGTATTGATATACACACATATGCACACAGCATATTTTCTTTATCCAATCATTTGTTGATGGACACTTATGTGGTTTGGCTCTGCATCCCCACCCAAATCTCATCTCAAATTGTAATTCCCAATGTTGGGAGAGGGACATAGTGGGAGGTGATTGGCTCATGGAGGTGGATTTCTGCATTGCTCTTCTCATAATAGTGAGTGAGTTTTCCCAAGATCTGGTTGTTTAAAAGTGTGTAGCATGTACCCCTTCACTCTCTCTTTTGATGTGAAGCAGTGAAGGTGTGCTTGCTTCCCCTTTGCCTTCCACCATGATTAAAAATTTCCTGAGGCCTCCCAGCCATGATTCTTGTACAGCCTGTGAAACTGTGAGTCAATTAAACCTCTTTACTTCATAAATGACCCAGCGTCAGGTAGTTCTTTATAGCAATGGGAGAACAGACTAATACAGAAAATTGGTACCAGGAGTAGGGCATTGCTATGAAACTTTAAAACTGGGTAATGGGCAGAGATTGGAACAGTTTTGAGGGCTTAGAAAAAGACAGGAAGATGAAGGAAAGTTTGGAACTTCCTAAAGACTTGTTGAATAGTTGTGACCAAAATGCTGATAGTGATATGGACAGTGAAGTCCAGGCTGAGGTGGTCTCAGATGGAGATGAGGAACTTATTGGGGAGTAGAGTAAAGGTCATGTTTTGCTATGTTTTATCAAGGAGACTGGCGGCATTGTGCCCCTGCTCTAGAGATCTGTTAAACTTTGAATTTGAGAGAGATGATTTAGAGATCTGATAGTTTTAAAAAGGGGAGTTTCCCTGTACAAGCTCTCTTTTCTTGTCTGCCACCATGTGAGACATGGATTTTACCTTCTGCCATGATTGTGAGGCTTCTCCAGCCACGTGGAACTGTATGTCCATTAAACCTCTTCCTTTTTTAAATTGTCCAGTCTTGGGTATGTCTTTATCAATAGCATGAAAACAGATTAATACAGGATGTGGTTACTATTAAGTGTCACTTTAACTTCCATAAACTCAATAAACTGATGATTAAAAAGTAATAGCCTTCTGTGATCAAAGCCCTGCCTACCTTTCATGTCCCACCTTGCACTGCATTTCCCCTTGTCCACTGTGCACTGATTTTTGGACCTTCTTTTCTTCAGGCTAGTGCCTGCCTTAGGGTTTCTGGAAAACCTTTTCTCTTTTGCCTAGAATGCACATCCAACTGAAATGGTTAAAGTTTGTTCTATCTCATCACTGAAATCTCATTTTAGAAATTCCTCTCAGAAAAGCCCCCATGTCCACCTAACTAGAATTAGAACTAGTCATGCAACACCACTTCATTACAATTTTCTGAGATTCAATTATCTCTATGATTTTATTTTCATTTCTATATGTCATCTCCTGAACTAAAATGTAAACTCCAAGACATGATGAAAACATAGGGATGTCTTATTTAACACTGTACACCTAGTTGCTGGAAGAGGATCTGAAACTTTTTACAAACTCAGCAAATATTCTTCAGTGAATGAATCAACCTAGTAATTATTTCATATAATTGGCGATTGCACATATATATTTTAATTTTAAAATAAACATTTTTATTTAAATATTGTTTTTCCCAAATATTATAACTGATCCTATAATTATTATTATATGTGTGTATGTGTGTGTGTATATATATACACACACACATACACACATATATATCCTTTTTTTGATGGAGTCTATATATATATATATACACACACACACATATATATATATTTTTTGATGGAGTCTATATATATATATATACACACACACACACACACACACACACACACTTATATATCCTTTTTTTTTTTTATGGAGTCTAGCTCTGTTACCCAGGCTGGAGTGCAAGGGTGCAGTCTCAGCTCACTGCAACCTCTGCCTCCCGGGTTCAAGCTATTCTCCTGCCTCAGCCTCCAGAGTAGCTGGGATTAGAGGTGCCTGCCACCACACTGGATAATTTTTGTATTTTTAGTAGAGATGGGGTTTCACCATGTTGGCCAGGCTGTTCTCGATCTCCAGACCTCGTGATCTGCCTGCCTTGGCCTCCCAAAGTGCTAGGATTACAGGAGTGAGCCACCGCGCCAGCCTATATATTTGTTTTAATAAGAAAACAGAATGGTAAACATTGCTATGACCTTAGGTGTCCCATCTACTTCATCAAGGGAGGCAGTTTAAAACAGAATTAGTGTCTTTCTAGTGAAAGCTTTTTCACAGGAGGTTCTGGGAGAAAATAAACACCCTTTGGATTTGGCAATTTAAATCTCAAATCTCAGCAAAAACATTCTTTCACAGTTAATAAAATAGATGTATACAGTTACTCTGGTCCCATAAAGAATATATAATTCCAAGACATAGATACTTTTTTGAAAACTCTTTTTTAGATATGGAGTCTTGCTCTGTTGCCCAGCCTGGTCTTGAACTCCTGAACTCAAACCATCCTTCTGCCTCAACCTCAACCTCTGGAGTAGCTGGGACCA
>NW_026652280.1:74265563-74293469 GCF_009828535.3 Hylobates moloch | reverse complement strand
TCCATAACAGTTAGTATTCTTAAATGATATGACTTTAATTTTTAAAATATTTAGAGTTATAGCCTTCATTCTTTTTGTTTTTCTTTTTTGAGGCAGAGTCCCCCTCTGTCACCCAGGCTGAAGTACAGTGGCAGGATCATGGCTCACAGCAGCCTCGACCTCCTGAAGCTCAAGAGATCCTCCTGCCTCAGGCTTCCAAGTAGCTGAGACTACAGGCAGACACCACCATGCCCAGCTAATTTTTGTGCTATTAGTAGAAACAGCGTTTTACCGTGTTGCCCAGGCTGGTCTCAAACTCTTGGGTTCAGGTGATCTGCTCATCTTGGCCTCCCAAAGTGCTGGAATTACAGGTGTAAACCCCACCATGTCTGGCCTATAGCCTTCATTCTTTTTCTACCTTCGATAGTAATAAAATTATTATTCTACATTTGCAATATATTTCACAGGTTACAACTGGTTCACTAACATATTTGACTGAATATCCTAGAAGTATCCTGCAAAGGGAGAGTCTCTCAATTTAACTGGATCTGAGCTCACAGATGATGGGCCGACCTCTGCACTTGAATTATCTTTTCAGTGTACCAAAGGTACTCTGTGCTCTTACCTAACCATGTAGCCATGGATAACAGTAATGATCTTCAACTTTTTTTTCTTCCTTATTTTCCTTCTGAGGAGGCTTTTTAGATGTTTTGTTCTCCTAATGACCCTGCCTCTGAAATTTTAATACCACAGATATACTATCTACCAATTTATGTATTTTATTTTATCAGTATTAGTGAATTCTCACAGTACTATAAAGAAATACCTGAGACTGGGTAATTTATAAAGAAAAGAGGCTTATTTGGCTCACAGTTCTGAAGGCTGTACAGGAAGCATAGCAGCTTCTGCTTCTCATGGAGGGGGGTGGTCTCAGGAAGCTTCCAATCATGGCACAAGGCAAACTATGTAAAAAATCTAACAATACATATGCTTAATAGTTGGTCTTAACAATAGTAAGCTCACTCCCCTTACCTAAATAATGTGTATTTACGTAAGTATTTTTACTGAATTGAATGTTTACATTAAACCAAAGCATCCTTATGCATGAGAACCAAATATTATTTTTCTGTTTAATTTATAGGGAGAAACGTACATGCTTGCTTTTAGGTCATTTTATTTTTAAGCACCAGAAATAATCAGATTGAAGTTGGTCCTCATGAGAGACTCTTGATGATGGGTGCAAAGGGATATCTTAATATTCTTCAAAATTCTTTACAAACCAGCAGGACTTCATCCACTGAGAATGCCAGGTTTACTTACATTTCTTCTTTTAGTTTTACACTTTCCAAGCTCGTTGTTTACAATTTATAATTTGTGTTTCACTAATCTTCTCACTCCATCACTGAGCACTTGGTGTAGCCCCTAAGACACAATCATTGGCCCTAGTTTCCATCTTCAAACCTTTCTTTTTGTGTTAGAATAGAAATAACATTTTCTCAACACTTTTCCTATCCCTATCCCTGGTTTACACTCAACCACTATCTAACAATCATGATACAAAGTAAACCACAAATTATTTCATCTAGATTCTGTTGAAATATTTAAATCTCACCAGCAATTGTAAAGTCAATTATTTTTATTAGATTAAGTGCTTATTAGATCATCTTTTGGGCCTAGATTTTGTGAGAAAAAGTTCTATTTCTTATGAATTTGAAACATTCATGCATAAGCTAAAATACATAGTCATTCCCCCACCCAAAAGAACAGAAATTCCATGCTCTGGCATTACTGTGTGCTCAAATTATGGAAGGAATAGGTCAAGATGACCAGTGAGCTTGAGAAAGATAACATTTGTGAGAAGTAACTGTGTTACAGTCAGAGAAACTTTGATTCATGAAATGTTTTACAGTAACATAGAATGAACTGGTATTTTCCATGCATAAATAGGAACATTACTGCTGAAATATATTTCAGTAGTAATATATACTACATGTGATAAAAGGCTACAACAAATTTGGCATCATCTTTCTTGAAGGATAAAGTGAATCATTAAGATTACATACAAATTTCTTATCTATGGACATAAACTTACCATAAACAACTGTTTTATTTGAAGTAGGACTGAGATTTGGAAGACCTAGACTCAAATTTTGTTGCTGAAACTCAGATGTGTGATCTGAAATAAGCAAATTTGTGTACTTGTCCTAGCTTTTATTTGTTTCTCTATAAAATGGGGGCAGTAATCTTGAAACTGGCAATTTAGTGTATGGTTTAAGTCACTTAACTAAAGTGAATGCATTTGATAAATAATAAGACATGCATTTAATATAAATATATATAGCATATGTAATAAGCAATAACTTTGGAAACTTAGCATATATCTTTTTTTGAGAATAAATAAAAGAATGTTTAATCTTGCTGCTTCAAATTGCTTCTCAAATCTTGGTGAGGAAAACAAAACAAAGTCCTTTATATTCAAGGAAAACTGTGAGCTATGAGATTTAAGAAAATCAGAACAAGTTAAGTGTAATCTCAGCTTATTTTTCATGCCAAGGAAAACAATTTTAAGATAGGTTATTAATTATGTCTTTTTTCTTTGTGGGTATCTCTCTTTGCTTTCCATAGATTGATGATGAGAAAGAGAGAGAAAAGAAAGAAGCAGTAAGGAAGGGAAGGGGAGGGGAGGGGACGGGAGAGAAGGGGAGGGGAGGGAAAGGGAAGGAAAGGGAGAGGAAGGAAGGAAGGAAGGAAGGAAGGAAGGAAGGAAGGAAGGAAAGAAGAGAGAGAGAAAGAAAGAAGAGCGAGAGAAAGAGAAAAAGAAAGGAAGAAGAAATAAAAAGAAAAGAGAGGAAGAAGGGAAAGAACAAGAGAAAGAAGAAAGAAGAAAAAGAGAAAGAAAGAAAGAAAGAAAGAAAGAAAGAAAGAAAGAAAGAAAGAAAGAAGAAAGGAAGAAAGGAAGGGAGGAAGGAAGAAAGGAAGGGAGGGAGAGAGACAGAGACAAAAAGGGAGGGAGGGAAAGAAAGGAAGAAAGAAAGAAAGAAGAAAGAAAGAAAAGAAAGAAAGAAAGAAAGAGAGAGAGAAAGAAAAAGAGAGAGAAAGAGAAAAAGAAAGAAGAAATGAAAAGAGAGGAAGAAGGGAAAGAACAAGAGAAAGAAGAAGAAAAAAGAAAAGAAAGAAGAAAGAAAAGAAAGAAAAAGAAAGAAGAAAGAAAGAAAAGAAAGAAGAAAGAAAAGAAAAGAAAGAGAAAGAAAGAAGGAAAGAGAAAGACAGAAAAGAAAGAGAGAGGGAAAGGGAGGGAACAAACGAACAAAGGAAGTAAATCACCAGTGGTTCTTTCACTCCTCAATTGTCACCCTCCATCTACCCATGTCTAAGGATTTCTAGCCTCTTTTTTGCTTTACCATGAGCCAAGCAAAAATTTTAAAAGCTCTGAGATCAACATTCTATGCAAAAGTCAATTTCATGTATGTAACATATGTATGAAGAATTTAGCAAAGTAACAACAAGACTAGAAAAACAATACTCTAGAATTATCAAGCTAGGGATTTATGGTTGTTCTTTCCATTGCATATCCAGAATCAATGCACATGAACATAAAATGTTGGTAAAATATGTTAAAAGCTATCAAAATACCTAGCAAAAAGACCTAGCCAATATTAAGTACTCAATAAATGTTAGTTTCTTGGGACCTTTTTAAATTGTTTGCTTGTTTGTTTAGTTTTTGTCATTGATCTGTAAAATTTGTGAATTCTCTTGCACAATTTACCACAGATATAATCCTCCATGTTTATGTATATCATCACTTTCTTGCCATTATGCACAAACTGTTACTCTTTTCCTCAACAAACTCCTCATGGCATTTTTTACCTCTGTGTTTCTCACAGTGTAAATTATAGGATTTAACATGGGAGTGAGGACTGCAAAGAACACAGTCACCAACTTGTCCACAGAGTAGATGACCACAGGACGCATGTAGGTGAATATGCAAGGCACAAAAAAGAGTACAACGACAGTAAAGTGGGAGCCACAGGTGGAGAGGGCTTTGCGCTGTCCTTCAGAGCTTTGGGATTTCAGGGAGCTCAGGATGACTATGTAGGAGATGAGGAGCAGGGAAAAGATGAGCAAGCACATGGCTCCACTGTTGGCTGCCACCACCAACCCAAGTCTGTAGGTGTCTCTGCAGGCAAGTTTCAACAATGGGAAGAGATCACACATAAAGTGGTCAATGACATTGGGACCACAGAAAGGCAAGTCGGTCATGAAAAGAATCTGCACAGTGGCATGCAGGATGCCTCCAATCCAGGCTATCACCATCAGAAGGTGGCAGATCCCTTGTCGCATAATGGTTGTGTAGTGCAGGGGCTTGCAGATGGCCACGTAGCAGTCATAGGCCATGACAATAAGGAGGATGATCTCTGAGCCTCCCAGCAAGTGCTCCACAAAGAGCTGAGTCAGGCAGCCAGCCAAAGAAATAGTTCTCCTCTGGCAGAGCAGGTCGGTGATCATTTTGGGTGTTGTGACAGAGGTGTAGGAGGCATCTATAAAGGATAAGTAAGTGAGAAAGAAGTACATGGGTGATGAAAGTGTGGGGCTAGAGGAGATGGTGATGACAATGAACAGATTGGACAGCACGGTAAATAGAAAAATAAATAAAAATACAATAAAGAGTATTTTCTGCAAGTGTGGATTCTGTGTGAGCCCCAAGAGAATGAATTCAGTCACATTGTTGGGAGGCACGAGGTGATCCATTCAGAGAGTAATACCTTCCAGGGGTCTGAACTACCTACAAGTGATAGATAAAGAAAGATTATTATTAATCATTAAAGGATTACAGTCTGAATTTCACAGTATAGAGATAAGGTAGTTAACTGTGGAGCATGTCTTTGGCTTCCCTCACCCCACTAATTATTTAAATTGTTCATTTTCACTTCCTGCATGATGCTTTCAGTCTCTTCATGTAAATACATCTAATATTATCACCTGTAAGACATCTATAAGGCAACAGTTTCTGTGTAATTTGCTGAGAACATACTTGACTATATACATGAGATCTGGATTCTTCCTCTTGTTCCAACTCCATTTGACTTTGCTAAGTTATTCCAGTGTCCCATGCTTTTGAGCCTTCCTCTACATCTGTGAGTTTACAAACTGTAGTTGTGAGATTGATTTTGTAAACTATAAAGTGCTGTACACAGGTAAGGATTATTCTCTCTTCCCACAGAATTTACATTTGAACCCACAGCTCTAACTGGGAAAAAGACATGGTCAAGAAATATCGATCGTAAGCAGGTAGATTAGGGAAACATAAGTTGTCAGAGACACACTCTCCCTAGCACCCACCATAACAAATATGCTATTCATGTTGCTTTCCTCACTGTACCTATGCGGTGGTTGACATAGTATCTTCAGTGCCTGGCACCTACCAGGCAATGAATACATGCTTGGTGAATTCTCCTACATCTTCGCTTCCTACGTCTCCATGTGTAAGGATGCATGTGTTTCCCCAGCCCATAAACCTAGGAATATAAGTACTCTTTTCCTCCCACTCTGTTTATCCATGCTCTCTACCTTACGAGAACATAAACAAACTTTTGAAAGGAAGATGCATTCCAGTTTAAGTGTTTCTAGCACATATTATAGGATGAGGATGGAAGTATCAATTGCCTGTAGGAAAGACTATGCTACTGGGTAATTTGGATCTCAATATAATTATAATGTTCTTTTTTTTGATGAAGTCTGGCTGTGTTGCCCAGGCTGGAGTGCAGTGGTACAATCTCGGGTCACTGCAACCTTCACCTCCCCAGTTCAAGCAATTCTTCTGCCTCGGACTCCTGAGTATCTGGGATTACAGGTACACACCACAATGCCCAGCTAATTTTTTGTATTTTTAGTAGAGACAGGGTTTCACCATGTTGCCAAGGCTGCTCTCAAACTCCTGACCTCAGGTGATCCACACACCTCAGCCTCCCAAAGTGTTGGGATTATAGGTGTGAGCCACCATGCCCAGTCATGCCCTTTAATTAATATTGTTTATTCTTCAAAATTATGTTCTACGTACAATTTAACACAGTCTCAACTCAGTAAATTTAAAACTTCTATAGACTGGTATATATACATAAAAAAAAAAACTCCTGGAGAAGTTTTTCAGTCCATAATCTGTCAAAGACAAAGAACCCCTTATTTTCAAAGTTTTAAAAATAGAAACTCAATGTAGAGAACAGAAATAGACTGCTAGATAAGACAAAGTACTATATACATATATACACATTTCTACACAAACACTAACATATAAAATCTACTAGTTACTATAAGTATCTATGACTTGCATATTCACTCATTCAGTGAATACTTATTAGACACTCTACATATTCATGTATGTTTGCCCATATAAAATCATAAACATGTTCCCGACAGAGCCGTTTTGTCAGCTCTCCACTGACTTTTTATTACCACATAACAACAATTCACCTACTCACAAGATGAATAATCCCTTCTACTACTTTATTTCTGCTACATACATTCTCATGCCTTTTTCTCCCACCCTTCCCTAACATCTATCGTACATCACTCTTGCTTTGAGAAAACTGCATTATTAATAGAAAAGGAAAAATCATCCCAGTTTGGAAACATACATTTCTCAAAAATATGAAAACAAGGCTGAGCACAGTGGCTCACATCTGTAATCCCAAAACTTTAAGAGGCCGAGGTGGGTGGCTCATGAGGTTAAGAGTTTGAGGCCAGCCTGGCCAACATGGTGAAACCCCATCTCTACCAAAAATACAAAAATCAGCCAGGCATGATGGCAGACGCCTGTAATCCCAGCTCGTTGGGAGGCTGAGGCAGGAGAATTGCTTAAACCCAGGAGGCAGAGGTTGCAGTGAGCCAAGATCACGCCATTGCACTCCAGCCAGGGCAAGAGTGCGAGACTCCATCTCAAAAAAAAAAAAAAAAAAAAAAAGAAAGAAAGAAAACAGAAAACATAAATATAACAAAATGTATTCTGTGAAAAGTATTTTTCTTTTGAAAAATGAGTGGATAAAGGGGTTTGCTTTTTAATTGTCCAGGACAAAAATCGTGTACATATATGATAACAAAGTGCAGCCACTTCGTCATTTTCTCTTATTCTGAGGTCGACCAAGCAGATCTGATACAGTATGTTGTGCATAAAGTAAGAGAAGACACAATAAATGTGATCTAAAAATAAACATGGATAAATTATAGTCAGCTTGTCTTTTTCCTTGGACTTCACAATATTTTTTCTAAGAATAAATCCTAAAAGAAAATATTTTAAAAAGGGAAAAATCATTCAGTACTAATATGTTCAACAAAATTATTAAAAGCTGCAGAAAATTAGAAACTACATGGAATGTCTCACATTAGAGAAGTGGGGAAGTAAAATATAGTGAGCCTCTCAGAATTATGTGTAGTTTTTAACAATGTTCTTAAAATTTGTGTAATATCAAATGAAAATTTTTATGTTGTAATATTAAGTGGGGAAAATGTGGACACACATTTGAATACATAATATGATCCTAATTAATTTAAATATATAACAATAGGAAAAAAAGACCTTAAAATATTTTTACTTCTAAAGTGGTGGGATTATATTATAGTTCATTCTATCTTTCTTGATATTTTAAATGCAGAAGAAGATAATTAAACCTTAGATTGATGGGGAAGAAAGGTTATTTTTAAGATCCATTTAATCCTGAGGTTCTATGTTTATATGATTTCTTAAAAAACAAATCTCACCTATTAACTTGTCTGGCATAGCTCCATGGCCAGAGCCCCAGGCAGCTGTTAGTTTATCAAGAAGTGAAGTTGTAAGATAGAAAATGCCAACTAGCTCAGCTCCAGTAGGTCTTTGTGGATTTATAAATGGCATCTTTGGATGGTACCTTTCTCTTGAGTCTTAGAAGTGCTACCACATATCCTCTTTGCAGGCAAATTCTGCAAAGTTTCTTAGCTGTGGTTAATTAGACCTCACGGGTATTTCACTATTATTAGCAGACCTTGCCTACAGCCCAATTAGTTCACGTTGCTTAACTGAACATGAGAGGAGAATGTTTGCAGCATTTATCTTCAATTTTAACTCCTTGCTTAGGTCTGCATAAAGATAAATCACTGTGTCAAAAACAAAGTTGACCACTTATAAATTTGGACATTTGATAATGTATCAAATAAACTTAGTAGGGAGTCTGGATATTTGGTATTGTATAAATTAAACATTTGGGTGGTTAACTGACTTTTAATTTTTCATTATAATATTTCCTTATTAATCTATCTTTCATAATTTTAATCTGTTATCATAATTTCAGTTGTAAATTAAGTGATAGTAATGACTCCTATTATAATAGCGGCACTTCACATCAGTTATAGCTTACAGTACTTCAAAGTAGTTGTTTCTCATGCTAATTCTGGAATTAGATTATCATGACAATGATGAAAATAATTACATTCTTAAATTATATTCAGAGTAGTAAAATTCATTTATTTCAGTCATTTAAATTTAATCTAACAATATCCCTATGGCTTGTGAAAGATACAGGCATCAGTATTCCTTCTTTACAACATGGAAAACTAAATCAAGGAACTAGAACTTCATCTGCCAAGGCAAAATTAGAAGCCAAGCCTTCTAAATTCTGGGCCAGGATCCTTATTCTTAAATTATTGCCTTACAACTAATGTATCATGAAATTTTTATGTTGTTGCCAATTGTGAAACATGTTAGAATTATCTACTAGTAGAAACACTTACCTAGTGTAGTGCCATGATAATATTTACGATGGTAGGTGACAAAGAAAGTTTGAATGAGGGTTTGAAACTATCTAAAGAACTATAATAAACATGAATTTTGCTAAGGTGCTATCTGTGAAAATGTCTTGAACTGTCTTTCAAGTCTGGAGTGAAAGCACAGAGCCAGATCAGAGAATTTGCATATACTTACAAGGTCATAATGCCCCACCTAATAAAATATTAAACTCCATTCATGATGGCCCATTAGATAGCCATCCAGTCTCTACTTAAATAGCTAAGAGTGGTGATAGAGTTCTTTGGAATCCCTACACCTGTCTAGTCAAGCGCCCAGGATCCCGGAGTAAAGTAGCATGGAGTGAAGAAAGGACAGTCTACAGAGTTAGGTCCCAGTCGAAGAGGGTTGAACATAAAGATAATTTTTCAAAAGAAGAGTTCCTGGAGCTATAAGAAAAAGTCTGTTTCCAGAATACAAGTCCAAAAAGTGAGTGGGAAAAACTGAAGAGACAGCAACACAGATTTTTCCAACTAAAAAGGTAAGCCAGAATAAGCAAAAAAAATTACCTATGGATCAGATCACAGTTGGTAAGAAACCAGTGGAGTGTAAATTTAACATTTGACAGATCCAAGTCAGGAGCTAATTAAACAAAAATAAGGTGTCTGATGGTGTTCTTATGGGCAGTTTAATGCACTTCAATAGACTCAAGAACACATTCTCAAAGTAACAAAATACTCAAGAGCAGAGCTCGTATTTTCTTAGTCCAATCTAAAATCCTTTTTATCCCAGGAGGACATCGCATAAGTTGTTTATTAAAAATTGAAAAGTTTAGAGTTGTATTCAGTTGCTGGCCTATAGACACACAATCACTTGAAACCCTTCCAACTTTCCCTCTTCTAGTTGCAGAATAAAATATAGCAATATTTATCATAATAAATATCTTAGTATGGACATAATCACAGAACTTGTAAACACCTTCTAAATGTTCTAAGTAAACCACTTGTAGAAATAGGGAGAGCTATTTAAGGTCATGAATAAATACAGTTGGACAGTAAGAAATAAACCCATGTCTTCTGATCCTGAAGCTGGTGTTTCCATCTTGTTTCCACAATCATGATATGCTTGCTAAATATTGTCACATCAAAGAGTCTACTGATTTTTTAAATAAAACATATAACCATCAGTTAGGAGGTTGGATCTTTCTGACAAAAGAGGTAGCTATAAACATATCTATGAGATATATATTTGTATTTGGTAATAGGCTACATTTTTTAAAAGATCCAAAAGTTATTCATAACCAAATCTTGTAAGTAAGGTAAGTTGTTTAACTGAGAAATATTTTTCTTGGTCAACCATGAATGACTCCTGTTTTCTTTCCATATACTTCATGAACCATCTCCTAAAGCATTTTTCAAAAAGGATTTCCTATTCCAGGAACTAAGCTGAAAGACAGCTTTTTAATAGTGAAATTGTTTTATGGTTATATTTTACTATGTACTGCTGAAAAAAATTTATTTATTGACACTAACAATTTCTAATCAAATAAATTTTCACTTTTTATGATATGTATCAAAAATACTTTTATATACCATACCATAATCAAATAGTAGTTCCGAGGAATTCTGCCGAATGAAAATATCACAGGATACAGAGTAAGAATATTTGGGCTCAAAGATAATGTGCATCTTCTATAATTTAGTTATTTAATCTTGCTGATCCTCTATTTCTTCTGTAAAATAACAAAATTAGATTTCAATTTTACATGGCTATTGTGATCAAGTAAGGACACTAAAAAGTTTTCATAGGTTTAAATGCAATTCATTTTTTGTTGAATTGTATTTAGTTTCTAGAATTGGACAGCCAACAATGTCCTCTTTGTGGCATTAAGGTGATTACAGCGTGTGGCACCCGAACTATTAACTTCTGATCTAGGGCTAGCTTGTGGGCATCTTCTATAAGGATTGCGGTAGCTGCCAATGCCCTGAGGCAGCAGGGCCAACCTAAGGCCACCAAGTCCACTCTTTTGGATAAGTGTGCTACTGGCCAATGCCAAGAGGCCAACAATTGAGTTAAGACACCGGCTGCCATTTTGTTTATCCACATACAAAAAGAAGGGCTTTTTTACATCTGGTAACCCTAGTGCCAGGGCCTAGATGAGAGCTTCCTTTATATCCTTGAAGGCCTTTTCCTGTTCCTTTTCCCATAGGAGGGGCTTTCTTTTCCCACCTTTGGTAGCCGCATGTAAGGGCCTTGCTATAGGGGAGAAGTTTGGAATCCAGATTCAGCAGAATCCCGCCACGCCTAGAAATTCCCTGACCTGCTGCCTTTAACGGGGGTGGGCAATGCACATACAGCCTCCTAGCGTGCACTTTCAAGCCTGCGCTGGCCTTGGTATACCATGAATCCTAGATATCTAACTTCCCGAAAACAGACATTTGCCTTGTCCTTGGACACTTTATAACCAGCTTCACACAGTAGGTTCCTTGGAGGCATTCCTCTCTCCTGAGGGCAGCGAATAACAAATCATCAATGTATTGTAATAGCACACAATTGTCACTAGGTGGCACAAAGCCTCAAGATCTGTAGCCAAAGCCTCCTCAAAAATGGTAGGAGAATTCTTAAACCCTTGTGGCAGCCTTGTCCAGGTATATTGTGATTGCCCCCACTGGAAGGCAAATATAGCCTGACTTCGGGGAGAAAGCTTCAAACAAAAAAAGGCATTCTTTAAGTCCAGACATGTGAACCAAGTGGCATCAGCAGGAATCTGTCCCAACATTGTGTATGGGTGGGGTAATATGGCACGGATAGTGACAGTGGCCTTGTTTACCGCCCGGGGGTCCTGTCTTGGCCTGTATTCCCCATTTGGTTTGCACACGGGCAGCAGAGGAGTATTCCATGAGGACTTACATTTTACTATAATCTCATGCATATAAAGCCAGTTTAGGTGCTTTGTTATTCCATCAATTGCCTCTGTGGGTAGTGGGTATTGACAGACTCACACTGGGGCAGCATGAGGGTTATACTCTACTACCACTAGGGGTCTATCTGCAGCAAGTCCAGGGGGTTGTCCTCAGCACATACACCCGGTAACTTGAAAAGCATCCCCCACATATTGTGTAGATCCGGCTCCGGTGGCCTTCTGGCACACAGTTCATAGAGCTGCCATTCCTCAACTCTTGGGACAGTCAGGGTCAGTACCACTGCCTTAGATTTTCCAAACTCCAGAGTCATATTCCCTTTAGGTGTAAAGGAAATTTGTGCCTGTAGTTTCTGGAGTAAGTCTCTCTCCAAAGAGGGCATTGAATAACTTGGCATATATAGAAACTCATGCTGAACTTCTTGTCCCCCAATAACACATCTCCTGAATTTGCAAAATGGTCTCTTTTCTTTGGCCCCAGGAGCCCCTATGATAGTAGCACAGTTCTTCGTAGGGGGGCTAATTGGGTGAGTTACCACAGAGAAATCAGCACCAGTATCGTCCAAAAAATCCATTAATTGGCCCCCTACTTCCATAGAGACCACAGGCTCCCCAGGCCTAAAAAGATGGAGCCTGGTCTGTCTCAGTCCTCAAAATTCTCAGCCCCTGCTAAGCCAATCAAATCAGGATCTGCCTTTGAGGCGCCATGACTAGCAACCAAATGTTGCACTCAGGTGTCAGACCATTGACCATCATTTTCATCCTTTTACTTTTTGGAGCACTCATCTTTCCAGTATCCCGTTTGCCTGCACCTTGCACATTGATTACTGTCCAATCAGGACTGGCTTTCCTCTCCTGGTCTTGTCTGCCCCCTTCCTCAGCCTCTGACTCGGCCACGCCTTCTAGCAAATCCAGGATTACTTTCTGCTAGTGTTAGCAGCTATAAATTGAGCCATCTCTTTGTTCCTATTTCTGTTTTTTCTTTCTTCCTTTGGTTAGGCTTCCTGAGCCACTAATGCCTTGTAAAATCCCTCTAGGCAGGCCTGTAGCCACTTGGGGCGAGTTTGTGCCACATTGAGCCTAGAGTCTGTATAGGAGAACTGGTCTGGGTATCCTGGTTTTCCTCCAACTCCAGTGACCACATTAAACACACGGCCAATTATTTCCATGTCTATTGTACCTTCAGAGGGCCAACCCACATTGAAAGCAGGCCAATCTATCTCACAGTATGTCCTTAACTTTTGAGCATCCAGTTTCATCCCATAAATACCTCTAAATCCTTTTTTAAAGTTCTTTATCATGCACTCCAAATGAGTTGGTTTCAATGCTTTCCCTCCCATTTCCTCCCTTGAGGTGCACTTTCACTCTCATTTTCACTCTCGGGTCCACCAGAATGGGTCCTATTACAGGAGTTTCCAATGCTGCTTAGCCAGGAACGTACCTTCCCCATCACAGCCAGCTGCAGCTGCGAAGGTGGTCCTAAGGTCAGCCATATGCAGTGTTCTAGGTCTGATTTCTCCCGCAGTCACCTTGGAGCACACAGCCCGTGCTAAGGGATCTGTGCCTCCCCATCTCATTCCCTGCATTGGCCTCTCCTGAGAACGTCTCTTTCACACACTTTCATACTCCTCCCCTTCCCCAGCACTCCTCATCAGATGAAATGAGCCTCTCTCATGTCCCGGGTAAGCCTAGTTAGGCTCTCACATTCACACACATACACACACCACTCGTACCCCAAGACACCTCATCAGACTAAACGAGCCTCTCTCATGTCATGGGCAGGTTCACATGTGCCCACACACTCCTAGTTCCTGTCTCCAGATTCAGTGAACCACTTTCACTTTATTGGTGGGGACATGAGGTTCATCCAAACTGGCAAGCCACTCCTGCCACCCCCAGCTGCGTCTGGGTTGGATTAGTGGCTGTTCCCCCAAGAGGTGATCAAGCTCCCCTTCATCCTTATGGGATGGGCTTCCTTGCCTTGGGCCCTTGCTCCTTACCATGGTTCCTGAAGTGCTGGTATCATCCTGCAAACCCATCCCCAGTTCCGTTGCACTTCTGGACAGGCCACTGGGATGCAGGGAGAGCCAGTTTCCATCCAGGTGAAGCTTCCCCGCAGTGCTCCTTGGATGCTGGGTCTCCCCTGGCCCCGGGGCTCTATTCTCACAGGCGAAGGAGACAGTAAATCTGTCGTCTCCAATCCCAGGCAAGCCCCCAGAAGTGTTGCAGGATTTTTAAGGAATCAGAGAGACCAATGGGGTTCAGGAGGGTATTTATTATTTAGGTGCATTTGTCCAGTTGGGTTAACATCCAAAGGACTGAGCCCTGAACAAAGAGTTAAGTTACCTTTTAAGCATTTTATGGGGTGGGGGGAGATCTGTGGAGGGGGAAGCATACTACAGAAGTGAGAAACAAAGGCAGTTATTCAATCAATTGAGACATGCATTACATCATTTCTTACTTTTCAAGGAAAAACATGTTTTGTGACTTGAGTTTATCTGTGACCTTGCAGGTTCACATCTAGGGAAATAGGGTCTTCACAGTGCCTGGGAAAGGAGGAGAGATAAGGCTCACTAGCCACAGAAAAACAGGCAGTTAAATTTTAAAGGACTCCAGCTCTTTCTCTTCTCAGGGGAATTGGGTTTTCTTACATACAACTGAGTTTCTGCTTACACACTCTTTAATTTCTTTTAATTCCTGTTCCAATAAGAAATAAAATAAATCATTGTATCAAAGAGACATCTACATCCCCATTTTTACTGCAGCACTATTCACAATAGCCAAAATTTGGAATCAACTTAATTGTCCAACAACAGATGGGTGGATAAAGGAAATGTGGTATATATACCACATGGAATACTATTCAGCCATAAAAAATGAAATTTTGTCATTCCATTACAACATAGATGGAACTGGAGGAAATAAAGTGAAATAAAACAGGAACAGAAAGTTAAACTCCGCATATTCTCACTCATATGTGGAAGCTAAAAATAGCTGATCTCATAGGTGTCAAAGGTAGAACAGAGAATACTAGAGGCTGGGAAGGGTAGGGGGAAGGGAGAGATAGCAGGAGATTCACTAAAGGCTACAAAATTACAGAAGGACAGGAGGAATAAATTATAGTGTTCTATGCCACTGTAGGATGACTATAGTTAACAACAGTATATTATAGTTAACAACAGTATATATATATTATATATTAATATGTATTATATAGTACAATATATATTATATTACATAGTTCAAAATAGCTAGAAGGAGAATATTGACTGTCCCCAATACAAATAAATGATAAATGTTTGAGATCATGGATATGTTAATTACCCTGATCTAATCACCATACATTATATACATGGAAATGATACTTTGTACCCCATGAATATGTACAATTATTATTTCACAATTTAAAAATAAATTTTTTAAAAAAGAATTAGTTTCCTGAGTTCCAATCTGTTAGAATAATTCAAACCAAAGGTATTGTTCTGTTTGCTTAATTGGTCTATATAATTGCTTCAATTAGCCCCATTGTTTTTCAAGTGAGAGATGCCTTTTGAGAAATGAAGATGCTGAGAGATTATAACCAAATACATCCTTTGACTCTGTCCTCTAGGGTCTTAATATATACAGTAGTCCTCTCTTGTCTGAGGTTTTTGTTTTGGTTTCTTTGATTTGGTTTAATTTTTTAGTTTAGGTTTTGCTTTTTGATTTTTTGTTGTTTTGAGACAGTGTCTCACTCACTCTGTCTCCTGAGCTGGAGTGCAATGGCATGATCTCAGCTCACTGCAGCCTCTACCAACCAGGCTCAGGTAATCCTCCTATCTCAACCTCCTGAGTAGCTGAGACTACAGGCATGCACCACCATGCCTGGCTAATTTTTGTATTTTTTGTAGAGATGAGATTTCGCCATGTTGCCCAGGCTGATCTTCTGGACCCAAGAAACCCACCTGCCTTGGCCTCCCAAAGTGCCACAATTACAGGCTTGAGCCACTGTGCTCAGCCTTATCTGAGGTTTTGCTTTCCACAGTTTCAGTTATCTGTGGTCAACCATGGTCCAAAATATTAAATGAAATATTCCAGAAATTAACAATTCGTAAGTTTTAAATTGCAGGCAAATCTGAGTATTATGTTAAGATCATAAGCCACCCTACTCTCTCCTGCCCAGGAAGTGAATCATCCCTTTGTCCAGCATATCCATGCTGTAGATGCCCCCTGCAGGTTAGTCGTATAGTAGCCATCTGAGTTATCAGATTGACAGTTGCAAAATCACAGTGCTTGTGTTCAAGTACCTCTTATTTTACTTAATAATGGGCACAAATAGTGTCAGAGTATGATGCTGGCAATTTGGATATGCCAAAGAGAAGCCATAAAGTGCTTCCTTTAAGTGAAAAGAAGTTCTCAACTTAATAATAAAAGAAAAAAATACTCTGCTGAAGTTGCTAAGATCTATGGTAAAAATAAATCTTATATTTGTAAAATTGTGATAGAGGAAAAAGAAATTTATGCTAGTTTTGCTGTCACACATCAAATTACCAAAGTTATGGCCATAGTGTGTGAAAATGAGATGGGATAGTTCCCTTGACCTCCTTCACGGGCAGGAACTGGAGTGGCTCATTTCACTCAGTTCACTGCTAGCCATTCGTGGGAGGGAGCATGCAAGTGAGCAAGTGTGGGAACTAGAGAGAACAAACACTGAAACTGTCTGGTCACTCCTCTCTGGTGGGAGCAGGCTCTTTGTGGGCCCCGCAGCAGCATCCAAGTGTGTTACAACCAGCTCTTTCAGCTCTGCCACCCAGGGATGGCCAAGTGTCAACCAGCTCAGTGGAAGGTCAGGGTGGTAGCCCTTGCCATCTTGGCACCCAGGTTCCTGTCTAGTCCGGGAAGAATCAGGTCACATGAACTGTTTGAAAGGAGATGCATGAGGAAGACTTTATTGAGTGGTGGGTGGCTTTCAGCAGAAAGAGAGGCTGGAAAGGGGATGGGAAGGTGATCGTTCCCTGAAGCCATACTGTCTGAAGTTAGCCACATCTATCCATAGTCTCTGATGCTCAGTTGCTTCTCTGCTCTCCACTCAGACTCTTGTTTCTTCCACACTCAGCTGCTTGTGTTGCCCTGCCAGATGAAGTCTTTTATGGGCACAGGATAGGGGTGGGGCAATCCAAAAAGGCAATGTTTGGGTGGAAAAATGGGGTCATCTGTTTTCACTTAAGGCTGTGGATCCAGGTTTAAATGTGGGGTTTAGTCAGGAGCCCAGCCCTTCTGAATGTATAAGTGCTTAGTTAAGATGGAAAAGACATGAAGTTTGTAGGTAAAAGACATGAACATTATTATATTCTGATTTATAGCAATCGAGTTCATTGCTATCCTCAGTTTCAGGTATCCACTGGGGGTCTTGGAATGTATCCCCTGCTTATAACAGGGGACTACTATAAAGGCAAACCACAAAAATTTAAGATTAATGACACAAGGTTTTTAAACTTCCACTTCCACACAGATTAAGCCTGTCTCTCCATCTTATTCCTAAGATAAACAAGTAAATTAAATGGAAATGTAGTAAGAATCACTATCTGTATCTATCAAATTTCTTGTTAACACTAATTTTTCCAAGTAGCCCAAGGATATGGTGCTGCTTTTTGCTTACTATTTGGGTAAAAAAGGTTCATTCCAAATAGTTCTAATTGGTACCTTATACCAAAGTAACTTTACTTCAGAGATCGGGTACCCTATATAAATACTTTATATAGACATTTATACATCCATCAAGAATTAAGGTTTGAAAACCTCCCCGTAGATTTCAGAGGATGTCCAAGCAGAAGTTTGCTGCATGGTGGAGCCCTCATGGAGAACATCTACTAGGGCAGTGTGGAAGGGAAATATGAGGGGGGAGCCCCCATCCAGAGTTCCCACTGTGGCAGGGCCTGATGGAGCTGTGAGAAGAGTGTCACCATCCTCCAGACCCTAGAATGGTAGATCCACCAACAGCTTGCACTATGCACCTGGAAAAGCCACAGATACTCAATGCCAGCCATGAAAGCAGCTTGGAGGGAGCTGTACCCTTCAAAGTCATGGGGGAAAACCTGCTCAAGGCTGTGGTAGCCCACCTCTTGCATCAGTGTGACCTGGACATGAGACGTGGAGTCAAATGAGGATATTTTGGAACTTTAAGCTTTAATGACTGCCCTATTGGATTTTGGAGTTTCATGGGTCCTGTAGCCCCTTTGTTTTGACCAATTTCCCCCATTTGGAATGGATGTATTTACCCAATGCCTGTACTCCCATTGTTTCTAGGAAGTAACTAACTATGCTTTTGATTTTACAGGCTAACAGATAGAAGGGACTTGCCTTGTCTTAGATAAGACTTTGGACATTTGGGTTAATGTTGGAATGAGTTAAGGCTTTAGGGAACTTTTGGGAAGGCATGATTGTGTTTTGAAATGTGAGGACATGAGGTTTTGGAGGGGCCAGGGGAGAAATGATATGTTTCGGCTGTGTTCTCACCCAAATCTCATCTTTAATTGTAGTTCTCATAATCCCCATGTGTTGTGGAAGGAGCCTGGTGGGAGATAATTGAATCATGGGGACAGTTACCCCCATGCTGCTGTTCTCATGATAGTGAGTGAGTTCCACAAGATCTGATGGTTTTATAAGGGGCTTTTCCCCATTTTGCTTCTGCCACCATGTGAAGAAGGATATGCTTACTTTCCATTCTGCCATGACTGTAAGTTTCCTGAGGCCTCCCCAACCATGTTGAATGGTGAGTCAATTAAACACCTTTCCTTTATAAATTACCCAGTCTCAGGTATGTCTTCATTAGCAGTGTGGACAAAGAGGGACAGTTTAAAATGAAGTGATAAAATAACTTTTGACCTCTGAACTTCTATGGATACAAAGCAGGAGGAGAAAACTACTAATCTACAAACAAAGGTTTTTATGGAACACAGGTTTATTATGGAAAAGAACAGATAGCTGAGAAGACTGAATCCAAAGCCCAAGAGAAGAAATAAGAGTCATCTAAAGTCACTGCCATAAGTAGGCTGGACAATAATTAAAGAACTGAAAAGACATGTGACTAGATGAGTTTCAGAATTGCTATGGAACAGCTACTGTATTTTTTTTTCCTCTCCTTTATGAATGTATCTATAGGAATTATGTCTTACCTGTCATACCAGTACATACTCTGTACATTGGCAGGGTGGGAAGAGAAGGGGCAGATAACCTGTCTCTTTAGTTCAAAGGTCTTCCAATTGAAAATTTCAGTGGAAAGGAATAATACTCAAGGAACCACACTGCAGGAGGAACAACACCACAGGAGCCTCCTCAGCCACAGCTGGACATGATTTAGATGATGAGGTCCTGGATATTGAACTGAGCCTGATGCTGTAAGTGGATGAGACTTGGGAAAGGGGCCTGGAGAAAAGGAAGGGAAGTGTACAATGTTTATTGGAGGATGTGTGCTTTGTAAGCAGGGGCATACTGTGGCAGATTGTATTTCTACAACTGTATGTCTTATTGCATATGGTCTTCCAGAGCATTGCCACTTCCTCATTAAGAAGTGGACTCTATCCTTTTTGCTTGCATGTGGGAGAGACTTTGTGGTGTCTTGACTAATGGAATATGGCAGAATCATTCACGTGACTTTTAAGGTTAGGTCAAAGAAACACCACCACTTCCACCTGGCTCACTCTCTTGGGACACATGCGTTTTACAGCTCTGAACTACCATGTGAAATGCCTCCATTATCCACAATCCAGCATGCTTGAGAGGCCATATGGGAAAATTACATACAAAAAGGGGAAGATGCCCAAGAAGCACCAACTATTTTAGCCCTCACTGTTCAAGACTTTCAAGCCTACATACCAGACATGTGATTGAAGAAACATTTTATATGACTTAAGCACCAGCCAATTTCTGACTGCAACCTCGAGACATCCTGAGCTAGAAGTATCTAGCTGAGCTTCTGCTCACAAATTCCTGACCCACAGAACTTTCTGATATAATTAAGTGATGGTTAGTGTTTTAAACCACTAAATGTTGGGGTGATTCATTATATAGCAAGAGTATCTGAAACACTCAGTAAATTACACACTGCAGTACTGGCTCTTGAATAGATGATTAGACTAATTGAACAAAATCGAAAAGTAGGAAGTGGAACAATTTTTATATTTGCATTTTATATATAAAAGTACTTGTATTGCAAGGTAGTAGACAATTAAATGATTATTCAATAATGTGATGGGAAAATTATTTTCATGATAAGAAAGTGAAGTGCATTTCCACCTCACATCATACCTGAAAATTCAAACCTTATGTGGTGTAAAGAGACCAGACAAGTTAGTGTGAAAAGCAAAACTTTAAACTTTTAGAGAAAATTATCTTTATATAAAACTCAGGGCAAGAGAGGATTTTGAGAAGCATGTGCAGAAGACAAGATAACTTTCTTCCTGAGTTTAGCTTCCTCATCTCTGCATCGTGGCTTGGGTGGCAAATCCCCGATCCTAACTGTGCTCACTCCAGTATCCAGAAGGAGAGTCCCCAGTTCCAATGATTATGAAGTTCTAATTCCTGCTATTAGATTCTTTTCTTACTAAATAATCTACAGCACTTTTTACTTCCTTCACTAAAGAATAAATACAATTCCATGGCTTATTTTTTGTTCAATATGTGTTGAATAACTGGAAGCATTAATATTGTGAAAGGCAATAAGTAAATCTATTATAAACTGAGGAAAGGAAAAAGAAAAAGAAAATACCAACTTTTCCCCTTAATATAGATGCTGTAGGTTGACTTCATCAAGGCAATATGTAATGCCAGACCCTTTAAAAATTATCTTTGTAATACAGTATTAGTTCTCTAAACCTACTCTAGAGCAACTCTAAACAGAGAAGACACCTTTGATGGATCACTTCAGTCAGCGAGAACATATAGTTCACAGAGATTCTGAAAGCCGTTTATTGTGTAAAACAAAACAATCCACTCCAAAAATGTTTAACATTCATTGTGTTTTTTTTTAACTCCACCCAGAGGGTTTAATGTAGGTAGATTCTGTGGGCTCTACTGTTATATGAGTGACTTAAACACATATTTCAACCATTGGAGGAGGCCAATTGATCTAGATATACAGAATGGGATTGAAAAATTTTCCTGTTCAAACGTTAATTGAAATATACTAAAACAACGATATGCTATCTGGACATCTTAACTCCATCACAGTATAAAATTAACAAAGTTTATTTCTTTATAACAAAGTAGATTTGGCCTCAGCTATCAACATATCTATGAAACTTTGAATTCATTGATTTGACAAGACATTTACTTTTACTGTTAGATTAATATTCTTTAAACAATCTGAATTTTGAAGTTTAAAATATCATTCCCTCCGACTAAAGGTAACAAATTTTTTAGATCACATTTACATGTGCCAAGAAGATAGCATAGCTCATAAACAAGAATAGATTTTTGATGTTGTCACCACAAATGAAAAATTAAAAAACAATGTTGGGGAGGGATAGATATATTCATTAGATTGATTAAATATTTCTATAATGTATACATTGATGAGAACATCACATTGTACTCCATAAATATACCCAATTATCGTCAATTTAAACTAAATACAAAAGAAAAATAAATGATTTTTAAAATTAAAAAGAACTTGAAATAAAACTAAATATTATTATCTACTAAAGAATCTTAACACAGTATGATTTTAAAAAGTATACACTGTTAATCCTATGCAATTATCTTGGTCTGTAATGGGCTTAACATACTGTACTTAGATAAATATTAATTTATATGACTGCTTCAGAATAAGTAAGCTAAACAACTAAAAGGGAATGATAACAGAAATGTAATCCGATAGGATAGTGAAATTATTCCTTGCTTCTGTGAAAGAATGAATGTCATATTCTCATGAGGGATACAGCCTTTTTCCAGCTAAACTTACTTTTTTACTCCAAAGTTTCCTCATGGCACTTTTCATTTCTGCATTCCTCAGGGTATAGATTAGTGGGTTCAACATGGGAGTTATAAAAGTTAAAACCACAGTCATGGATTTATCAGTGGGAAATGTGGAGTTGGGCCTTGCAAACAGGAAGATGCAGGGGACAAAGAATAAACTGACCACAGCGATGAGGGACGCACAGGTGTAGAAAGCTTTGCGCTTCCCTTCCAAACTCTGAGTCTTAAGAGAGTGTAGTATGACCACATAGGAAAGCAGGAGAGTAAAGAAGGTGACAGTACAAATCACTCCACCATTAGCTATCATAGAAAGTCCAATGACATAGGTATTGGTGCAAGCAAGTTTCAATAAGGGATACAAATCACACAGGAAGTTGTCAATGACATTGGGTCCACAGAAAGGGAGCTGATAAATAAAGAGAAATTGAACCAATGAGTGAAGAAAGCCTCCAATCCAGGCCACCAACAGCATGAGAATACAGACTCGACGATTCATGATGATCAAATAGTGAAGAGGCTTACAGATGGCCACGTATTGGTCATAGGCCATTACCACCAGAAGAATGACTTCAGCACCAGCAAATAAATGATCCATAAAAAGTTGAGCCATACAACCCTGAAAGGAAATGGTCTTTTTCTCAGAGAGCAAGTCAACAATCATTTTGGGAGCAATGGCAGTAGAATAGACGGTATCTATAAATGATAAAGAAGCCAGAAAAAAGTACATGGGGGAACCCAGGGACTGGCTGGCCATGATGGTCACCATGATAAGCAGGTTGCCCATTATCGTCACAATGTAGATGAGCAAGAATGTGACAAATAAAACTTTTTGGCCCTCAGGGATCTGTGTGAGCCCCAAGAGGATGAATTCAGTCACATTGTTCCTATTTTCCATGTGTTCTTCTGAAGGTATTGGACTAAGGTGTCACAGCCTAAAAACAAAAGGGTCAATGATAAATTTGAGATTATTTGTCAGAAGCTCCGTGTCAAAAATGTAATGCCTTACTCAGCCATGTTTCCCCTGACCACACAGAGCAGCTCATTAGAAAAGGAGTGTTTAGAATCTCCTCCCACAATTATCCTTTTCATTTTTACAAAATTTATTGCATTAACCACAATGACGAGGTTTCAGGGTTCTAACTGGAAGGTATGTGTGAGTGGATACATATATGTGAGGTATATCTATTATACCTCAAAATAGAGATATTTCTAGAGAATGTCTCTTAAAAAGACTAGATTTTTGACATTTATATAGTATTTCTCTTTTTTTTTCCTTGAATGGATTTTTCCTTCCATGATCTATCAAGAAAACAGTCTTATATGTGTTGACTTTACTTATATGTTTATGTAAATTACTACCCAGTATACGGAGCATAAAATTACAATCTAATGTTTAGATATTTGCCGTTCTGAAACACTCTACTGTGAGCTCCTAGAATCCAGGAATAACTCACTCAAAGAACCAGACACATTGTGAGTGCTCACTAAATGTTTATTACATTTTATTTAATTAAACTGAATTTCAAAGCTCAGAGAGCAAGTGCATGGAAATAAATGTATTAAAATCTTCCCAGCCATGAAAGTCCAATGAAAGCAACGTTTTATTTGAAAACACACAACACACACACTGAATTTTGATCTATTGCAACCTAGGTCATTAGAGGAAAAAATAAACAGGTAATACAAATCAAAATGCAGGGGCACTGCATAGACATTTTCCCCACTTTTCACATTTGTTTAAGACTGATGATGGCTAATTATGGATTAATTCGCAATGTAGAAATAAAGACTCCAGGCAAAATCATGGTGTAGTAGAAATAATTCTATACAAAAAATCTGAAAATATTAGTTGATTTTTAGTTTAGTCATCTCGGGAAAATCACATCCCACCGTATAATTCCTTATTGCAAATCTAATGATCCTTCCAGATAAATGAGTTTCTGGATTCTTATCATTGACACATGTATCCTAAACAACATGATGACATTTTTGCTGGTAGACAATTTTTATATAAATTAGGCTTAGTATGTGCTAAAGATTATTTGATTATTGAAGTAATCAATACATAAGGGTTTTTTCATATTATTAGTTTATGGCTATTTGAAATTATGCCAAATATAAGATATTCATTCTCACTTGAGTAAAATAAATCAAATCATCTGTTGGGCATTTCAGATGTGATCTAGGTCCAATTTTATGTGTCATATATACAAGTTTGTATTAGCAGGATTATTTGAAATATGCTCTGTGTTAGTGATGTTCATTTGTGATGGTCAGGAGATTATTCTATCCTTTATGCATCAAGGCAAGCCAAGACATACTCAAACATCAGAGAAAGAGTAAAAGCATAGACATAAATAAAATAAGAGATAACTTAGCAAAGGCAGATGGAAATAAGTAAAGGCCATAAGCTGAATGAAATATTGGTAAGCATTTTGGTTGAGGGACCTGAATGAGTTGAGAATAGAAGAATATCAGATTCCCAGATCTGTCACTCAGGAGGTGGCCTGGAAGGTAACTCAGCATCTGTGTCAGCACTTGCTTCTAGGAATCTTTATACATTTGGGCCAAAGAAAAATGAAAAAATCAGATTTTAAACTTTAGAGATAACTTCCAGTAGGACAATCTCTCCTGTTGACTTTTTGTACTTATAACACTTATTTGTTTATAGCATTTCAAGTACTCAATAAATATTTCAGTTACTAAAATGTTCTTAGGAGCATTACTATTATTCTATTGAAAATTATCCCTTTGAATGATTCCAAATTCTGTATTTTATCAATATTATATTTTATGAAAAATATATATCTGATTCAAACATTTGTAAGATTCTTCAAATTTCTTAACATATTCAATGAGAAAGAGTAAATCATTTAATACTCAAAAAATGTGAATCCATGATAGGTATCCCACAATAACAGTTTTTACAAAATATGAAAACTCGTGTTCTGAAAAGTCTGGTGACTAGGTAAATTTATGGACCTACACATACACCTTATTAGAAAGGGTCATTCAGTGTCTATGGAAAAAGAAGTTATGAATTCCATTAGGTACAAGATCTACAGAAACTTAGGGAAAATGCCAATATCAACTTCTGCCTGTGAGTTAATTACATTAATATGCCCTTATTTTCAGTGCTTTAAAAATGTAGTGAGTAAAACTGGACACATCCTGTTATGTACCCAGTTGATCCCCTAATCTACAAAAAGGTACTTCAGATTAAATTAGTTTTAATGATACATGTCAAAGAGCTACGGAGAAAGACAGATGGTGAATTTTCACATGGTAATGTGAATGTTATTTGGGGCATATGCACGAAATAATAGAAATGACAGATCGAAACAAATATTTGGACACTGATGTTCATAGCAGAATTATTCACAATAGCCAACAGATGGAAACAACTTAAATGCCCATCAATTAAAGAATGAATAAACAAATTGTAGTATACAGACAAGGGAATATTATTCAACCTTAAAAAGCAATGAAATTGTGATAATGGTAAAACATGAGTGAACCTTGAAGACATGCTAATCAAGACACGAAAACGACAAATATGTTATGATCTCACTTTTATAAGGCACCTTTGTAGGGCACCACAACACTGGTTACCAGGGGCTAAGGGCAGGGCATAAGGACAAATTATTGTTTGATGGGTATGGAGTTTCAGTTTAGGGTGATGAAAAGGTTTGGAGATGAGCGGTGATCATGGTTACACAACAATGTGTTATGTGTATTTTACCATAATAAAAAATACTGACACAAATAAAATATCAGGACATTTTAAAATACTATATACAATATAAAAATATAAAGAACTATGGCAATCCTTATAATTATTAACAATGTATTGAGATGTAAGATAATGATTGTTGTATTCTCTAAATTGTATAAAGCAATCTAAATGAAGTCATTATAAATACTAAATATAGTCATGTTATATTGTTATGTTGTGCTATGCATTTTCTGTATTTCAATATGTAATTAAAAAATTCTAATTAAAAATTTGGAGAAAATTATTGCCATTGTACTTATTCTAATAATATTCTATAAAATGAAGAAAATGTGTATGCTGTCTTATTCTTAGAGGTTCTGGCATAAAACACTTGAGATTAAATGATAAAACCTACTTTTTAAGAAAGATACAAAACTCATTCAAATAAAGTCAGTTTTGCCCCTATCATAATAGCAGTAAAAATGTTTTTGTAAATTTGTTACCTGGGTTTTCTATTTCCTCCTTGGTCACTTGTTCCAAATCCAGGCTTCTGCAGTTTTTCCTTTGGTCTTAGAAGATTACTGCCTAGTTTGAAGAAGATAAGTCAGGATTGACAGCCTTTTAATCCAGGCATGACTGCAAAGAAAAGAAGAGGCCACATGGTCACTAAAGGTGCAAATGTTTTGTCACACAGGGATGTATCTCCTTTTGCCTGAACAAAGCATGATAATCTTCTTCAACTTTTGTAAACATTTTTGTTTGGATTATGAGATCATCCAGAGTTGGTTTCAGGAATAAGCAGTTGATATGACTGACAAATCACCATATTAGAAACTTGTCATTGAGAAAATATATATTAAAATTAAAAAATTTAAAACTTCATTATTATGTTTACTGATCTCATGAATGGAATGAAGCTTTTATAGCATTCTTAGTCAATAGGTACAAGATCTACAGAAACTTAGCATTCTTAGTCATTCTTCAATAGTGCATTCTTAGTCAATAGTGCACAAAGATAATCTAAAAACTGGGCTTTGTTCTGAATATTTTAAAAGCATTCATATGTTCATATGACTGCTTTAGTATGGTTCATGTCTAGTCAGGTAATGGCTTTTATTTTACATTTGACAGTAACATTAATACCTGAGGAGAACTCTTCTCCCAGGTAAGAGAAGACATGATTAGTCAACAATGAACAACAAAATATTTCACTGAGTTGTTCAAACTGTTTGTCCCCAAGGCTGCTTATTCCAAATTAATTCACTGAGGAATCATGCCCCAGAGAACAGAGCCCTCTCAGATGATCTTTCCAGGGCATTCTATATTTTTAGAAGTTTTTCCTGGACAATTACTTTAGGATAATTAAGTGCAAAAAATAGCACTGCAACATCAAAGAGCAAGTCTCTTATTAAAAACAAAGACATAAAGTTGCATGAACAAGATTTATTTGCTTCTGATTAATAAGTATATATTTGAAATTCTCAACTCTAAGAAGGCACTGGAATTAAATGGAAAGCTTAAGGCTTTGTGTATGGCAAACATACCTAATGAGAATAGCACAAGATTATTGCTAATCAACTTACTAAAAGTTTCAATCTAACACAGATGAGATAACACCCACACATCAAACCCATCTCAGAAATTTTGTCCAGAGGGGGAAACATCTTCCTTAAAAACAACTGCAGAACCTAGTGTTTAAGACCTATAATTTTAAAATTATGAAATAAGACAAGAAAAAATAAAATTAAATACAGAAATATTTGACAGTTGATATTCAGGTGTCTTTTATATAATGATGGCAGCTGCTGAAGTCAGAATCTCTCTACATATCCTCCAATAAAACATTCAATACATAAAACACAGCACGTACATAATATCACACATAACTAGGACATACAGCATAACTGACACTGAGAATACTACGAATCTCAAATTACCTCTAAATAGAAAAATAAACATCAAATCCCAGCAGAGAAATATCTGCAGCTCCAAACAGAGAGGAAGGTGAGGGAACCCTGAAGAGACTGTAGAGAACAGGAGATGGAAGTGGGAAGCCCAAAGGAGATGGAGTACAGCCAGAATCACCCACAAAATTGTAAGTCACACTAATTTCAAAATCATTAATGAAAGGGGTCTGATGTCTGATATAGCAGGATGTTGAGCAGAGGAAAATAATGAAAATATGCAGTACCTACAATGACATTCTCCAAAAGGCATCACTTCTCAGGGATATGATGATGAGTAGCAAGGAAAGGTACTTTTGGATGACTTCCTGGTAAAGGAAAGGAAAGAACTTAAAAGAGGAAATTAAAGTCCTGAGGAAACAAAGAAATATGACAAAACCTAAAGGTATTCTAATTCTTCCTTCCTCACTTAAATGTTGTACTCTGCAAAAAAAATTATAAAGAAGGCACCTATGAACTAAAAATCTTAGAAGACACCCAAAAACCTTAATTCTTCCTCTGTCTGTACAGAGCCTTACTTCAGCACTTCAAAATGAACAGAAGACATAAATCAATGTAACTCCATAGAAAGCTCTGGTAAGAAGAAACCAGAAAAGGAGAATCATAACAATTCAATTCATGACCC
>NW_026652280.1:74253339-74265269 GCF_009828535.3 Hylobates moloch | reverse complement strand
TTGGAAGAATCAATATCGTGAAAATGGCCATACTGCCCAAGGTCATTTATAGATATTGATTCTTCCAACCCATGAGCATGGAATGTTCTTCCATTTGTTTGTATCCTCTTTGATTTCATTGAGCAGTGGTTTGTAGTTCTCCTTGAAGAGGTCCTTCACATCCCTTGTAAGTTGGATTCCTAGGTATTTTATTCTCTTTGAAGCAATTGTGAATGGGAGTTCACTCATGATTTGGCTCTTTGTTTTTCTGTTATTTGTGTATCAGAATGCTTGTGATTTTTGTACATTGGTTTTGTATCCTGAGACTTTGCTGAAGTTGCTTATTAGCTTACGGAGATTTTGTGCTGAGACAATGGGGTTTTCTAGATATACAATCATGTCATCTGCAAACAGAGACAATTTGACTTCCTCTTTTCCTAATTGAATACCCTTTATTTCCTTCTCCTGCCTGATTGCTCTGGCCAGAACTTCCAGCACTATGTTGAATAGGAGCGGTGAGAGAGGGCATCCCTATCTTGTGCCAGTTTTCAGAGGGAATGCTTCCAGTTTTTGCCCATTCAGTATGATATTGGCTGTGGGTTTGTCATAGATAGCTCTTATTATTTTGAGATACGTCCCATCTATACCTAATTTATTGAGAGTTTTTAGCATGAAGGTTGTTGAATTTTGTCAAAGGCCTTTTCTGCATCTATTGAGATAATGATGTGGTTTTTGTCTTTCGTTCTGTTTATATGCTGGATTACATTTATTGATTTGCATATGTTGAACCAGCCTTGCATCCCAGGGATGAAGCCCAATTGATTATGATGGATAAGCTTTTTGATGTGCTGCTGGATTCGGTTTGCCAGTACTTTATTAACGATTTTTGCATCAATATTCATCAAGGATATTGGTCTGAAATTCTCTTTTTTGGTTATGTCTCTGCCAGGCTTTGGTATCAGGACGATGCTGGCTTCATAAAATGTGTTAGGGAGGATTCCCTCTTTTTCTATCGATTGGAATAGTTTCAGAAGGAATGATACCAGTTCCTCCTTGTACTTCTGGTAGAATTCAGCTGTGAATCCATCAGGTCCTGGACTCTTTTTGTTTGGTAAGCTGTTGGTTATTGCCACAATTTCAGAGCCTGTTATTGGTCTATTCAGAGATTCAACTTCTTCCTGGTTTAGTCTTGGGAGGGTGTATTTGTCGAGGAATTTATCCATTTCTTCTAGATTTTCTAGTTTATTTGCATAGAGGTGTTTGTAGTATTCTCTGATGGTAGATTGTATTTCTGTGGGATCGGTGGTGATATCCCCTTTTTCATTTTTTATTGCATCTATTTGATTCTTCTCTCTTTTCTTCTTTATTAGTCTTGCTAGTGGTCTATCAATTTTGTTGATATTTTCAGAAACCAGCTCCTGGATTCATTAATTTTTTGAAGGGTTTTTTGTGTCTCTATGTCCTTCAATTCTGCTCTGCCTTTAGTTATTTCTAGCCTTCTGCTAGCTTTGGAACGTGTTTGCTCTTGCTTTTCTAGTTCTTTTAATTGTGATGTTAGGGTGTCAATTTTGGATCTTTCCTGCTTTCTCTTGTGGGCATTTAGTGCTATAAATTTCCCTCTACACAGTGCTTTGAACGTGTCCCAGAGATTCTGGTATGTTGTGTCTTTGTTCTCGTTGGTTTCAAAGAACATCTTTATTTCTGCCTTCATTTCATTATGTACCCAGTAGTCATTCAGGAGCAGGTTGTTCAGTTTCCATGTAGTTGAGCAGTTTTGAGTGAGTTTCTTAATGCTGAGTTCTAGTTTGATTGCACTGTGGTCTGAGAGACAGTTTGTTATAATTTCTGTTCTTTTCCATTTGCTGAGGAGAGCTTTACTTCCAACTATGTGGTCAATTTTGGAATAGGTGTGGTGTGGTGCTGAAAAAAATGTATATTCTGTTGATTTGGGGTGGAGAGTTCTGTAGATGTCTATTAGACCTGCTCGGTGCAGAGCTGAGTTCAATTCCTGGATATCCCTGTTAACTTTCTGTCTCCTTGATCTGTCTAATGTTGACAGTGGGGTGTTAAAATCTCCCATTATTATTGTATGGGAGTTTAAGTCCCTTTGTAGGTCACACAGGACTAGCTTTATGAATCTGGGTGCTCCTGTGTTCGGTCCATATATGTTTAGGATAGTTAGCTCTTCTTGTTGAATTGATCCCTTTAATATGATGTAATGGCCTTCTTTCTCTCTTTTGATCTTTGTTGGTTTAAAGCCTATTCTATCAGAGACTAGGAATGCAACCCCTGCCTTTTTTTGTTTTCCATTTGCTTGATAGATCTTCCTCCATCCCTTTATTTTGAGTCTATGTGTGTCTCTGCACGTGAGATGGGTTTCCTGAATACAGCACACTGATGGGTCTTGACTCCTTACCCAGTTTGCCAGTCTGTGTCTTTTAATTGGAGCATTTAGCCCATTTACATTTAACGTTAATATTGTTATGTGTGTATCTGATCCTATCATTATGATGTTAGTGGGTTATTTTGCTCGTTAGTTGATGCAGTTTCTTCCTAGCCTCGATGGTCTTTACAATTTGGCATGTTTTTGCAGTGGCTGGTACAGGTTGTTCCTTTCCATATTTAATGCTTCCTTCAGGAGCTCTTTTAGGGCAGTACTGGTGGTGACAAAATCACTCAGCGTTTGCTTGTCTGTAAAGTATTTTATTTCTCCTTCACTTATGAAGCTTAGTTTCGCTGGATATGAAATTCTGGGTTGACAGTTCTTTTCTTTAAGAATGTTGAATATCGGCCCCCACTCTCTTCTGGCTTGTAGAGTTTCTGCGTTTCTGCCGAGAGATCAGCTGTTAGTCTTATGGGCTTCCCTTTCTGGGTAACCCGACCTTTCTCTCTGGCTGCTCTTAACATTTTTTCCTTCATTTCAACTTTGGTGAATCTGACAATTATGTGTCTCGGAGTTGCTCTTCTCGAGGATATCTTTGTGGTGTTCTCTGTATTTCCTGAATCTTAATGTTGGCCTGCCTTGCTAGATTGGGGAAGTTCTCCTGGATAATATCTTGCAGAGTGTTTTCCATCTTGGTTCCCTTCTCCCCGTCATTTTCAGGTACACCAATCAGATGTAGGCTTGGTCTTTTCACATAGTCCCAAATTTCATGGAGGCTTTGCTCATTTCTTTTTTTAATTTTTCCTCTGAACTTCCCTTCTCGCTTCATTTCATTCATTTCATCTTCCATCAGTGATACCCTTTCTTCCAGTTGATGGCATCTGCTACTGAGGCTTCTGCAATCTTCGCGTAGTTCTCGAAACTTGGCTTTCAGCTCCATCAGCTCCTTTAAGCCCTTCTCTCCATTGGTTATTCTAGTTATCCAATCTTCTAATTTTGTTCAAAGTTTTTAACTTCTTTGCTATTGTTTTGAATTTCCTCCCGCAGCTCAGAGTAGTTTGACCGTCTGAAGCCTTCTTCTCTCAACTCGTCAAAGTCATTCCCCATCCAGCTTTGTTCCATTGCTGGTGAGGAACTGCGTTCTTTTGGAGGGGGAGAGGTGCTCTGCTTTTTAGAGTTTCCAGTTTTTCTGCTCTGTTTTTTCCCCATGTTTGTGGTTTTATCTACTTTTGGTCTTTGATGATGGTGATGTACAGATGGGTTTTTGGTGTGGATGTCATTTCTGTTTGTTAGTTTTCCTTCTACCAGACAGGACCCTCAGCTGCAGGTCTGTTGGAGTTTTCTAGAGGTCCACTCCAGACCCTGTTTGGCTGGGTGTCAGCAGCGGTGGCTGCAGAAGAGCGGATTTTCGTGAGCCCACAAATTCAGCTGTCTTATAGTTCCTCTGGAAGTTTTGTCTCAGAGGAGTACTCAGCTGAGTGAGGTGTCAGTCTGTCCCTACTGGGGGGTTTCCTCCCAGTTAGGCTGCTCAGGAGTGAGGGACCCACTTTAGGAAGCAGTCTGTCCATTCTCAGATCTCCAGCTGCGTGCTGGGAGAATCACTACTGTCTTCAAAGCTGTCAGTCAGACAGGGACATTTAAGTCTGTGGAGGTTCCTGCTGACTTTTTGTTTGTCTGTGCCCTGAACCCAGAGGTGGAGCCTACAGATGCAGGCAGGCCTCCTTTAGCTGTGGTGAGCTCCACCCAGTTCGAGATTCCTGGCTGCTTTGTTTACCTATGCAAGCCTGTGCAATGGCGGGCACCCCTCCCCCAGCCTCGCTGCTGCATTGCAGTTTGATCTCAGACTGCTGTGCTAGCAATCAGGGAGACTTCGTGGGCATAAGACCCTCTAAGCTAGGTGCAGGACACAATCTCCTAGTGTGCCGTTTTCCAGGCCCTTTGGAAAAGCGCAGTATTAGGGTGGGTCTGACCCGATATTCCAGGTGCCATCTGTTACTCCTTTCTTTGACTAGGAAAGGGAACTTCCTGACCCCTTGCTCTTTCCCAGTGAGGCAATGCCTCGCCCGGCATCGGCTCATGCACAGTGCGCTTCACCAACTGTCCTGCAGCCACTCTTTGGCACTCCCTAGTGAGATGAAACCGGTACCTCAAACAGAAATGCGGAAATCACCAGTCTTCTGTTTCGCTCAGGCTGAGAGCTGGAGACTGGAGCTGTTCCTATTCGGCCATCTTGGCTCCACCCTCCATGTGTAGTTTTTCAATAAAGAAATTTCCTTTTTCATCACAGGCCTCAAAGCAATCCAAATGTCCACTTGCAGATTCTTCATAAAGATTGTTTCAAAAGTACTCAATCAAAAGAAACGTTCATCTCTGTGAGTTGAATGCACACATCGCTAAGGAGTTTCTCAGAATGCTTCTGTCTAGTTTTTCTGGGAATTTATTTTCTTTTCCCACATTGGACATAAAGTTCTCCAATATCCACTTGCAGATTCTACAAAAAGACTGTTTCAAATCTGCTCAACTAAAAGAAAGCTTCACCACTGTGAGATGAATGCACACCTCACAAAGAAATTTTGCATGATTCTGTGTAGTTTTTATGTGAAGATACTTCCTTTTTCACCATAGGCCTCTAAGCACTACAAATGTCCACTTGCAGGTACTTCACAAAGATTGTTTCAAAACTGCTCAATCAAAAGAAACGTTCAACTCTGTGAGTTGAATGCACACATCACTAAGAAGTTGCTCAGAATGCTTCTGTCTAGGTTTTATGTGAAGATATTTCCTTTTCCAGCATTGGATGTAAAGATCTCAAATATCCACTTGAAGATTCTACAAAAAGACGGTTTCAAATCTGCTCAACTAAAAGAAAGCTTCAACTCAGTGAGAAGAATGCACACATCACAAGGAAGATTCACAGAATGCTTCTGTGTAGTTTTTGTGTGAAGATATTTCCTTTTTCACCATAGGCCTCAAAGCACTCAAAATGTCCTCTTGAAGATTCTTCACAAAGAGTGTTTCAAAACTACTGAATCAAAGGAAAGCTTCACCTCTGTGATTTGAATGCACACATCACTAAGAAGTTGCTCAAAATGCTTCTGTCTAGTTTTTATGTGAAGATATTTCCTTTTTCACCATAGGCCTCAAATCACTCTAAATATCCACTTGCAGATCGTTCACAAGAGTGTTTCAAAACTGCTCAATCAAAGGAAAAATTCAACTCTGTGAGTTGAATGCACACATCACTAAGAAGTTGCTCAGAATGCTTCTGTCTAGTTTTTATGTGAAGATATTTCCTTTTCCCACATTGGATGAAAAGATCTCAAATATCCACTAGGAGATTCCACAACAATACTCTTTCAAATCTGCTCAACAAAAGGAAAGCTTCAACTCTGTGAGATGAATGCCCACATCACAAAGAAATTTCGCAGAATGCTTCTGTGTAGTTTTTATGTGACGATATTTCCTTTTTTACCGTAGACCTTAAAGCACTCCAAATGTCCACTTGCAGATTCTTCATAAAGAGTGTTTCAAAACTGTTCAATCAAAAGAAAGGTTCAACTCTGTGAGATGAATGCACACATCACAAGGAAGTTTTGGAGAATGCTTCTGTGTAGTTTTTACCTGAAGATATTCCCTTTTTCACCCTAGACTTCCAAGCACATCAAATGTCCCCTTGCAGATTCTTCAGAAAGAGTGTTTCAAAACTGCTCAATCAAAAGAAAGTTTCCACTCTGTGAGTTGAATTCACACATCCCACTGAAGTTGCTCAGAATGCTTCTGTCTAGTTTGTATGTGAAGATATGACCTTTTCCCACATTAGGAGAAAAGATCTCAAATATGCACTTGCAGATTATAAGAAAAGACTGTTTAAAATCTGGTCAACCAAAAGAAACTTCAAGTCGGAGAGTTGAATGCACACATCATGAGGAAGTTGTTCAGAAGGCTTCTGTCTTGTTTTTATGTGGAGATATTTCCTTTTCCTGAATTTGATGAAAAGATCTCGAATATCTGCTTGCAGATTCTGCAAGAAGACTCTTTCAAATGTGCTCACCCAAGAGAAAAGTTCAATTCTGTGAGATGAATGCACACATCAGGAAGAAATTATGCAGAATACTTCTGTGTAGTTTTTATGTGAAGATATTTCCTTTTTCACCATAGGCCTCAAAGCGCTCCAAATGTCCACTTGCAGATTCTTCACAAAGAGTGTTTCAAAACTGTTCATACAAAAGAAAGGTTCAACTCTGTCAGATTAATGCAGATATCACTAAGAAGTTGCTTAGAATGCTTCTGTCTAGTTTTTATGTGAAGATATTTACTTTTCCCCCATTAGATGAGAAGATCTCAAATATCCACTTGCTGATTCCACAAAAAGACTGTTTCAAATCTTCTCAACCAAAAGAAAGCTTCAACTCTGTGAGATGAATACAGACATCACAAACAAATTCCTCAGAATGCTTCTGTGTAGTTTTTATGTGATGATATTTCCTTTTTCACCATAGACCTGAAAGCACTCCAAATGTCCACTTGCAGATTCTTCACAAAGTGTATTTCAAAACTGCTCTATCAAAAGAAAGGTTCCACTCTGTGTGTTGAATGCACACATCTGTATGAAGTTGTTGAGAATGCTTCTGTCTAGGTTTTATGTGAAGATATTTCCTTTTCTCTCATTGGATGAAAAGATCTCAAATATCCACTTGCAGATTCTACAAAAAGACTCTTTCATATCTCCTCAAACAGAAGAAATCTTCAACTCTGTGAGATGAATGCACACATCACAAAGAAGTTTTGCAGATTGCTTCTGTGTAGTTTTTATGTGAAGATATTTGTTTTTCACCATAGGCCTCAAAGCACCCTAAATGTCCACTTACAGATTCTTCACACAGACTTTTGAGAAACTACTCAGTCAAAACAAAGGTACAACTCTTTCAGTTGAAGGCACACATGATTAATAGTTGCTGTGAATGCTTCTGTCTATTTTTTATGTGAAGATATTTCCTTTTTCCAACATTGGAGGAAAAGATCTCAAATATCCACTTGCAGATTCTCCAAAAAGACTGTTTCAAATCTCCTCAAACAACAGAAATCATCAACTCTGTGAGAGGAATGCACACATCACAAGGAAGTTTCGTAGAATGCTTCTGTGTAGTTTTTATGTAAAGATATATCCTTTTTTACCATAGGCCTCAAAGCACTCTAAATATCCACTTGCAGATTCTTCACAAAGTGTGTTTCAAAACAGCTCAATCAAAACAAAGTTTCAACTCTGTGAGTTGAATGCAGTTATCACTAAGAAGTTGCTCAGAACACTTCTGTCTAATTTTTATGTGAAGATAGTTATTTTTCCCCCACTGGACGAAAAGATCTCAAATATCCACTTGCAGATTCTACAAAAAGACTGTTTCAAATCTACTTAACCAAAAGAAGCTTCAACTCTGTGGGATGAATGCACTCATCACAAAGAAATTTTGCAGAATGCTTCTGTGTAGTTCTTATGTGAAGATATTCCCTTTTTCACCATAGGACACAAAGCACTCCAGATGTCCACGTGCATATTATTCACAAAGAGTGTTTCAAAGCTGCTCAAACAATAAACATTTCAACCCTGAGATTTGAATGCACACATCATGAAGAAGCTGCTCAGAATGGTACTGTCTAGTTTTTATGTGAAGATATTTCCTTTTCCCTCATTGGAAGAAACAATCTCACATATCCACTTGCAGATTCTTCGAAAAGACTATTTCAAATCTGCTCAACCAAAAGAAAGCTTCAACTCTGTGAGAAGAATGCACACATCACAAGGAAGATTCACAGAATGCTTCTGTGTAATTCTTTTGTGAAGATATTTCCTTTTTCACAATAGGCCTCAAAGCACCCGAAATGTCCTCTTAAAGATTCTTCACGGAGATTTTTTCAAAACTCTTCAATCAAAAGGAAGCTTCAACTCTTTGAGATCAATGTACACATCATTAAGAAGTTGCTCAGATGCTTCCATCTAGTTTTTATGTGAAGATATTTCCTTTTCTCGCATTGGATGAAAAGATCTCAAATATCCACTTGCAGATTCTATCAAAAGATTGTTTCAAATCTGCTCAACCAAAGAAAGCTTCAACTCTGTGAGGTGAATGCACACATCACAGATAAATTTCGCAAGACGATTCTGTGTAGTTTTTATGTGAAGATATTTCCTTTTTCACCATAGGCCTCAAAGCACTCCAAATGTCCGCTTGCAGATTCTTCATAAAGAGTGTTTGATAACTAATCAATCAAAAGAATGTTTCAACTCTGTGACTTTAATGCACACAACACTAAGAAGTTGCTCAGAATGCTTCTGTCTAGTTTTTATGTGAAGATATTTCCTTTTCCCATATTGGACGAAACGATCTCAAATATCCACTTGCAGATTCTACAAAAAGAATGTTTCAAATCTGCTCAACCAAAAGAAAGCTTCAACTCTGTGAGATGAATGCACTCATCACAAAGAAATTTCGCAGATTACTTCTATGTAGCTTTTATATGAAGGTATTCCCTTTATCACCCTAGACCTCAAAGCACTCCAAATGTCCACTTGCAGATTCTTCACAAAGAGTGCTTCAAAACTCCTCAATCAAAGGAAAGCTTCAACTCTGTGAGTTGAATGCACACATCACTAAGGAGTTGCTCAGAATGCTTCTCTCCAGATTTTATGTGAAGATATTTACTTTTCCCACATTGCAGGAGAAGATCTGAAATATAAACTTGGAGATTCTACAAAAAGACTGTTTCAAATCTGCTCAAACAAAAGAAATATTCCACTCTGTGAGATGAATGCACACATCGCAAAGAAATTTCGCAGAATGCTTCTGTGTAGTTTTTAGGTGAAGATATTCCCTTTTTCACCACAGGCCTCAAAGCAGTTCAAACGTCCACTTGCTGGTTCTTCACAAAGAGTGTTTCAAAACTGCTCAATCAAAAGAAAGGTTCAACTCTGTGATTTCAATTCACACACCCCTCAGAAGTTGCTCAGCATGCTTCTGTCTAGTTTTTATGTGAAGATATTTCCTTTTCCCACTTTGGGAGAAAAGATCTGAAACATCCACTTGCAGATTCTACAAAAAGAGTGTTTCAAATCTGCTTAACCAAAAGAAGCTTGAACTATGTGTGATGAATGCACATATCACAAAGAAATTTCGCAGAATGTTTCCATGTAGTTTTTATTTGAAGACATTCCCTTTTTCACCATAGGCCTCAAAGAACTCCAAATGTCCACGTGCAGATTATTCACAAAGAGCGTTTCAAAACTGCTCAATCAAAAGAATGGTTGAACTCTGTCAGTTGAATGCACACGTCCCTAAGAAGTTGCTCAGAGTGTTTCTGTCTAGTTTTTCTGTGAAGATATTTCCTTTTCTGCATTGGACAAAAGGATCTCAAATATCCACTTGCAGATTCTACAAAATGACTGTTTAAAATCTGCTCAACCAAAAGAAAGCTTCAACTCTGTGAGATGAATGTACACATCACAAAGAAATTTCGCAGAATGATTCTATGTAGTTTTTATGTGAAGATATTCCCTGTTTCACCACAGGCCTCAAAGCACTCCAAATGTCTACTTGCAGATTCTTCACAAGGAGTGTTTCAAAACTGCTCAATCAAAAGAATGGTTCAATTCTGTGAGTTCAATGCACACATCACTAAGAAGTAGCTCAGAATGCTTCTGTCTAATTTTTATGTGAAGATAGTTATTTTTCTCCCACTGGACGAAAAGATCTCAAATATCCACTAGCAGATTCTACAAAAAGACTGTTTCAAATCTGCTTAACCAAAAGAAGCTTCGACTCTGTGGGATGAATGCACACATCACAAAGAAATTTTGCAGAATGCTTCTGTGTAGTTCTTATGTGAAGATATTCCCTTTTTCACCATAGGACACAAAGTGCTCCAGATGTCCATGTGCATATTTTTCACAAAGAGTTTTCAAAGCTGCTCAAACAATAAAAATTTCAACTCTGAGATTTGAATGCACACATCACGAAGAAGTTGCTCAGAATGGTACTGTCTAGGTTTTATGTAAAGATATTTCCTTTTCCCGCATTGGATGAATAGATCTCAAATATCCACTTGCAGATTCTACAAAAAGACTTTTTCAAATCTACTTAACCAAAAGAAGCTTCAACTCTGTGGGATGAATGCACACATCACAAAGAAATTTCACAGAATGCTTCTGTGTAGTTCTTATGTGAAGGTATTTCCTTTTTCACAATAGGCCTCAAAGCACCCGAAATGTCCTCTTGAAGATTCTTCACAAAGTGTTTTTCAAAACTGCTCAATCAAAAGAAAGGCTCAACTCTTTGAGATCAATGCACACATCATTAAGGAGTTGCTCAGAATGCTTCCGTCTAGTTTGTATGTGAAGATATTTCCTTTTCTGGCATTGGACGAAAAGATCTCAAATATCTACTTGCAGATTCTACAAAAAGATTGTTTCAAATCTGCTCCACCAAAAGAAAACTTCAACTCCATGAGGTGAATGTGAACATCACAAAGAAATTTCACAAGACGATTCTGTGTAGTTTTTAAGAGAAGATATTTCCTTTTTCACCATAGGCCTCAAAGCACTCCAAATGTCTGCTTGCAGATTCTTCACAAAGAGTGTTTGAAAACTACTCAATCAAAATAATGTTTCAACTCTGTGACTTTAATTCATGCAACACTAAGTAGTTGCTCAGAATGCTTCGGTCTAATTTTTATGTGAAGATATTTCCTTTTCCCGCATTGGACGAAACCTTCTCAAATATCCACTTGCAGATTCTACAAAAAGAATGTTTCAAATCTGCTCAACCAAAAGAAAGCTTCAACTCCGTGAGATGACTGCACACATCACAAGAAAGTTTTGGAGAATGCTTCTGTGCAGTTTTTTTGTGAAGATATTTCCTTTTTCACCATAGACCTCAAAGCACTCCAAATGTCCACCTGCAGATTCTTCACCAACAGTGTTTCAAAGATACTCAATCAGAAGAAAGGTTCTACTCCATGAGATGAATACACACATCACTATGAAGTTGCTCAGAATGCTTCTGTCTAGTTTTTATGTGAAGATATTTCCTTTTCCCTCATTGGATGAAAAGATGTCAAATATCCACTTGCAGATTCTACAAAAAGACTGCTTCAAATCTGCTAAAACAAGGAAAGCTTCAACTCTGTGAGATGAATGCACACATCACAAGGAAGTTTCAGAGAATGCTTCTGTGTAGTTTTTATGTGAAGATATTCCCTTTTTCACCCTAGACCTCAAAGCACTCCAAGTGTCCACATGTAGATTCCTCACAAAGAGTGTTTCAAAACTCCTCAATCAAAAGAAAAGTTCAACACAGTGAGTGGAATGCACACATCACTAAGAAGTTGCTCAGAATGCTTCTGTCTGGATTTTATTGGAAGATATTTACTTTTCCCCCATTGGACGAAAAGATCTCAAATATCCACTTGGAGATTCTGCAAAAAGACTCCTTCAAATCTGCTCAAACAAAAGAAGTCTTCAACTCTGTGAGATGTACGCAAACATCACAAAGAAATTTCGCAGAATGCTTCTGTGTAG
>NW_026652280.1:74240507-74253329 GCF_009828535.3 Hylobates moloch | reverse complement strand
TCTTTCACCTTTCTGTCTTCTGAACCCTCTACACTCTTCCAGCCTCTGCCTGTTACCCAATTCCAAAGCTGCTTTCACATTTTCAGGTATCCTTATAGAAATGCCCTATTCTTTGGTACTAATTTTCTGTGTTAGTCCATTCCTCCATTGCTATAAAAAATATCAGAGAGAGACAGTAATTTATAAAGAAAAGAGGCATATTTGGCTCATTTTTCCACAGGCCATAACTAAAATCATGAGGCTGTCATCGCCTCAGCTTCTAGGGAGACCTCAGTAAGTTTACAATCATAGTGGAAGGAAAAGTGGGAGCAGGCACATCTTACATAGCAGGAGCAAGAAGGGTAGTTGCCACACTCTTTTAAACAACCAGATCCCATGAGAACCCACTATTTTGATGACAGTACCAAAAAGGAATGGTGTTAAATCATGAGAAACTTCCTCCATAATCCAGTCACCTCCCACCAGCCCCTATCTCCAGCATTGGGTGTTACATTTCAACATGAGGTTTGGGTGGGGACACAGATCTAAACTATATAATTAAAAAAAAAAATCATTTGGACTACTCTATTTTCTTTTTTATATTTTATTATCTTCATTTTTTTATATTTCTGATTTATTTTTATTCAGTGGTATCAACAGAGCCATTTATTGCATTGTACATTTCCTAGTAATAATATAATTCTGAAGCAGAGCGTTAAATAACTTCAGTTATGTTCTCCCATTTATATGAAAAGGAGTCTAGTATTTTTTCCTAACATTAGCTGACTTATGTCATATATGAGAGAAACAGTTAATAGTTTTATTCTCAAGAGTCAAGATAATCTCATGGGAAAATAATAATCATGTCCTTTCTAGGAATTATTATCCATCTATGTGCTCCTTTCCCATTTGCTATGATTTTTTCAATAACTTATTACTCTTTTAAACCCAATTTCAGCTTTTGTTAAGCCATTATTATGTGGGCTTTAAGGGGTACAATATGTCCATATGATGTACTTTTTAACCCATTTATGTCCACAGGCCATGAGGAAATCTCTGCCTTAGATCAATGAGATGTAATTGGGCAGGCAAATTGGTATTATGTAGTATTTCTGTCACTTGACAGTGTTGTCCCTTGTGCCTTGTGTCATAGGATAATTGAATTCCAAAATGGAAAAACATCTATTTTAAGAAAATATATTTGAAGCCACTAGGATTTATGGCTAATGGTCCTATGAAATAGCCAAAAAGCAGTGTCATAATATTTAACCAATCAAATACTCCTCAAAGTGTTACAGAACTTTATTCTTCACCACATTTTGGTTTGCTTAGTGGGGTATGTCGTTATTCTGCTCATCATTATATGTCATTCATGCATATATTCAAGTGGCCACCACCTCAAAAGCCTAGGCCAGTGGGATTCTCTTTCTTTTTTGAGTCAAAACCTGGGTTCTTTGGTGGATTCCATGCCCACTTTAAACTTCCCTCAGAATACTTGTATGACTTTCCGTAATAGCATTCTGCATTCCTGAATTTCTTTGTAATCCATTCATCAGACTCTTCTGCCTAACCAAATGGCAAGAGTACCACAAAGCGGTTTGAAACTATGCAGACATTGCATGGATAACCAAATGCTACGAGCACTGAAGGATACGCTCTGATACATATTGTCCTTCAGGGGCATTAATTTTACCTTATTTGACCAAGGTTTTACCATTCAGAGGGAGAATTTCAACATATTTCCATAATAATCATACCCCTCAATTAGAGAAATTCCATTGAGAAATTCGGTATTTTGTTTTTCTCTGGTAGGAAATGTATAATTGCATTCATACTACTGAGCAATAGGAGTGGAAACCTCTGTGTGAGGTCCATTTTGTTCTGAAATTTATGCTTATGAATATGATATATTTTCCAGGGCCACCTCCTAAAATATGTTTCTGTACATACTATTTCCATTTTGTTAAGATATTTTGTTATGCTATGCCATTAATAACAATAAGTTATGTCTCTGTGAAAGCCCTATAACTTTTCAGTAGTGCCTATTTAATGGGCTTCTTCTGGACATGCTATCAGGAATTTGAATCCCAAATTCCGGTAATCATTACAGGATGGCAGGATTAGGTTTCTGCTAGAGTCTCCAGTCTGCATATGTTCATATATTTACACTTCCAAAAATGACTGGACATTAGGTTTCTTGAGTCTAATGGCACTGCATGAGTAACTTCCCATTATGACACTTCTAGGGCCCTTGTCATTTCTTATTTATTACCAGGATGTGGAAGATCTAGTGGTATAATTGCTAAGGTTTGAGAAATGTCTCTGATGGTAATGGACCACGTTTTTCCAAAAATCTTGCATGATTAGTCTAAGCTCTGTTTTTTGACTAGAATGATTAATCACATTAGACTAATAATATTTACTGTAGTCCCTGTACTATTCCATGTTGCTTCTTCTGAGGAAGAAATTATTACAATGCTATCAAAGTAATGAATTAATTTTAATTATGTTCATGTCTAAATTTTATTTCACTAAATTATGGCATTATGATAAGTATATATATATATGTTTGGGGAAAATGGCAACCGTATGTTGCATTTCTTTCCACATAAAAGCAAACTATTCTGGATATTCCCTTAATCCTGAAAGTTGATCTGGAAGCACAAAGATACAAAATTTTCAATGAAATTTTGAAAGACTAATGAGCCATTCTGAATAAGACAGATTATAATGTTATAATAATTAATATAATGTGGTGCTGTTTGAAATGTAAATAAGTTAAAATACTTGTAAATTAAAACCATTTAATAAACACACTGAAAATGCAGCTGTTTTTGTTATGATGTTTTTGGTGCAAATAATAGAACACTGACTTTTTAATGATCACCATTCAAGTATAATAAAAAATAAGAACACTGAATTCAAACTTTTTGGAAATATAAAACTATTTTTTGATTGGCTAGCATTATTGAACTTTTCAGTGTTATAAAAATATTCAAGGTTAGTTGATAAAATGGATCAATTATGTTTTTAAAGAGCCCTTTTCTTTGTTTATTTTGTCCCATGAGTCACAATATTGGATGAAATCTGACTCTTTTATCACGAGAATGGTGGCGATCTGTAGTGATTTAGAGAATCCTCTTCCTACAAACAAGGCAGAGCTAATTGACCTGATTGTGATGTGGAATGGAGTTGTTATAATACAACGGTTGCAAGAAATAATGCTTTTTCCTTCCTGTTAACTTACTTGAGCATATTTTGCCATTCCCTTTTATAATAGTGATAATAAATGAGAAAGTTCAGGAGTCCATTCCTGGATGGGTATAATGAAGAGGAAGGAGACATTTTGAGGATGAAATTCTGGACTATACCATTAAATAAGTTATGAGATCAGTAGAGATGTTAGTAGAACGTGAAGTGGGAAGAAATTGACAAGGAAGAAGATGGTAAATAACAGTTATAACTCTGAGATCAGCTTCAGTGGCAAGAGATATAGTTTGTCCTTGAACCTTTCTCTTCTATTTCTCCTCAAGTAAGAACCCTAAAAGAGCTGTTCTGAGAATGTGTAGGAATATATAAATTCAAGTGGCATAAGGGGTATATTGTGGTGTATATGAGGAGGGCATGCCCTTCCCTTCATTTAGGAAAGATTTTTTTTTTCAGCTGTTGGGTGTGCTGTTAGTAGACAGCATTCAGATAATAGCCACTTGAATATAAAGGTGCAGAAAGCCACTTCAGAAATGTCTCATGCCCTTTCCGAGAGCAGTCCCTTTTTGCATCCAGATTAATATTTAGGTTCATGTATCATAAGAGTGCAAGTAGGAAATATCGTCCTTTTCTAGAAGAAAATAATTTATTTTTGTTAAAAATTACACATCTAGATAATTTAAATGACAATAATCACAGGAAAATGTGGAATTGTATCTTGTGCATATTAAAATGGAGAAGGACATTAATTAGGCTGCATGGGAGAATGTTTATCAGTGTGAAGATAATCTCTCATAAATATATGGGGCACAAGGTTTATGTTGACTAAAATTACTGAGCACATACTGTGTGTCAAACATATGGAAGAAAGCATTCCAAGTTTTTAGGGTGGAATGTTCAGGGTGGTACCATGACTCACCCTTTAGGAGGCCATTCCGATGTTCTATCAAGACAATAGCTTCCAGGTGATGGGAAATGTGGTCATAGCGGTGAATTCTATGGTGGCGAGTAATTTCCTTTACTTCATTGACTAGAAAAGGTATCCCCTGGTTAGAAATGACAATGATTGTGGTACCATGGCAATGGATAATGGATTACTCAGCATGAATAATAAGTAAGACTAAAGTACTGGGGCTATCACATAACCAGAATATATAAATAATGACAAGATGCGGTTTCCACCACACTGAGATTTGCAATGAAGTAAGCTGTCACAAGCTTGTTGGTTAGTTTCCCTAACTATTGGTACCATGTTAGGGAGGTAATGATGGACATTGCTGATGGCATTTTGGACCTTGAGCACTGACAGTAGCCAGAGCAGCCATCGTGAAAGACAGATTTTATTCTTCTTTGAGCCCTTGTAAAATGTTCATCTCTGCCACAGTGACTAGAAAGATAACTGGAAAAAAAAAAACCTGACTGACATCCAAAATATAGTTCAGGTTGCTGACCAGATTTCTGCAAGCCTCCTCTGCAGTAATTCCCTTTGATAGGCATTAATGTGGAAAACTAACTGCATTTGGTGCACATTCTGGGATATCCATACCACTCCAACTGCTTCGTAATCTTTTTCCATTTTTAAGCTTCCAATTTCCTCAATATCTTATATCTGTTAGCAATATTCTTGAATCTCTGCAGACCCATAACTCAGGCTATTTATCTTTCCACATGAAGCGGAAAACCAAATGTAATCCTGAAAATACCACTCACTGGGATGCTTTTGCTTCACTTCAGTGCTTCGCTACCACCTTCCAGGGAGAGTAGTGTGCAACATTTGTTCAGTTTCACCTGCTTTTGCCACACCAAGCAGATTGGTAATGTCTTTTATTGTTGTCTTTCAAACATAGTTTGTTTTTGTTGTTTCTAGTGTTACTGATACTTCACAAATATTTTCTGTACTTAAAGTGTACAATATGATGGTTGATAAATGTATACATTGTGAAGTGATTACCACTATGTAGCTAGCTATTGTATCCATTATCTCACATGGTTACCTTTATTTGAGGTAAGAATATTGAAGGTATATTCTCTTAGCAAATTTCATGTATCCAATATGTGTTACTAATTATGATCAACATGCTATGCCTGAGCTCTTCAGAATCTATTCATACTGCATAACTGAAACTTTGTACCCTTTGATCAGCTCTTCATTTTCTTCAGCCCAAGCCCTTGGCAACCACCATCCTAGTCTCTGTCTTTCATGAGTTTGACTTTTTTTAGATTGCACACATAAGTGAGATCATATGGCATTTATGTTTCAGTAGAGAAAGAACCCTTGTGCACTATTGTTGGGAATGTAAATTGCTGTGGCCATTATAGGAAACTCTATGGAAGTTCCTCAAACCATTGTAATTAAAAATATGATTGCTTTTCTTATTACGGCCATTCTTGCAGGAGTGAGATGGTATTCTGTTGTAATTTTGATTTGCATTTCCCTGATCATTAGTGTTGTTGAGCATTTTATCATATGATTTTTGGCCATTTGTATATCTTCTTTTGAGAATTGTCTATTCATGTCCTTAGCCCAATTTTCAATGGGATTGTTTGTTTTTTTCTTACTGATTTGTTTGAGTTCATAGTAAATTCTGGATATTAGTCTTTTGTCAGATGTATACATTGTGAAGATTTTCTCCCCCTCTATGGGTTGTCTGTTTACTCTGCTGACTGATCCTTTTGCCGTGCAAAATCTTTTTAACTAGGTCTTAGGTATTTATCTTTGTTTCTATTGCATTTCCTTTTGGATTCTTGGTAATAAAATCCTTGCCTATGCTAATATCTAGAAGTGTTTTTCTAATGTTACCTTCTAGTTTTTTGTTTGTTTCAGGACTTAGGTTTACGTTCTTAATCCTTCTTGAGTTGATTTTTGTATAAGGTGAGAGATGGGGATCCAGTTTCATTCTCGTATTTATAGCTAGCCAATTATCCTAGCACCACTTGTAGAAAAGGATATCCTTTCCCCACTTTATGTTTTTGTTTGCTTTGTCAAAGAACTGTTGGCTGTATGTATTTGGGTTTATTTCTGGGTTCTTTATTCTATGCCATTTGTTTATGTGCATATATTTTTTTACCTGTACTACAATGTTTTTGTGACTATGGCCTAATAGTGTACTTTGAAATCAGGTACAGTAATGCCTCCAGATTTGTTTTCTTTTTTATTTAGTCTTGCTTTGGCTATACAGGTTCTTTTTGGTTCCATATGAATTTTAGAATTATTTTTAATTCTGGGAAGAATTATGGTGTTATTTTAATGAGGAATGCATAGAATTTGTAGATTGCTTTTGGCAGTGTGGTCATTTTCACAATATTGATTCTACTCATCTATGAGCATGGGATATGTTTCCATTTGTTCATATCCTCTATGATTTCTTTCAGCAGTGTTTTGTAGTTTTGCTTGTAGAGGTCTTTTGACTCCTTAGTTAGGTATGTTCCTAAATATTTTATTTTTTAGTTTTTGCAGTTATTATAAAAGGGATTGAGTTATTGATTTGATTATCGTCTTGGTCCCTGTTGGTGTATAGAAGAGTTACTGATTTGTGTAAATTAATCTTGTATCTGGAAACATTGCTGAATTCTTTTATCAGCTCTAGGATCTTTTTGGAAGAGTCCTTAGGGTTTTCATGGTAAATGATCATACCATCAGCAAACAGTGACAATTTGACTTCCTCTTTACCAATTTAAATGCCCTTTGTTTCTTTCTCTTGTCTGGTTTCTCTGGCTAGGACTTCCAATGCTATGTTGAAGAGGAGTGCTGAGGGTAGGTATCCTTGTCTTGTTTCCGTTCTCAGAGGGAATGCTTTCAACATCTCCCCATTCAGTATTGTGTTGGCTGTGGGTTCATCATAGATGGCTTTTATTACAATAAGATACATCCCTTGCATGCCAATTTTGCTGAGCGTTTTCATGATAAAGGGATATTGGATTTTGTCCAATGTTTTCTCTGCATCTATTGAAATGATCATGTGATTTTTGTTTTTAATTCTGTTTGGGTGGTGTGTCACATTTATTGACCTGTGCATGTTAAACCATCCGTGCATCCCTGGTGTGAAACCCACTTGACCATGGTGGATTATCCTTTTGACAAGTTGTTAGATTCAGTTAGCTACGATTTTTTTTCTTTTCTCTTTTTGTATAACAGTGTTTATTTCACTTTTATTGCATTATATTATTGTACTATATTTGTCTTTGGTTTTACCATGATGTGTTTAGCTTCAGGTTTCTTTTTTATTACTATTATACGTTAAGCTGCTGGAGCGCTCTGATGATAGTTTCTTTTCTGTGAAGAAGCCCTTTAGTTTAATTAGGTACCATTTGTCAATTTTGGCTTTTGTTGCAATTGCTTTTTGTGTTTTAGTAATGAAGTCTTTGCCCATGCCTATGTCCTGAGTGGTATTACCTAGGTGTTCCTCTAGGGGTTTTATGGTTTTAAGTTTTATGTTTAAGTCTTTAATCCATCATGAGTAAATTTTTGTATAAGGTGTAAGAATGAAGTCCTGTTTCAGTTTTCTGCATATGGAAGATCAGGTATTTGCAGATCTGTGATGTCCTTTCTGAGGCCTCGGTTCTGTTTCATTGGTCTATACATCTCTTTTGGTACCAGTAACATGCTGTTTTGAGTACTGTACTTTTGTAGTATAGTTTGAAGTCAGGTAGTGTGATTCCTCCAGCTTTGTTCTTTTTTCTTAGGATTGTCTTGGCTATACAGGCTCTTTTTCAGTTCCATATGAAATTTAAAGTTTTTTTTTCTAATTCTGTGAAGAAAGTCAATGGTGGCTTGATGGGAATAGCATGGAATCTGTAAATTACTTTGAGCAGTATAGCCATTTTCACAATATTGATTCCTTTATCCATGAGCATGAAATGTTTTTCCATTTGTTTGTGTTCTATCTTATTTCCTTTAGCGGTGGTTTGTAGTTCTTGAAGAGAGCCTTCACATCCCTTGTAAGTTGTATCCCTTGGTATTTTATTCTCTTGGTAGCAATTTTAAATGGGAGCTCACTCATGATTTAGCTGTCTGTTTGTTTATTATTGGTGTATGGGAATGCTTGTGATTTTTGCACATTGATTTTGTATCCTGTGACTTTGCTGAAGTTGCTTATCAGCTTAAGGAGTTTTGGGGCTGAGATAATGGTGATTTCTCAATATGCAATCATGTCATCTGCAAACAGAGACAATTTGAATTCCTTTCTTCCTATTTGAATATACTTTATTTCTTTCTCTTGTGTGATTGCCCTAGTCTAAATTTCAATACCATGTTCAATAGGAATGGTGAGAGAGGGCATCCTTGTCTTGTGCCAGTTTTCAAAGGGAATGCTACCAGCTTTTGCCCATTCCATGTATATTGGCTATGGCTTTGTCATAAAAAGCTCTTATTATTTTGAGATGTGTTCCACAGATTTTTGATGAAGATGTCAAAAGAAATTGTAGGAAAAAATGGAGAAATTGAATAGAATTAAACTTAAGAGCTTCTGCAGAGCAAAAGAAACTATTGACAGAGTAAACAGAAAACCTACTGATTGGGAGAAAATATTTTCAAACTATGGTCTGACAAAAGTCTAATATCCAGAATCTTTAAGAACCTTTAATAAATTTACAAGCAAAACACAAATATTAAAATGGTTCTTTGCTCATTAGAAATGGGCAATGGGCATAAACAGACATTTTTTAAAAGAAGACATACATGAAGCCAACAAGTATAAAAAAATGCTCAACAACATCAAATGTGCAAATCAAAATCAAGTCAGAAACCATTTCACAAGAGTCAAAATGGTTATTATTAAATGATAAAAAAAAATAATAATAATGGGCCAGGCACAGTGGCTCACGTTTGTAATCCCAGCACATGGATACATATGTAACAAACCTGCATATGTGTGTTTGTCCACATGAGATGGGTTTCCTGAATACAGCACACTGATGCTTCTTGAGTCTTTATCCAATTTGCCAGTCTGTGTCTTTTAATTGGAGCATTTAGCCCATTTACATTTAAGGTTAATATTGTTATGTGTGAATTTGATCCTGTCATTATGATGTTAGCTGGTTATTTTGCTCATTAGTTGATGCAGTTTCTTCCTAGTCTCAATGGTCTTTACAATTTGGCATGTTTCTGCAGTGGCTGGTACTGGTTGTTCCTTTCCATGTTTAATGCTTCCTTCAGGAGCTCTTTTAGGGCAGGCCTGGTGGTGACAAAATCTCTCAGCATTTGCTTGTCTGTAAAGGATTTTATTTCTCCTTCAGTTATGAAGCTTAGTTTGGCTGGATATGAAATTCTGGGTTGAAAATTCTTTTCTTTAAGAATGTTGAATATTGGCCCCCACTCTCTTCTGGCTTGTAGAGTTTCTGCCGAGAGATCAGCTGTCAGTCTGATGGGCTTCCCTTTGTGGCTAACCCGATTTCTCTCTGGCTGCCCTTAACATTTTTTTCCTTCATTTCAACCTTGGTGAATCTGACAATTATGTGTCTTGGAGTTGCTCTTCTTGAGGATTATCTATGTGGCATTCTTTGCATTTCCTGAATTTGAATGTTGGCCTGCCTTGTTATATTGGGGAAGTTCTCCTGGATAATATCTTGCAGAGTGTTTTCCAACTTGTTTCCATTCTCCCTGTCACTTTCAGGTCCACCAATCAGACTTAGATTTTGTCTTTTCACATACTCCTGTATTTCTTGGAAGCTTTGTTCATTTCTTTTTATTCTTTTTTCTCTAAACTTCTCTTCTCACTTCATTTAATTCATTTGATCTTCTGTCACTGATACCCTTTCTTCCAGTTGATTGAATCGGCTACTGAGGCTTGTGCATTTGTCATGTAGTTCTCATGCCTTGGTTTTCAGCTCCATCAGGTCCTTTAAAGAATTCTCTGCATTGGTTATTCTAGTTAGCCATTCATCTAATTTTTTTCAAGATTTTTAACTTGTTTGCCAAGTTCAAACTTCCTCCTTTAGCTCCGAGTAGTTTGATCATCTGAAGCCTTCTTCTCTCAACTCATCAAAGTCTTTCTTCATCCAGCTTTGTTCCATTGCTGGTGAGGAGCTGCACTCCTTTGGAGGAGGAGAGGCACTCTGATTTTTAGAGTTTCCAGTTTTTCTGCTCTGTTTTTTCCCCATCTTTGTGGTTTTATCTGCCTTTGGTCTTTGATGATGGTGATGTACATATGGGGTTTTCGTGTGGATGTCCTTTCTGTTTGTTAGTTTTCCTTCTAACAGTCATGACCCTCAGCTTCAGGTCTGTTGGAGGTTGCTGGAGGTCCACTCCATACGCTGTTTGCCTCGGTATCAGCAGCAGAGGCTGCAGAACAGCGGATATTGGTGAACAACAAATGTTGCTACCTGATCGTTCCTCTGGAAATTTTGTCTCAGAGGTGTACCCGGCCATGTGAGGTGTCAGTCTGCCCCTACTGTGGGGTACCTCCCAGTTAGGCTACTCAGGGGTCAGGGACCCACTTGAGGAGGCAGTCTACCCGTTCTCAGGTCTCCAGCTGCATGCTGGGAGAAACAGTACTCTCTTCAAAGCTGTCAGACAGGGACATTTAAGTCTGCAGAGTTTTCTGCTGCCTTTTGTTTGGCTATGCCCTGCCTCCTTAGGTGGAGTCTGAAGTGGCAGGCAGGCCTCCTTGAGCTGCTGTGGGCTCCACCAACTTCAAGCTTCTCAGCTGCTTTGTTTACCTACTCAAGCCTGGGCAATTGTGGGCACCACTCCCCCAGCCTCACTGCCACCTTGCAGTTTGATCTCAGACTGCTGTCGGAGCCTAGGACCCTCTGAACCAGGTGTGGGATATAATCTCCTGGTGTGCCATTTGCTAAGACTGTTGGAAAAGTGCAGTATTAGGGTGGGAGTGACCCAATTTTCCAGGTGCTGTCTGTCACCCCTTTCTTTGACTAGGAAAGGGAATTCCCTGACCCCTTGAGATTCCCGGGTGAGGTGATGCCTCGCCCTGCTTTGGCTCAAGCTCAGTGCACTGCACCCACTGTCCTGCACCCACTGTCTGATACTCCCCAGTGAGATGAACCTGGTACCTCAGTTGGAAATGCAGAAATCACCCATCTTTTGCATCACTCATGCTGGGAGTTGTAGACTGGAGCTGTTCCTATTTGACCATCTTGGCTCCTCCCTCTGCTTTGTTCTTGCTGAGGAATTTCTTTTTGTATTTTTTGTAGTGTGGGTCTACTGGCTATTACTTTTCCCAATCCTCACATACTTAGTTTATTACTGAATTGCACAGAGGCATGTTGAGAATACATACATTTCTCCCTTCTATTTCCTCAAATAGGTGAACACTTGAAAGTGTGAGTAGAAATATTAGCAACTTACCAGTGCAGAGGGGTGAAAAAAAGTTTGGGGTTCAATTTCTGCATGATTAGAGTCACTTATTAAATACTTCAGCTTTCCATTGAAACTTAAGCAGATTTATGTCTCACCATTAATGACTACATCCCAGAGTTAAGAATTATACTATCAAATTTTAAGACATTCCTTGAATTAGTTAATTCTTGCATTGCTGTAAAAATATTGATACTTGAAACTGGGTAATTTATAAAGAAAAGAGGCTTAGTTAGCTTATTTCTCCATAAGCTGTACACGAAGAATGATTCTCTTATCTTTTTGACTTCTACGGAGGCCTCAGGAAATTTACAAACATGGCGGAAGGCAAAGTGGGAGCAGGTACATTTTACTGGACAGCATCAGGAGCAAGAGGGGGAGATGACACAAAATTTTAAATCACAAGATCTCATGAAAACTCACTGTCAGGATGACAGCACCAAGGGGCAATGGCATTAAACCATGAGAACCTTCCCCCATATTCCAGTTACCTCCCACCAGACCCTACCTCCAACATTTGATATTACATTTCAACATGAGATTTAAGTGGGGACACAGATCAAAGCCATATCATTCTGCCACTGGCCCCTCCAAAACCTCATGCTCTTCTTACATTTCTCTCACATTTTTTCACATTTCAAAATACAATCAGTCCCCCAAAGTGCTAACCCATTCCATCATTAACTGAAAAGTCCACAGTCCAGGCTTCTCTGATACAAGGCTAGTCCCTTCCACCTGACTCTAAAATCAAAAGCAAGCTAGTCACTTACAGGATACAAAGAAGTTACAGGAATTGGGTAAATACTTTCATTCCAAAGTGGATAAATCAGCCAAAAGAAAGGGGTTACAGGCCCCATGGAAGTATGCAAGCTAGCAGGGCAGTCATTAAATCTTAAAGCTCCAAAATAATTTCTTTTGACTCCGTGGCTCACAACCAGGGCATATTCGTGCAATGGGTAGGCTTCCAAGGCATTGGGTAGCTCCACCCATGTGGCTTTGAAGGCTCAGCCCCCACAGATGCTCTTAGGTTGGGTGTTGCTCCTGGATGTCTGTGGCTTTCCTAGGTACAGAGAGCAAGCTGCTGGGGGAGCTACCATTTTGGGGTCTGGAGAATGGTAGTCCTCTTCTCACAGCTCCACTAGGCAGTGCCCCAGTAGGTACTCTGTGTGTGGGCTCCAATCCCACATTTCCCCTCCACACTGCCCGAGTAGAAGTTCTCTGTGAGTGCTCCACCTCTGCAGCAGGCTTCTCTCTGGGCATCCATGCTGTTTGATAGACCTTCTGAATCCTAAGTGGAGGCTTCCAAGCCTCATCTCTTGCATTCT
>NW_026652280.1:74171136-74240497 GCF_009828535.3 Hylobates moloch | reverse complement strand
AAAAATGGAGGATATGACAAGAAAACATCACACGTAGAGAACTAGATACCATCTAAAGACGTACTCAGCCTTGGGAAGAAATTTAACTGTTCAGATATCTCCTGGGTTATTCTATCAGGAAAATAATTATTCTATTTATGGGTAGGCTTTTGATCAAGTCCTGAATCTATGTCAGATATAACCATAATGATCTGTAGGATTCATTCAATCCTTTAATTTTATTCCAATATCAATTCAATAACTGTTTCTACAATAAAGAAATCTGTATTTGCCAACAAAGGAGCAGTGCTTAAGGGCTTCCATTGCAATTTCTCTGACTTAGCTTACCATTGGCTCCATTGAACATCTTCATCTCATCACATGTTTAGTTAAATATTGGATCTTCTGTGTCTTAAGAGCCTTAGATAGAGTCCCATAAATACTAATCTGAACCCACTAAGGTCTTTATCATGTAACATGCTCCACTAAAATTGGTCATTTTCAACTAACCTAAAAAATGGATTAAATTCATCCACCCCAAATGTATTATGAATCACTTCTAAAATTTGAAAAACATGTCTATAAGCATTGTGCTCTCTTACTGGTAAGTGGTAAAGGATGCACAAACATATCCTTAATTCTGAAGAACAATCAGACATAATCAAAAGTACTGTGGATTAAATTGTCACTCCAAGATGGAGAACTTATATAAAAATAAGCCATAATTCTCTATATCCCTTCTAGCTGAATTCAAATAACTACTAATGCTTTCCACTTCTCTGAGTAACACAAAAGTGTTTGTTAGATCAGATGATGCCTACCATAGCCCAGAATCTGAATTTATTTGATCCAGTTATAAAAATTACATAAAAATATTAACTAATGTAGAAATTGCCAAAAATAAGCCATAGTCCATAGTAATTCTCTGCAATCCATATACCTATTACCAAACTAGAAAGTTAAATATAGACACAATATATATTTATTTATTTAAAAGGAAAAATGCATGTTTCTTAGTCCATTCTCACATTACTATGAGGAAATGTCTGAGTCTGGGTAATTTATAAAGAAAAGAAGTTTAATTGACTCACAGGTCCGCATGGCTTGGGGGGCCTGAAGAAATTTACAATCATGCCTCTTCACAGGGTGGCAGGAGAAAGAATGAGTGCCAGCAAGGGAAATGCCAGACATTTATAAAACCATCAGAACCCATGAGCACTCACTAACAATTATGAGAACAACATGGGGGAAACCACCCCCCATGATTCAATTACCTCCAACCTGGTCCCTCCCAGGACACATGGGCATAACTGGGATTACAGTTTAAGATGAGATTTGTGAAGGGACATAGCAAAACCATATCAGCATATTATGCAGTCCCAGCTATTTTTAAGATTTAGGTGGCAGAATCCCTTGAGCCTAGGAGTTTGAGTCCAGCTTGGGCAACATAGAAAGACACTGTCTCAAAAAAGAAAAAATAAACCTAGAGAGCAAAAACCTGCATTTGGAGTCTCTTTTCTCCAAAAGGACAAAATACTTCTAAAGGCCATAAATGATAGTCTGAAAAGCTGTGTGAAACTTTTGGTAGATGCTTTACCCTAAGTGACAACATGTAAAATTGAAAGTCTACCAAGGAAAAGAGTCCTTTGTAAACAAGGCTTTCATTTGAGACAACAAGGGGATTTACTCCTGGAGCAGGAATGCACAGACAATGGGGCAGTCTTCAAAGGAACTGAAGTCCAGCTTGTATCATCTAATATCTTGATTGGATTAAGACTAAGATTTTTTTTTTACTTCTCCAATCTCAACTCTCAAGTAGAAATACAGGAAATTCTCTCTTAGAGAAAAAAATAAAAAATCCAAAAAAAATTCTTGAATTGCTTTCTTAACTTTTCATATGCAAAGTCAGGCATTCAAAAAAAGTAACAAAATATAGGAGACATGAACTGATGGAAAGGCAAGTGCAATAAAAACAAATATAGCTGATCCAGATAATGAAAAGTAAGCATTTTTAAATAAGCTTAGTATGTACAAATATTAAAACACAAGATAGATCATAAAATAAACCAAGTAAATTGAAAAACTAAAGTGTATAATAAATTAAAAATTCAATGGTTGAATTTAAGAGCAAATTAGAGACAAAAATTTAGAGAATTAGTGTACTGCAAGAAATACTAGAAGAAAATATGCAGACCAAAGCAGAGAGCAATAAAACACAAATGCAGAAAATAGTATAAAAAAGATATACAGGACATAATGCAAACCTCTGACATACTTTTAACTTAATTACAATTCCAGAAAAAGAAGAGAAAGAGAATCAGGTAGGCAAAATATTTGAAGAGATATAGCTCAAAATTCTCTAAAACTACTGAAAGATATTAAGCTATGAATTTATAAGATATTAAGAATTTAATGAAGAATGAATTTTAAAAAGAATAATTTGTTTAAAAAGGATAAACAGAAAAGGGACAGCAGAATAAAAGCAAAATACAGACAACAAATTTTAAGAACATACTGCATTTAAGAAAATAATAAGGCCAGGCGCATTGCCTCATGCCTATAATCCCAGCACTTTGAGAGGCCAAGGCAGGTGGATAACTTGAGGCCAAGAGTTTGATACGAGACTGGCCAACATGGTGAAATCCCATCTCTACTCAAAATACAAAAATTAGCCAAGTGTGGTAGCAGGCTCCTCTAATCCCAACTACTCAGGAGGCTGAGGCATGATAATTGCTTAAACTTGGGTGGTGGAGGGTGCAGTGAGGTGAGATGGCACAACTGCCCTGTAGCCTGGGTGACAAAACATTATCCTGTCCCCCCATCCCCCCAAAATAAGAAAGGAAAAAAGAAAAAAAGAAATAAAAGTAAAGAATAAGACTGACAAACTATTTCTTAAAGAAGCAGTGAAAATGAAAGACAAAGGAAATACATTTCACAGTGCTAAATGAATGTAAATGTAAACATAGAATCCATTTAAAATCTCACAGAAGTGAATGTAAAATGCAGAGTTTTCTGACTAATTAAAAAAAGACTACATAGAAATTCTAGAACCAGCCACAAACTATAGAAGCAGAGCTCTAAAGAATAATCTTCCAACATGAGACATGTATACCTATATAACAAACCTGCACGTTGTGCACATATACCCTAGAACTTCAGGTATAAAAAAAAAAAAAAAAAAAAAAAAAATGATTTGAAAGAAGGAAAAAGCTCTGAAATGGAAAAAAGGAAATTCAGGAAAGAAGGAAGACTAATTAAAAGAAGAAATATAGGATTAAATAAAATGAATATTAAATAAAACCAAGAGAAAGCGGTGGGTTTAATCCAATATATAATTAATGTTATTTTTTAAATGGGCAAATTTCTCCTATTTAAGAGTAATTACCAATATGTCTCAGTTTGTTAATGGAAAACAGTGGGATTGAACTAGATGAACTCAGAATCCTCCCAAATTACCTAGGATACTATTAGTGCAGCCCTACATTATTCTATTCTTCTGACATTTTTTCATTTTTCATATTTTTATTATTAAATATAAATTTTCAAGCTTATGACAGTTACATGAAAAATGCTAGCCTTTATATGTGACATTTGACAAAAACAGTGAGCAAATAATGATTATATGTTTCTCATGCACTGTGTACCTATTCAAGATTCAAGACTTCTTTGGAGAGAGAACAGAGCACTGTGGTAAATACTGTGGACCCTGGAGCCACACTGCCTCTGCTGTAATCTCAGCTTCACCAGTTACTGTGTGACTTTGGGCCACTTACTGAAGCTCTTGGTGCCTCACTTTCATCATTTATAGAATGAGGATACCAATAGTCCTCACCTCTTATAGTTATTATTTTATTTTAGCACAGTAAAGTGTCTAGAACACTGACTGGCTGGCAACTAATAAAGGCTCAATAACTGATAGCTATTATTAGTGACCTTGAATGCTTTACTGCCAACATTGGTTCAGAACAAATCATTCAGATCTTTTTCAACTTGATAAGATTTATAGACATAGTCCAGGATGAAATTAGTAAGACAATTGACCTCATGAACCCTTTGAGGGGCATACATACCACAAAATTGTATGTCTTAGGAATTATTGATTTAATTATATATGAGTTATAATTTAACTGTGATGTATCTTGATATGAAGTAAGCAGATTTATAGGAAAAAATTGGATCTATCATCACAGATACGGCCAAATACTTAAGATGAAAGAAGAATCCAATAAAAAAAGAGAAATTATAGTTAATAAATCAATATCCACAAGTAATAAGATTAATGTGATAATTAAGTGAGGTTAGTATTATTTTAAAATTCTTCTTCAAAAAGATTTCTTTTAATGAGGAAACACTGGAAACACAGCCTCCTTTGGGTCTCTGAGTTGACTCGGAGGATTTTTGAGGTAGCCTAACAAATAGATACAGACAAAATCTCAGTACAAATAAATAAATAAAATAAATTTCAAAAAGAAAAAATATCACTAATTTCTCTATGTCTATAGATCTAACGGTTAAGGACAAATTTAAAGAAAGGGGAACAATAGACAAGCAGAGATACAAACCCAACTTTCTGATTATTCATTGCTGAAGAAACCTACAGAATGACTAAACCTTAAATGTAGACTGAAGGTGTGGGTTGCCCCTCCACAACTGTGGGTGTTTCTCATTAGGTGGGATGAGAAACTTGGAAAAGAAAGAGACACAGAGACAAAGTATAGAGAAAGGAAAAGGGGCCCATGGGACCAGCGTTCAGCATACAGAGGATCCATGCCAGCACTGGCCTCTGAGTTCCCTTAGTATTTATTGATCATCATCGGGCATGGCAGGATAATAGGATAGTAGTGGAGAGAAGGTCAGAAGGTAAACACGTGAACAAATGTCTCTGCATCATAAACAAGGTAAAGAAAAAAGTGCTGCGCTTTTGATGTGTATATACATAAACATCTTAATGCCTTAAAGAGCAGTATTGCTGCCAACATGTCCCACCTCCAGCCCTAAGGCGGTTTTCCCTTATCTCAGTAGATGGAATATACAATCCGGTTTTACACGGAGACATTCCATTGCCCAGGGATGGGCAGGAGACAGATGCCTTCCTCTTGTCTCAACTGCAAAGAGGCGTTCCTTCCTCTTTTACTAATCCTCCTCAGCACAGACCATTTATGGGTGTCGGGCTGGGGGACGGTCAGGTCTTTCCCTTCCCACGAGGCCATATTTCAGACTATCACATGCAGAGAAACCTTGGACAATATCTGGCTTTCCTAGGCAGAGGTCCCTGTGGCCTTCCACAGTGTTTTGTGCCCCTGGGTACTTGAGATTAGGGAGTGGTGATGACTCTTAAGGAGCATGCTGCCTTCAAGCATTTGTTTAACAAAGCACTTCTTGCACAGCCCTTAATCCATTTAACCCTGAGTTAACACAGCACATGTTTCAGGGAGCACAGGGTTGGGGGTAAGGTTACAGATTAAAATGGAGTCTCTTATGTCTACTTTCTATACAGACACATTAAGAATCTGATCTCTCTTCCTTTTCCCCACATTTCCGCCTTTTCTTTTTGACAAAAACATCATCGTCATCATGGCTCATTCTCGATGGTTGCTGTCTCTTCGGAGCTGTTGGGTACACCTGCAGACTAACAACAGACAAAACAGGCACACAAGGATTAATATGAAATTTATAATCATAGTACTTCCAATGGTCTTAACCCAAGTGACAGGGTTAAGATTTGTGAGGCTATCAACAACTCCTGCGATTGCCTCAGTTCCTGGCACCAAATTTAAATGGGCTTTTGATATTTTGAAAATTTGTTCTTTTAATTTGGAAATGTCTAAAGTGAGATTATCTTCTCTTCCCTGTAGATGGCGTCTAACCATGTCCCAGGGATGCTCAGACTCATTATAAACTTGGGGTGTAATACAAAAATCTGATGTATTCCAGTCACACTGTAACTGGAAACGATATTCTAAGCTCATGAGCCTGTTTCCCATCCAAATGACAGTTTGTCTAAGATCATTAATTTGGTTTGCCAATTTTTGATCAGTACCAGATTGTGAGTTCTACAATCTTGTAGAATTTTTGCCAATCATTAACAAAGTTTACTGACTGAACAGAAGAGTGCAATGCAACTCCTGCCACAACAGCCATAGCTGTGACTGCAATTAATCCCATAATCACTGTAATTAAAGTAAAAATGAATCTTTTGGATCTATTTAAAATGTCTTTTAATACTTCAGTCAAAATATGGACGCATGGCGAGGCCTCCCACAGGCGGTCCATGGACACAGGAATCCACAAGCCTTCTCTTGCTCTCACCAGCAGAATACAGTGCAGCCAATTAAAAGTCGAATCAATGCAAGTAAACAATCTACAATTTTCACAGGTTGTAGTTTGAGAGTCTGGTTTAATAACTATATTTCCTACAACTAGCATATAAGGGGGCTTTACGCAACTTTGTAAAGGGACTGTTAAATTGGAATTTAGGTCGATAGTATAAAATGGCTTACGATCTCTTGTTTCTACAGTTTGATTTCCAGATCAAATTCTAAAGTGGTATGAGGCCACAGTAAGCCTCCATAATTCTGGATGTTCAGGACCAGAAACAGGACTTATTATTTTTGGTCTTGGGGTAGAGATTCCTTTTTCTCCCCATTCCCAAGAATAGAAAGACTGTAATTTTTTGTGTTTATGTTTGCCTAAACTTTCTGTTAAGTCGCTATCAACAGCTGGACTCACTTGTGCACTTGGACATTATAGAATTTGTCCTGTGAAATTGTGGTAGAATTGACCTTGAGGTGCCCAATCTATAATAATTCTGAATTCATTGTTTTGTAATATCACCGCACTATTGGCCACACATTCTTCCCAAACTAAAACTTCTGTATTTTTTGATTCTTTGGGAATTTTGGTGGGGCAAGGTTTCCCTTTAGGTCTAAATTTTAATGATCTTTGGTAAGAAAAGTCTTGTAAATAATTTACCTGTGGCCTGAGCAACATCCTACTTACCACGTGATAAGTGAATCTACTGATGGGACTGACAGTAGGTAGTTCTACCAACCAATTTTGGACTGCAGGCATTAAACATCCTAGTGCTCTTCCTAGGCAAATAGGAGGATAACTATACCCAGTGGAAATATTTATCATCATCCCTTCTTCCTCAGGTTTGGCAGGGCAATGATCACCTGTGGGGCCAGGTACCCATACGCTATCATTAACATATACTTCAATAGGATTATCCATCCACGTGACTGGTGTTTCCATCTCCGTGGAGGCACTTTTCTTTGAATCTCCAATGGGTTCATTGTAGAACTTCAAATGTCTAGTGGGTATCCAAACAGGAAGCTGATTTTCTCCTGGCGAAACACAAGCAAAACCTCTCCCCCACATCACCACCTTCCCTATTTCCCATGTCTTATTTTTATTATCTTTCCACCAAATCAGTTTTCCTTCATGTGGGCTGTTCTTTTTACCAGTAGGTTGTTGTTCTGCAGAAGTAGTAGTCTGATTTCTATAAATGTTTAAAAATTTAAAGTATAGAGTGCTAGATTAAGTTGCATCTGAGGAGTGGTACACTCCTTACTGTCTCCCCCTTCTTTTTGTTTAACTAATTGAGATTTCAGTGTTCTATTAGTTCTTTCAACTATGGCCTGTCCTTGGGAATTATAGGGAATTCCTGTTGTATGTGAAATTTTCCACTGATGTAAGACTTTTTGGAAAGCTTTACTACAATATCCTGTTCCATTGTCAGTTTTAATTTTTTCTGGAACTCCCATTACAGCAAAACAAGATAATAGATGTTTTTTAACATGGGAAGTACTTTCTTGATTATCTGGCCCTAAACAATATAAAATCTTAGTACTTTGATATACTTCTGAGGCTGTGCCTACACCAACAAGTCCTGTAACAGCCTTTTGTTTAGGCCAATTTTTTGGCCACTGATTTAAAGAAATGAAAGAGACATCTGCTCCAGTGTCTACTAACCCTTCAAACTGTTTTCCTTGAATAATGGCCTTATGCACAGGTCTGTTCTCTGAGACGTGACTTGCCCAATATGCAGCCTTTCCTGTTGGATCAGTGCTTCCAATCCCTCCTGTTTTTTTATCTCATTATTTTCAACCTTAATATAAGGCAGGAGTAATAATTGAGCAATCCTGTCTCCTGGACTGGCACTCCAAGGAATTGAAGAGCTAATAACCAATTGAATTTCATCTTTATAGTCTGAATCAACCACACCAGTATGAATTTGAACTCCCTTGAGATTTAGACTTAATCTTCCTAAGATTAGTCCTACAGTCCCCTCAGGCAGTGGTGGGCCATATACTCCTGTGGGGATTTTTTGTGGGGGCTCCCCTGGAAGCAGAGAAACTGCTTTTTATTGTACATAAATCTACTGCTGCACTGCCACTTGTGGTGGGGGACAATTGTTGTATTGTGGTAACTGGCTCATTCCCTGAGGCACTTGGGACAGTGGGGATTGTAGTCCCTGAAAACCCTGAGGAACAAAGGGCTGAATTGGAAATGCCCCAGTTTGTTGCAGGGCCTGAGGCTGGCCCCTTTGCTGGTTTCCTGACAATGGTTGCCCATTTCTATCAAATTTAGAATGACATTGACTAGCCCAATATTTTCCTTTTTTACATCTTGGACATAAGTCAGGTGGCTCTTTACCTGTTGTCATAGTAGCTTGAATAGTTATATTTTGTTTATTTGAGACTGGGCAATTCTTTTTTAGATGACCAATTTGACCACAGTTATAAAATTTCCCTCCAAATGCTCTAACTTGTCCTCCTAAAGCAACTCCCGTTATTGCTTGAGCCATAAGCATAGCTTTATGCATAGCTCCTCCAATTCCATCACAGGCTTTTACATATTCTGAGATTACATCTGATCCTGTGGGAACCATTCCTTTTAATGGCTTAATGGCTGGTTGACACTCGGGATTGGTGTTTTTGTATGCCATCAACTCCACTATGACCTTACAGGCATTTTCATCGGCAATTAACTTCTGAGCAACATCTTGGAGCCTTGCCACAAAGTCAGGGTAGGGCTCTTTTGAACCTTGCCTTATTGTATTAAATGAGGGGCAGGCGGTTCCTGGGTCTTGGATTTTTTCCCAGGCTCTAAGGCAGATAGCTCAAACTTGCTCAATGGCCTCATTTTGCATTAATGCTTGTTGACTAACAGTGCTCCAATTTTGACCTGTTCCTAATAGTTGATCTGCATCTATGTTAACTGGAGGATTGTTAGCCCTATTTCTTTGGACCTGTTCTTGTGTCCCATCAATCCATCAAGTCTTAAACTAAAAATTGAGAGGGTAAGAGAGACGATTTTGCCAAAATCTCCCAATCATAAGGAATGAGTCTATGTCCATGAGCAATGGAATCTAATAATGTCTTCATATAAGGGGAGTTGGGTTCATACTGTTTTACTCCCTTTTTCATATCTTTTAGCATTTTTATAGAAAAAGACTCGTATCTGGCCTCAACTGTGGGAGGCTTTCCCTCTTGGACCCCTTCTCCAGGTGGTATCAGTTCTGACATTACTGGGAATTGCCACACCTCAATATCTCCTTGCTTTCTTGACTTATCAATAATTTCATGTAATGCACTACCCTGTTGACTAGGTGGTGCTGTAGGATTAAGTCTCATAGTGGGTGGCTGAGGGTATGGCACCCTGCCCCATGGTGCTGGGAGCGTTCCTGGATGTCCATACTGACTTTCTGGGGGTGGCCGATACGGAAGTTCAGCCAGCGGCCAGTATTGAGAAACTACTGGCAGTTGGGTCTTAATTTCTCTAACCTGCGTTTGAGGTTGTAATGCTACAGGCACCTGACCTGCTGGAAGAAGACTTGTTCCTCGTGGTTTAGATTCTGATGGACCCACTAATTCTGGACCTTTTCCTTCTAATTTTAACATTTTAGGATATATCACCTCCTGTAATTGATTATAGTCAACATTTTGCGTTGACTGAGCCATTACCGGCTCTGCTACATAGTCACAATGTAAACTTTCCATTTTTTTCCAGGATTTTCTCCCTGTCTCTTCTTTACAATCTATTACACAGCTTCCAGGGGCATCAGAAACTGAAATGCTATCTTCTGTTTGAAATGGTTCTAAAGCTGCTTTAATAATGGCCCAATCATTCCATACTGTAAGTGGGATGATTTTATCCTCCCTAACTGCTTGTTTTAGTTCTTTGTCAATTTTTTTCCAACCTTTTAGATCTAAAGTTCCTTGTTCTGGAAACCATGGGCAAAATTGTTCTATGTTTGAAATAGCTTGATTAGATTTTTTGTAGATACTCTAACTCTCCCCCTTTTTAAAAGAATTTTAATAAAGCTGAGATAAGAGGCATATACAACTTTTAGTTTTACTTTCAGTTTGCCCCATTGTTACCCTGGCTTCTTTCGAGTGCACAAGCTTACCGTAAGGCTGACTGTAGAAGTACTCGGGATCTCTCCTTGACTTGTCCTCAATGACCGCTTGAGCATACTTCACCCTAGAGAAAAGCACCCACGTTGGGCACCAGATGAAGGGGAGGGTTGCCCCTCCACACCTATGGGTGTTTCTCATTAGGTGGGATGAGAGACTTGGAAAAGAAAGAGACACAGAGACAAAGTATAGAGAAAGAAAAAGGGGCCCGGGGGGCCAGTTCAGCATGCAGAGGATCCACGCTGGCACCAGCCTCGGAGTTCCCTTAGTATTTATTGATCATCATCGGGCATGGCAGGATAATAGGATAGTAGTGGAGAGAAAGTCAGAAGGTAAACAAGTGAACAAATGTCTCTGCATCATAAACAAGGTAAAGAAAAAAGTGCTGCACTTTTGATGTGCATATACATAAACATCTTAATGCCTTAAAGAGCAGTATTGCTGCCAACATGTCCCACTTCCAGCCCTAAGGCAGTTTTCCCCTATTTCAGTAGATGGAATATACAATCGGATTTTACTCTGAGACATTCCATTGCCCAGAGATGGGCAGGAGACAGATGCCTTCCTCTTGTCTCAACTGCAAAGAGGCGTTCCTTCCTCTTTTACTAATCCTCCTCAGCACAGACCATTTATGGGTGTTGGGCTGGGGGATGGTCAGGTCTTTCCCTTCCCATGAGGCCATATTTCAGATTATCACATGGAGAGAAACTTTGGACAATACCTGGCTTTCCTAAGCAGAGGTCTCTGCGGCCTTCCGCAGTGTTTTGTGTCCCTGGGTACTTGAGATTAGGGAGTGGTGATGACTCTTAAGGAGCATGCTGCCTTCAAGCATTTGTTTAACAAAGCACATCTTGTGCAGCCCTTAATCCATTTAACCCTGAGTTGACACAGCACATGCTTCAGGGAGCACCGGGTTAGGGGTAAGGTTACAGATTAAAATAGAGTCTCTTATGTCTACTTTCTATACAGACACATTAACAATCTGATCTCTCTTCCTTTTCCTCACAGTAGACAAGATGATTCCGTTTACACAGATCTGGCAGTGGAAGAGCACACATGCAGGCAAAGTTGGAGCTGTCTCTAGAAGCCAGCTGTGATGGACAGTCTATGTGTCATTCACATTCCCTCTTCCAGCTAATTCTGGATTTCTGTCATTCTTGAAGCTGTAGACTGATAGAAACACAGCTGCTGAAGAACATGAGAGTATAATGTAGTCTACATTCAATTCTCTTTTTTCCACACCTTACTTGCTACAAGTATTAGTTCCTTTTCTCTATTAATCAGCGATAAATTTCATCATGCTATATCTTCTGTTGGGCAGTGTAACAGTTTACTTGAAAAAAAATAGGATACGTAAACTATTCCCTATTCTTTAAGTCATCAAAGATTTAATACTTAAAAAAAGAAAGATAGTAATAATAGACTATTAACTTAAACCACTAAGTTAACACTTTTCTAACGAAAAAAATATTAACTTAGTTTCTTCACAACATGACATTTTCAAAAGATAAAATTCCGTAAACTTAAAAACAACCCTGCAAAGTACTTAACAATTACAGTTGTATAAATGTCTCTTAATGACAATACACAAAGTACTTTCTGGAGCATGGGATAATTTATATGCATATACCAATATATTTGCAGAGATAATTTTTAGATTTACACATAAAATTCATATTATGCTTCCAGAACATAATAGTCATTGATTCCTTTACACACTAACACACTTGTCAGGATATGCAATTTTAAGTTATTTAATCAAATATATCTAAAATTTATGCTATATATTGATTAACATAGTATGTAAAATATTATATCCTATAAATTAAGATGATAAATCTGTTCATTTATTTATTACAAATGTAACATGGAACATTTTTCTCTACTTAATGGCAAAATGGAAAATAAATGCCTATCAGACTGTATTCTAAAATGAAACATTCTTGATATATTCTGATTAATGTTTACATTTTGCTAGCTTAATTTTCTCGGTTAGAATTCCTCTAATGAAAATGTAATGGTTAAAACATTAGCCATATTTAAACATATCACAGGAATTTTTAATGAATATTTCTGTCAGTGGTTTCAAGAATTCACATCGTGAGCTTTGTCCTTGGTCCAAAGAATCAATGCTCCTTTTACTGAGGGTTACTGTAGATACTTCCTGCATCTATGTGTGATCATAAAACACATGAAAATGGATTGCTTATTGTGGATCCAAAAATAGTTTTTAGTTTCTTCAGTTTCTGAATTTTCTTTTTTTTATTATTATACTTTAAGGTTTTAGAGTACACGTGCACAACGTGCAGGTTTGCTATATATATATATATATATATATGCCATGTTGGTGTGCTACACCCATTAACTCATCATTTAGCATTAGGTATATCTCCTAATGCTATCCCTCCCCCATCCCACCACCCCACAACAGGACCCAGAGTGTGATGTTCCCCTTCCTGTGTCCATGTGTTCTCATTGTTCAATTCCACCTATGAGTGAGAACATGCGGTGTTTGGTTTTTTGCCCTTGCGATAGTTTGCTGAGAATGATAGTTTCCAGCTTCATCCATGTCCCTGCAAAGGACATGAACTCACCCTTTTTATGGCTGCATAGTATTCCATGGTGTATATGTGCCACATTTTCTTAATCCAGTCTATCATTGTTGGACATTTGGGTTGGTTCCAAGTCTTTGCTATTGTGAATAGTGCCACAATAAACATATGTGTGCATGTGTCTTTATAGCAGCATGATTTATAATCCTTTGAGTATATACCCAGTAATGGGATGGCTGAGTCAAATGGTATTGCTAGTTCTAGATCCCTGAGGAATCACCACACTGACTTACTTCAAACTATACTACAAGGCTACAGTAACCAAAACAGCATGGTACTGGTACCAAAACAGAGATATAGACCAATGGAACAGAACAGAGCCCTCAGACATAATGCTGCATATCTACAACCATCTGATCTTTGACAAACCTATATAGGATTCCCTATATAATAAATGGTGCTGGGAAAACTGGCTAGCCATATGTAGAAAGCTGAAACTGGATCCCTTCCTTACATCTTATACAAAAATTAATTCAAGATGGATTAAAGACTTAAATGTTAGACCTAAAACCATAAAAACCATAGAAGAATACCTAGGCAATACCATTCAGGACATAGGCAGGAGCAAGGACTTCATGTCTAAAACATGAAAAGCAATGGCAACAAAAGCCACAACTGACAAATGGGATCTAAAACTAAAGAGCTTCTGCACAGCAAAAGAAACTACCATCAGAGTGAACAGGCAACCTACAGAATGGGAGAAAATTTTTGCAACCTACTCATCTGACAAAGGGCTAATATCCAGAATCTACAGTGAACTCAAACAAATTTACAAGAAAAAAACAAACGACCCCATCAAAAAGTGGGTGAAGGATATGAACAGACACTTCTCAAAAGAAGACATTTATGCAGCCAAAAATCAGATGAAAAAATGCTCATCATCACTGGCCATCGGAGAAATGCAAATCACAACCACAATGAGATACCATCTCACACCAGTTAGAATGGCAATCATTAAAAAGTCAGGAAACAACAGGTGCTGGAGAGGATGTGGAGAAATAGGAACACTTTTACACTGTTGGTGGGACTGTAAACCAGTTTCTGTATTTTCAAACGGGCTTCTCATTATTTCAGTCTTTCAGAGAAGTATAAAAGTACTCAAAGCATTACCAAAAATGTAAAAGTACTTAAACATAATGTCAATATTTACTGTACAAAGGTAGTTGCGTATTCTCACCTGCTGAAAAAATTTCTCCATAGAAAAACAAAGATCCTGCATTTGCACGAATATACAAAAAATTGTCCTAATTAATGGAAATTAACCTGGACAAGTTTATTATTTACTGGCACAAACAAACCAACAAACAATTTATCAACACTAAAATTTATTACTTGAATGTTTCTCTTCTCAGTAAATTATCATGAAGCAGTCATAACTACATTACTGTGATTGAGGATTTGTGATAACACTCGTGTCTAGCTATTAAGCTCTGGAGCTAACAAGGAAAATGCAGGGAATTAACTTTGAAAAAAAGTCTATGACAGAGCTTTCTCTTGCTTTTAATTAGGAAAGAAGTGGTATTAGAAATAAGCTCTTTGAATGACTGAAAAGTTGAAGAGTTCTGCTTAAATTAAATCTTTTAGTCATTCAAATGGTATATTCCTAAGACACTTCTTTTCTAATTAAATGCAGTCCTTCATATCTCCCCAATCTCATTCCAGGAAATTGAGAACTTTTCCAAATTTATAAGCAATGGTGAATACAACAAGGAAACATCAAACCTAGAGAACTACATGTCAACTGAAGGCATATTCTACCTTTGGTAGGAGTTTAACTCTTCAGATATCACATGAGTTTTCCTATCAGGAAAATAATTCTTCAATCTATGTGCGCAGACAGAGTCTATGAATTTTACATCATCACTATTTTAAATTAAAGAGATCGTAAGGTCAATATAGATTAGTTAGTTAGAATATTCAGAACAAATTAAAATGAAGTTATTTCTCCAAACACATTTTTCCCTAGAACAATCCCTAAAGAAAAAGACTTGGCTCTTGCCGAGGAAGAGTAGCTGAATGCCAAGTAATGTGTAAAGCCTGTAATGTAAATAAGAAAATTATAAGGTAAATTGAAAAATAAAATATGAGTTTCATATTATGAAATATTTAGGGAAGACAAGTAATATTTCAGCCAGAATGAACCAGACTCATATTTTCTTACCCAAATATAAAACCAGCAAAGAGGTGCCTTACCCTTGCTGTTAGAAGTCTGTGCCCAGGAAGCCCTGAAGCTCAAAGTCAGAGAGCCTTGAACTGAAGTTGATGTTCTACTTATCTGAAAGATAGATAGTCATAGTTCTGCAATTTTAGGTTAGACTACAGGATTTTGAACAAGGCCTGAATTTGTGTCAGATGCAACCATAATGTTATGTAGTCCATTAATTCAATCCCTTTATTTTAGTCCAATATTAATTCAATAACAATTTTTACAACAAAAAAATTGTAATTTTCCAACAAAGGAATCATCGCCTAAGGATTTACATTGCTCATTCCATAAATTGGCTTGTCATTGGCTCCACTGAGCACATTTGCCTCATTATATGTTTAGTTAAATACTGGAACTTCTGTGTCATAAGGGCCTTGGTATAGACTTTCATAAATACTTACCTGAACCAGCTAAAGATATTTATCATGCAATAGGCACCACTAAACATGATTTATCATGTAATAGCCACCATTAAAAGTTGGCAGTTTTCAACTTGCCTAATAAATTGATTAAATCTAACCACTCAAAATGTAATTTGGATGATTTCTAAGTTTTAAAGAGCACATCTAGACACTATATTCACTTATTGGTAAGTGGTAAAAGATGCACAAACGGATCTTTAATTCTGAAAAATGATCTGATGTGAGCAAAGGTATTATGCATTAAATTATGACTGCAAGGCCGGGCGCGGTGGCTCACGCTTGTAATCCCAGCACTTTGGGAGGCCGAGGCGGGCGGATCACGAGGTCAGGAGATCGAGACCACGGTGAAACCCCGTCTCTACTAAAAATACAAAAAATTAGCCGGGCGTGGTGGCGGGCGCCTGTAGTCCCAGCTACTCGGAGAGGCTGAGGCAGGAGAATGGCGTGAACCCGGGAGGCAGAGCTTGCAGTGAGCCGAGATCGCGCCACTGCACTCCAGCCTGGGTGACAGAGCGAGACTCCGTCTCAAAAAAAAAAATTATGACTGCAAGATGGAGAACTAATACAAGAGGAAGGCATAATCCTCTTTGTTCCTTCCAGCTGAAGTAGTTCTTTGACTTCCATTTATCTGAATGAGACAAAAGCTTTCCATTTATCTGAATGAGGCAAAAGTGTTTGTTAGCTCAGATAATGTGTACAACAGCCCAGAATTTGAATTTATTTGCTCCAATGAAAAAATACATTGAAAATATTAACTGATGTAGATATTGCCTCAAAATATGCCATAGTCTACAGTAATTCACTATAACCCATATTTATTGCCAAAGTGGACAGTAAAATATAGATACAATATATATTTATCTTCTAAGAAAGCAGAAATCACTTGTTTTACACCAAATTTAAAATAAGAAAAAATAGAAGAGCTAGAAAAATATGAAACAAAAAACTTTATTATTTATTTATTTATTTTTTATTATTATGCTTTAAGTTTTAGGGTACATGTGCACAATGTGCAGGTTTGTTACATATGTATATATGTGCCATGTTGGTGTGCTGCATACATTAACTGATCATTTAGCATTAGGTATATCTCCTAATGCTGTCCCTCTCCCCTCCCCCCACCCCACAACTGTCCCTGGAGTGTGATGTTCCCCTTCCTGTGTCTATGTGTTCTCATTGTTCAATTCCCATCTATGAGTGAGAACATGCAGTGTTTGGTTTTTTATCCTTGCGATAGTTTACTGAGAGTGATGACTTCCAGTTTCCTCCATGTCCCTACAAAGGACATGAACTCATAAGTAAAGAATTTCTGGGGATAACACTTCAAAGAAAAGCCAGAGTGCTAAACCATGCCTTTGGGTTCTTTTCTCTAAAAGTACAGAGTAAGTCTACAGTCACAAATGAAAGCCTGAAAAGCAGGGTGACCTTTATACTGATGTTGTTCTCTGAAGAATAAGTGAAACTCAAAATCTACCAAGGAAAAGAATCCTTTGTGAACAACGAGGCTTTCATTTGAGACTACAGAGTACTTTATTCCTGGAGTAATGATGAATAGACAAAGGAGTAGGGATGAATAGACAATGGAATAGCATGCAGAGAAACCCAAGCCTAGCTTAGGTCAACTCATTTCTTCATTGGATTAATGTTGTCTGGCATTTTTATATCTTCAGTCTTAGCTGCTGGCTAGAAAAATAGTCAATCCTCTTTTAAAGAAAATCAACATAATAAAAGTCTTAATATGTCTTGCAATTTTTATATCCAAAATGCTGCACCCAAAATAACAAAGTATAGGAGAAGACAAAGCCTGATCATAAGACAAAAGCAAAATAAAATGATATAGATGATTCAAATAATGAAAAACAAGCATTTCTTAATGTGCCTCTTGTATACAAATAATTAAAAAACAAGATGCATAATACATTGAACCAACTAAATGTGAAAACTAACATATTAAATAAACACAATTTAGAACTTAATGGTTGAATGTAACAGAAAATTAGAAACAGTTAAAGAGAGAAATAGTCAACTAGAGGAAAGATTAGAATAAAATATGAAGAACAAAGCAGAAAGCGATAAAGTAAATGCAGAAAATGGTATAAAAGAACTATAAAGTTCACAGTGAGAAACTCTAATGTACATTTATGTATAATTGCAGAAAGATGATAGGTAAAATACTTGAAGATATATGGCTGTATATATGTATGTGTGTATATATATATATATATATATTTAGGTTCAGGAGTACATGTTCAGGCTTGTTATATAGGAAAACTCTATGTCATGGGGGTTTGGTGGATAGGAAATTTCATCACCTGAGTAATAAGCATAGCATTTGATAGGTATTTCTTCTGATATTTTCCCTACTCCCACCTGCCCCTGTTAAGAAGGGCTCAGGGTGTGCTGTTCCCCTTCTAGTATCCATGTGTTCTCTTTGTTTAGCTTGAACAGCCAGTCTTATCTCCCACTTATAAGTAAGAACATGCAGTATTTTTTGCAGTTTGCTTAGTATAATGGCCTCTGGGTCTATCCATGGTGTTTTGCACATGGGTCTATCATGTGCAAAGGACATGATCTCTATGTTTTTATCACTGCATAGCATTCCATAATGTATATATACAATTTTTTAATCCAGTCTACTGTTGATGAGTATTTCGTTTGATTCTATGTCTTTGCTATTGTAAATATTGCTGTAATTAACATATGTGATATGGTTTGGCTGTGTCTCCACCCGGATCTTGTCTTGAATTCACAGGTGTTGTGGGACAGATGAGTGGAAGGTAATTGAATTATGGGGTAGGTCTTTCCCATGCTGTTTTCTTGATTGTGAATAAGACTCACAATTTCTGATGGTTTCATAAGGGGAGTTTGCCTGCCCAAGCTAACTCTTACTGCTATCATTCATGTAAGACAGGACTTGTCCCCCCTTACCTTCTACCATGATTGTGAGGCCTCCCCTGCCACTGGAAACTGTTAAGTCCACTAAACCTTTCTTTTGTAATTGCCCATTCTTGGGAATGTCTTTATCAGCAGTGTGAAAATTGACTAATACAGTAAACTGGTACCAGTAGAGTGGGGCACTACTGAAAAGATACCCAAAAATAAGGAAGCAACTTTTTTTTTTTTTTTTTTTTGAGACGGAGTCTCACTCTGTCACCAGGCTGAGGGCAGTGGCATGATCTCAGCTCACTTCAACCTCTGCCTCCTGGGTTCAAGCGATTCTCCTGCCTCAGGCTCCCAAGTAGCGGGGACTACAGATGTCTGTCACCACGCCTGGCTAACTTTTGTATTGTTTAGTAGAGACAGGGTTTCACCATATTGGCCAAGATGGCCTCAATCTCTTGACCTCATGATCCACCTGCATCAGCCTCCCAAGGTGCTGGGATTACAGGTGTGAGCCACCACACCTGGACAGGAAATGACTTTCAAATTGGGTAACAGACAGATGTTGGAAAAATTTTGAGGGCTCAGAAGAAGACAGGAAAATGTGGGCATGACTGGAATTTTCTAGAGGCTTGTTGAATGGCTTTGAGTAAAATATGGATAATGGTATGGACAATGAAATCCAGGCTGAGGTGGTAGCAGATGGAGATGAGGAACTTGTTGGGAACTGGAGCAATGGTGACTCTTGTTAAATTTTAGCAAAGAGACTGGCAGGTTTCTGCCCCTGCCCTAGAGATTTGTGGAACTTTGAACTTGAGAGAGATTATTTCAGGTATCTGTCTGAAGAAATTTCTAAGCAGCAAAGCATTAAAGATGTGACATGGGTGCTGTTAAAGGCATTCAGTTTTATAAGGGAAGCAGAGCATTAAAGTTTAAAAAAATGCAATGTGACAATGCGATAGAAAAGTAAATCCCATTTTCTGAGGAGAAATTCAAGCAGCCTGCAGATATTTGCACACGCAATGAGGAGCGAATGTTAATCCCCAAGACACTGTGGAAAATGCCTCCAGGGCATGTCAGAGAACTGTGTGGCAGCCCCTCCCATCTCTGGCCCTGAGGTCTAGAAGGAAAAATGGTTTCATGGGCCTGACCAGCATCCCTCTGTTGTGTGTAGTCTAGGGACTTGGTGCACTGCATCACAGCTGCTCCAGCCGTGACTAAAAGGGGGAAAGGCACAGTTCAGGCTGTGGCTTCATAGGGCGCAACCCCAAAGCCTTGGCAGCTTACATGGGTGTTCAGCCTGCAGGTACATGCAGAGAATGTATGGAGATGCCTGGATGTCCAGGAAGAAGTTTGCTGCAGGGCAGGGAACTCATGGAGAACCTCTGTTAGGGTAGTGTGGAAGGGAAAATTGGGGTCAGAGCCCCCACAGGGAGTCACCACTGGGGTGCTGCCCAGTGGAGCTGTGAGAAGACAGCCTCCATCCTCCAGACTCTAAAACGGTAGATACAGTGACAGCTTGCACCTTGCACCTGGAAAAGCCACAGACACAACACCAGCCTATGCAACCAGCCAGGAGGAAGGCTATACCCTGCAAAGCCACAGGGGCAGAGCCATACAAGACCATGGGAGTTCACCTCTTGCATCAGCATGACTTGGATGTGAGACATGGAGTTCAAGGAGGTCATTTTGAAGCTTTAAGATTTGACTGCTTTACTGGATTTTGGACTTGCATGGGCCCTGTAGCCCCTTTATTTGGCCAATTTCCCCCATTTCTAATGACTATATTTACCCAATGCCTGCAGCCCCACTGTATCTAGAAAGTGACTAACTTGCTTTTGATTTTGCAGGCTCATAGGCAGAAGGGACTTGCCTTGTCTCAGACAAGACTAGGACTGTGGGCTTTTGAGTTAATGCTGAAATGAGTTAAGAATTTGGGGGACTGTTGGGAATTCACTATTGGTTTTGAAACGTGAGGACATGAGATTTGGGAGGGGCCAGGAGGCAGAATGATATGGTTTGGCTGTGTCCCTACCCAAATCACATCTTGAATTCCCACATGTTGTGGGAGGGACTTGATGCGAGGTAATCAAATCACTGGAGTAGGTCTTTCCCATGCTGTTCTCATGATAGCAAATAAGTCTCAGGAGATCTGATGGTTTTATAAGGGGTAGTTTGCTTGAATAGCTCTCCCTTTGCCTGCTGCCATCCATGTAAGACACAAGTTGCTCCTCCTTGCCTTCTGCCATGATTGTGTGGCCTCTCTAGCCTCTTGGAACAGTAAGCCCATTAAACCTTTTTCTTTTGTAAATTGCCAAACTCGGGTATGTCTTTATAAGCAGTTTTAAAAACAGACTAACATATGCACTGATGTATTTTTATAATAGGACAATTTATGTTCCTTTGAGCATAAAATCAATAATGAGATTGCTGGGTGAACTGTTAATTCTGTTTCTAGGTCACTGAGGGATTGTCACACTGCTTTCCATAAAGATTGAACGAATTTACACTCCCACCAGCAGTGTATAAGCATTCTGTTTTCTCAGCAAATACTACCTACCAAAGCTTGTAAAGTCAGCCAAAATCTTAGTTGTACTAATTAGAAAATGATAAAGACTGAAAAACTAATGCACTAAACATTCATTTAAGAATTCATTTCACATAGCATAATGCACTCCAGGTTCATCCATGTTACTGCAAGTGATCTCAAAACATCATATGGTACTCTATACATACATATTATTATTATTCATCAATTAAAAGTGCAATAAAATAATGAAGTTATTCAAGTCCTCCAGGTCCATACACATTGCCAAAAATGGCAGAATTTTCTTATTTTTTAAGGTTGAATAATATTGGGTTATAGATATATTTATTGCATAATATTGTATTACCTATATAGGACACAAATTTTGAGCTATGCAGAATGAATAAATTCTCATAATCTAAGGTACAGCATGAAGACTACAATTAACAATATCATATTAGGTATACAGATACATATATATCACTCCACATTAGATATGTATTAACTTTACCCACTCATCTTTGACAGACTTTTGTGTTCATATCCTGATTACTATGAATAATGCTGCAGTATACATGGAAGTGCAAGCACCTTTCAAAATATTGATTTTCTTTCCTTTAAATATATTACAAGAAGTCAGATTGCTAGATCTTATTTTTCATTATAATTTTTTGAGGAAACTCCATAGAGTTTCCTATAATAGCCACAGTAATTTACATTTCCAACAATACTACACAAGAATTCCTTTCTCTACCGAAACATAAATGCCACATAATCTCACATATGTGTGCAATCTAAAAAAAGTCAAACACGTAAAAGGCAGAGACTAGAATGGTGGTTGCCAGGGGTTGGGGCTGAAGAAAATAACATGTTGGTCAAAGGCTACAAAGTTTCAGTAATGCAGTATGAATAAGTTCTGAAGAGTTCATGTACAGCACGTTGATTGTAATTCCTAATACATATGGGATACATGAAATTTGCTAAGAGAATATATATATATTTTTTAATTTTATTATTATACTTTAGGTTATAGGGTGCATGTGCACAATGTGCAGGTTTGTTACATATGTATCCATGTGCCATGTTGGTTTGCTGCACCCATTAACTCATCATTTAGCATGAGGTATATCTCCTAATGCTGCCCCTCCCCCATCCCCCAACCCCACAACAGTCCCTGGAGTGTGATGTTCCCCTTCCTGTGTCCATGAGTTCTCATTGTTCAATTCCCACCTGTGAGTGAGAACATGCGGTGTTTGGTTTTTTGTCCTTGCGACAGTTTACTGAGAATGATGTTTTCCAGTTTCATCCATGTGCCTACAAAGGACATGAACTCATCATTTTTTATGGCTGCATAGTATTCCATGGTGTATATGTGCCACATTTTCTTAATCCAGTCTATCGTTGTTGGACATTTGCGTTGGTTCCAAGTCGTCTTAAATGTTCTTATCACAAATAAAGGTAACTATGTGAGATAATGGATACATTAGCTTCATAGTGGTAATCACTTCACAATGTATACATATATCAAACATTATATTGTACACTTTAAGTACACAAAATATTTGTGAAGAAAACCTCAGTAGCACTAGAAAGAATGAAAACAAACTATGTTTGAAAGACTACAACAAAAAACATTACCAATTTGCTTGGTATGGAAAAGCAGGTGAAACTGGACAAATGCTGCACAGTACTCTTCCTGCAAGGTGATATTGAAGCACTGAGGTGAAGCAAAAGCATCCCAGTGAGCGGTATTTTGAGGATTATGTTTGGTTTTCCATTTCATGTGGAAAGAGAAATAGCCTGAGTTAGGTGTCCACAAAGACTCGGGAACATGGCTAACAGATTTGATAAGATATTGAGGAAATTTGAAATTTAAAAATGGAAAAGAGATTACAAAGCATTTGGAGTGGTATGGATATCCAAGAATGGGCACCAAATGCACAGTTAGTTTCTCACATAAATGCCTATAAAAGAGAATCCACTGCAGAGGAGCCTTGCAGAAATGTGGTTAGCAACGTGAACTATATTTTAGATATCAGTCAGGCCTTTTTTTTATTCCAGTCATCTTTGTAGTCCCTGTGGCAGTGATGAATACTTTACAAGGACTCAAAAAACATAATCTGCCTTTCACCATGGCTGTTGCGGCTACTGTCAATGCTCAAGGTCCAAGATGCCATAAGCAATGTCCATTACTGACTCTCTAACATGACACAAATAGCTAGGGAAACCAGCCAACATCCCTATTCCAGCTTACTTTATTGCAAATCTCAATGTGGTGGAGACAGCATCTTGTCATTATATTATATATTCTGGTTATATGATTGTCCCAGTACTTTAGTCTTATTTATTATTCATGGGGATGATTCATTGCCATGGTACAACAATCACTGTCATTTCTAACCAGGGGATATCTTTTCTAGTAAATAAAGTAAAGCAAATTACTCAACACCATAGAATTCACCACTGTGACTACATTTCCCATCACCTAGAAGATATTGTCTAGATAGAACGTTGGAATGGCCTCCTAAAGGGTGAGTCATGGTGCCACCCTGAACATTCCACCCTAAAAACTTGGAATGCTTTCTTCTATATGTCTGACACACAGTATGTGCTCAGTAATTTTAGTCAACATAAACCTTGTGTCACATGTATTTACAGGAGATTATCTTCACAGTGATAAACATTCCCCATGCAGCCTAATCAATGTCCTTCTCCATTTCAATATACACAAGATCCAATTCCACATGTTCCTATGATTATTGTCATTTTAATTATCTAGATTCAAATTTTTTTAACAAAATTAATTATTTTCTTCAAGAAAAGGACCATATTTCCTGCTTGTACTTTAAGGTTACCTGAACCTAAATATTAACCTGGATGCAAAAAGGGACTACTCTGAGAAAGGGCATGAGACCTTTATTGAGGTGGCTTTCTGCAACGTCTAAATACACTGAAAGGGCTATCATCTGACTGCTGTCTACTAACAGAACACCCAACAGCTGGAAAAATAAATTCTTCTTTCCTAAATGAAGGGCAAGGCAGAGCCTCTTCATATAGACCATAATATAGCCCTTATGCCACTTGAATTTATATATTCTTAGACATTATCAGAACAGCTCTTTTAGGATTCTCTTACTTGAGGGGAACTAGAAGAGAAAGATTCAATGACAAACTATGTCTCTTGCAACTGCAGCTGATCTCAGCGTTGCCACTGCCATTTACCAACTTCTTCCTTATCAATTTTTTCCCGTTTCACCTTCCACTAGCATCTCTGCAGATCTCATTACTTATTGAATGGGATAGTCCAGACTTTCATCCTCAAAATGTCTCATCCCTGTTCATTATACCCATTCAGGAAAGGACTCCTGTACTTTCTCATTTATTATCACTATTGGAAAAGGAAATGCCAAGATGTGTTCAAGTAAGTAAACTGGAAGAAAAAAGTATTATTTCTTGCAGCCATTGTGTTATAACATCTCCATTCCACATCACAATCAGGTCAATTACCTCTGCCACAGTTGTGGGAAGAGCGCTCTCTAACTCAATACAGATAACAACCCTTCTTGTGATAGGAGAGCTAGATTTAATCCAATATTGTGGCTCATGGGACAAAACAAACAAAGAAAAGCCTTCTTTAAAAACATAATTGATCCATTTTATTAACTCACCTTGAATATTTTCATAATATTAAAAAATGAAATTATGTTAGCCTATCAATATTCTTATATTTCACAAAAGTTTGAATTCAGTGTTCTATCATTTGAACCAAAAACATGCTAACTGAAACAGCTGCATTTTAAATGTATTTATGGAATGGTTTTAACTTACAAGTACTTTTATTTATTTATCTTTATATTTCAAACAGCACCATATTATTTTAATTGTTATAAAATTGTAATCTGTCTTATTCAGAATGATTCATTAGTCTTTCAAAATTTTAATTACAAATCTTATATCTTTGGGCTTCCAGATCAACTTTTAGAATTAAAGGAATATCCAGAATAGTTTGCTTTTATGTGGAAAGAAATGCAACATATGGTTGCCATTTTGCCCAAAGATATATACTTAGCATAACGCCATAATTTGGTGAAATGAAACTTAGATGTGAACATAATCAAAATAAATTAATTCATTACTTTGATAATATTGTAATAGTTTCTTCCTCAGAAGAAGCAACGTGGAAAAGCACGGGGACTACAGTAAATATAAGTAGTCAAATGTCATTGATCAGTCTAGTCAACAAACAGAGCTTAGACTAATCACGCAAGATTCTGGGAATAGCATGGGTCCTGACCATCAGAGACATTTCACAAACCTTAGCAATTATACCATTAGATCTCCAACATACAGTGATAAGAAATAAATGACAAGGGCTCTAGAAGATTCCTAATGGGAAGTTGCTCATGCAATGCCGTTAGACCTAAGAACCTAATGCAGTCATTTTTGGAGGCGTAATATATATGAACATATGCAAACTGGAGACTCTTGCAGAAATCCACTCCTGCCACTCTGTGATGATTATTGGGATTTGGGATTCAATAATTCCTGATAGATCGGCCAGAGGAAGCCCATTGGAAAGGCAACTAATGAGAAGTTATTGGGCTTTCAAAGAGACATAACTTAATGTCATTAGTGGCAAAGCTTAACAAAATATCTTAATAAAATGGAAATAGTATGTAAAGAAATGTATTTTAGGAGGCAGCTCTGGGAAGTATATCATATTCATAACCATAACTTTCAGAAAAAAGGAACTTCTCACATAGGTTTCCACTCCTGCTGCTCAGTGGTATGAATGCAATTATACATTTCCAGTTTCAAAGATATCTGTGAGTATGGTGCTTATATATTCTACAAAGTCTTCAAGTAAATCACACTGAAGAAAGCACCATTGCCTTCCCTTGTGAACAGAAACATCTATTTAATTGCCTAGACCTCTCTTTCTCCATTGTGTGCTGGGCATGTGGAAGAAATTCCCTGTCTCAATAGATCTGTAAATACAGAAAAACCATAATTTAAAAAGTGCACAATAGAAATTGCACCCAAGGATCCCATCCACACTCTGTCTAGATATAGAATTTGAGTTCTTGAACATTTAAACAGATGCCATGATGAGATGACATCTCTATGAGTTTGGAGATTCTAAATCCTGCCTTCCCAACCTAGTATACCTGAATTGCCTTTAGATGTCTAACAGTATCATGGCAAATATGTTGTCTACATATACCTCTACTAAAAGAAGAGAAACACCCTTATTATTTATTTATTTGTATATGTATTTATTTATTTATTTATTTTGAGATGGTGTCTCACTCTGTCACCCAGGCTGGAATGTAGTGGCACAATCTCAGCTCACTGAAACCTCCACCTCCTGGGCTCAAGTGACTCTGCTGCCTCAGCCTCCTGAGTAGCTGGGACTAGAGGCACGTGCCACTACGCCCAGCTAATTTTTGTATTTTTTAGAAGAAATACTGTCTAGAGTGGTCTCAAATGCCTGATTTCGTGATCCACCCACCTCAGCCTCCCAAAATGGTGGGATTACAGGCATGAGCCACCACATGCAGCCAGAACACCCTTATTCTAACTATAGTTCAGTTTTTACACCAGAGTTTTTTCATAGCAATTCTCATCTCTAAATTTCTCAGTGGTTAGATTAATGGATTCAACTTGGGTGTGATAAATGTATAAAACACAGTCATGAATTTACCAATAGGGAAGTTTGAAACAGGTCTAACATACATGAAAATACAGGGAACAAAAAAGAGGACAACCACGGTAATGTGAGAGCTGCAGGTAGAAAGGGTTCTATGCCTCCCTTCCTGACTATAAGTTTTAAGGAAGTTTAGGATGACTCCATAGGAGGTTAGTAGAAGGGAGAAGATGACCATACAGATTGCTCCACCACTGGCAATCGCAGTGAGCCCTATAAGGTAGGTGTCAGTGTATGCCAGTTCCAGTAATGGGTACATGTCACAGACAATGTGGTCAATGACATTGGGGCCACAGAAAGGGAGACTGTACACAATAACCATTTGAAACATAGAATGCAAAATCCTTCAGTCACGGCCACCACCAACAGAAGGATGCAAACCAGTCAATTCACGGTGATCAAATAGTGCAGTGGCTAACAGATGGCCACATAGCGATCATAGGCCATCCCCACCTAAAGAAAGACTTCAACACCACCACATAGGTGGTCTGCAAATAGCTGGCCCATGCAAGCCAGGAAAGAAACAGACTTTTTATCACAGAGTACATCTATCATCAATTTAGGAGAAAATTAAGTGGAATATACAGCATCCATAAATGACAGGCAGGTGAGGAAGAAGTACATTGGGGAGCCCAAAGAGGGAGGGGCAAAAATGGTCACCACAATGAGCAGGTTGCCCACCATAGTCACAATGTATGTGAATAAAAACATTACAAATAATGCTTTTTGCCTTTTTGCACATCAGGATCCTGAGTGAGGGCCAGGAGGACAAATTCTGTAACATTGTTACTAGGTCCCATTTACTCTTCTCTAAGGCTTGTATCAGAGTTGAGAGCTCAGAAGGACAGGACCTGTAATGAAACAGTGAACAGGAGCATGAATACATCCATGATGTCACAGAGCACATCTTCATCTGTATGTCTTCAACAGTGGTTTATGCACAATAAACATTTAGTAAGTCTCTATTGAGTTGCTCATCTCCTCAAAGATTATAGGTTAAGCCTATAGGTAACAGCTTCTGTCTCTTAAGCTTTAGTGAATATTCTATACAGAAGAAGAATCAAATGCCCAACAGCCATTCATACTTTCATAACTCCCTATTTAAAACATATTTCTTGGCACAACAGATAGCTATGGTGAATAGGCAACAGATTCTTGGTCTCAAGAAACCTACTTTATGGTGGTGGTAATAAACTCTAAATAAGAAAATTGGCATAGATTCAGTCCTTTGAGTTTGTAGTTGTTGTGGTATCTTTAGTTTATGATCAGTGTAGCATCAAAAATAACATCCTCTGAAATATCTCCATCAGTACTGTGGAATTCCACTGTTAGACATTTGGTCCTTGATTTCTCAACGGATGTTCAGTCTTTATGAATATCTCATTAAATGTCAAGAGACAGGACATTAACCGGTATAAATAGTAAAATATTATTTATCACATTATTCCCTGTGGCAATTACTTAGTATGACTGTCTTTTCACCTTATAAGGAGCTATAAGTCTCTAGATCATATCCTTGCCTATGTCATTATTTTTTATCACACTTACAACAATATCCTGATTTTCAGCAACTAATTTTGAACTCCAGTGAACTAACTCATGATTATCATCAACTGCCACATTAGTAGTGAGTATTTTTTTCTAAATTCTTTGGGTGAACTTGATAGATTAGATACCAAGAGTACTAAAAAATAGAACCTTCATGTCCAGATTCCAAAAAAAGCATACTCAAAGAGAAATTCCAAGTTCACTGTAAGGTGGCATGGATTTCAGTCATTTTCTGAATGCATTTAGAAACCTGTCTCAGTTTTCTTACTGGAAAACAGTGTGATTAAATTAGATAAACTGAGAATCCTTCCTAGTCAACCACCTACGAAACTAGTAGTACACCTCTCCCTTATTCTATTCTGCTGATTTTTTTTCATTTTTATATATTTATAATTAGCAATTTCCAAGCTCATGCCTGTTACATGAATAATGGTAGTCAGTGCTAGATATTTCATGGTTACAGTGAGTAAATAATGACTACAAATTTCTCACTCAATATGTGCCTATTTAAGATTCAAGGCATTCGTAAAAAGCATAGAATGTGGTGAATAATGTGGACATTGGAGCCACACTGTCTCAGCTAAGACCCCAGCTTCACCACTTACTATGTGACTTTGGGCCACTTACCAAACCTCTCTATGCTTCACTTTGATTTAAGACATCTTAGGGTTGTTTTATTACAGCAAAGTAAAGTGCCTAGAACACTGGCTGGCACCTCGTAAAGGCTCAGTAAACGGTAGCTATTACTCATGTTCCTGAATGATTCACTGTGAACATTGGATCAGAACTCATCATCTGGATATCTGTCAATTTGAAAAGATTTATAGACATAGTCCAGAGGAAAAGCAAGAAGACTCCTATAATTCAGGAAAAGCTTTTGGGGAACACAATATAATTGTATGTCTTAGGATTTATCTATTTAGTTATGTATGAGTAGTGATTTTATCTGTGATGGAATGTATCTTGACAAGATCAGGCAGAATTACAGTAGAAAAATTGGACCCCTCATCAGAGAGAGAGAACTATATGGTAGAAAATGAAAGAAAAAGAAGTCAAATCGGAAAACAAAGTAATTATAATAAATAAGTTAATATCCACATGTAATAAAAAGACTAAGGTTAATGTGATAATTAAGGCAAGTATTCTTCTAAAAATCTTCTTCGTAAAGATATTTTAGTGAGGAAATACTGGAAGCACAACCTCCTGTGGGTCCCGAGGTGACTCAGGAGGCTTCTTGGGGTAGCCAAACACAGACCAAATCCTAATAAACAAACAAAAAAAAAAAAAGAAGAAGAAAGAAAAGAAAAGAAAAGAAAAAAGAAAACTCAGAAGAAAAAACACATTGATTTCTCAAAGTCCCTAGTTCTGATGGTAAAGAGCAAACTTAAATTACAGAGGACAGTGGGACAAGTAGAGATACAAACCCAAACTTTCCGATAATTCACTGGTAGGAAAACTGTAGAATTACTACACCTCAAATGTAGATAGGATGATTCCATTTTCACACATCTGAGAGTGGAGGAGGATGTGTGCAGACAGAGTTTGAGTTTCCTCTAAACACCAACTTTGCTGAACATTCCACATGTCTCCTTCACATTACCACTTCCAGCTGATTCCAGAGTTCTGTCATATTGAAGCTATAGACTGATAGAGACACACCTACTGAAGAACACAAGGGAATAATGTAGTCTGTAGCCAATTCTATTATTTTTTCACACCTTACTTGCTGCAAGGTTTAGTGCCTTTTCCCCCTTTCATTATCAAAACTAGATTTCAACAGGATAATTCTATTTGGCAATTTAATTATGTACTTGTAAAAAAAAGTAGGTATGTAACCTATCCCTTATATTTTACATACTTTAAAATATAATATGTTAAATGCTGAAAGATAGCATTACTAGGCTTTCAATGTAGACTTCTAAGTAGCCATTTTTCTAGGAAAAAAATTAATATACTTTCCTGAGACCATGCCATTTTCAAAAGACAAAATTCCATAATAACAAAAAATTCTATAATATTATATTTCACAGTCACAATTTTATAAATCTATTTAAATGACAGTAAACTAGGTACCTTCCTGGGCATATATATCTGCTAGTATGTTTACTGGTATAATTTTTTGATTCATAAGTAAAAGTTCATATTATGCTTCTAAAACATAAAAGGCATTTGTTCCTTTGCACTCTAACACACATGACATGATCTGGAATTTTAAATTCTCTAACCAAATGTGTATAAAATAATTGTATACCTTTATCAATATATCCTGTAAAATATAACATCTCATAAACTAAGAGTATATAACTATTGGTTTATTTATTATACATGTAATATGGAACATGTTTCTCTTCTAATTTAGCAAATGGAAAAAGGCAACCAATTAATTAGACTGTATATTAAAACCAAATATACATTGCATATTCTGATAAATTTTCATGTTTGCCAGCTTAATTTTTCCAATTAGAATTTATCTAATAAAACCATTGGTTTTTAAGACACTAGCTATATTTCAACATATCACAGGAATTTTCAATGAATATCTCTTTTGAATGGTTTCCTACAGTCACATCTTGGTCCAGAAAAGCAATGCTTCTTTCAGCAAGGATTATTGTAGATACCTCATGCATCTATGTGTTCTCATAAAACACAGGAATACATGTGGCTCATCCATGGATATAAAATTCATTCCTAGGAGTTACAGTTTCCATAGTTCCACACAGACTTCTCATTATCTCAGTCTTTAGAGAAGTATAGCACTTCTTTTTAGAGAAGTTTAGCACCAAAACAGATGACCACAATATAAGGATGTTTTCACATACTGTCAAGATCTACTGTGCAAATGTAATGGAACATTCTCAACTGCTGGAAAATTTCTTCATAGAGAAACAAAGAGACCATCTCTGCATGACATGGTAAAGTTGACCTAATTAGTGGAAATTAAGCTGGACAATAACATTCATGTGTCCATTTATTAAGCTTTGTGCCTAACAAGGATAATGCCGAGATTTAACTTCATGGAAAAAACAATGACAGAGCTTTCCCACAGACAGAAGCCAAACTTTTCAGTCTTTCAGTCATTCAACTAGCATATCCCTAAGACCACTTCTTTCCTTAGTAAAAGCATGTCTCTATATCTCCACAATCTCATCTCAGGAAATTGACACCTTTCACACATTTTTTTTCAAACAATGGTGGATAAGACAAGAAAACATTACACCTAAAGGACAAGAGACCAACTGAAGACATACTCTATCTTGGGCAGAAATTTAACTTTTTTGAATCTCCTTCGTTGTTCTATCAGGAAAATAATTCTTCCATTTATGTCTGTAGACAGTCTGTGAGTCTCACATCACAATTTTTAGCAAGGGAGAGTAAGGTCATTATAGATTAGTTAAATAGAATATTTGGAACAAATTCAAATGAAGTAACCTCTTTGTAAACTTATTTCTTAGAAAATCCCTAGAGGAAAAAGACTTGGCTCTTGCTAAGAAAAAGTAGCTAAATACCAAATAATATGAAAAGCCTGTAATATAAAAAGAAAATTCTAAACTAAATTGAATAATAAATCATGAGTTTCATGTTACAAAATGTTTAGGTAAGGCAAGTAATATTTCAGCCAGAATGAAAGGAAAATCAGTCCCAGGTTCTCTTCTCTAAAAATATTCCTGGTAAGGAGGGCCTTACCTTTCCTGTTAGAAAGTCTGTGCCCAAGAAGCCCTGAGGCTCAGAGGCAGAGATCCTAAGAATTGAAGTTGACATTCTGATTCTTGGAAAAATAGGTAATCATAGTGATGCAGTTTTAGGTTAGAGTACACACTTATTATCAAGAACTGTATTTATGTCAGATATAAGCATAATGATCTGTAGTCCATTGATATGGTTTGGCTGTGTCCCCACCCAAATTTCAACAAGAATTGTAACTTCCTCATTTTTCTCTTGCCACCACCGTGTAAGAAGTGCAGTTCACCTCCCACCATTACTCTGAGGCCTCCCCAGCCATGTGGAACTGAAAGTCCAATTAAACCTCTTTTTCTACCCAGTCTTAGGTATGTCTTTATCAGCAGTGTGAAAACGGACTAATACATCCATTAACTCATTTTTTAAATTTTATTCAGTATCAATTCAATAACTTTCTACAATAAAGAAATTTTGATTTTTCCGACAAGGGAGCAGTGTTTAAGGGCTTCCATTTTTTTTTTTTTTTTTTTTTTTTGAGACGGAGTCTCGCTCTGTCGCCCAGGCTGGAGTGCAGTGGCACAATCTTGGCTCACTGCAAGCTCCACCTCCCGGGTTCACACCATTCTCCTGCCTCAGCCTCTCCGAGTAGCTGGGACTACAGGCGCCCACCATCATGCCCGGCTAATTTTTTGTGTTTTTTTTAGTAGAGACGGGGTTTTACCGTTGTCTCGATCTCCTGACCTCATGATCCGCCCGCCTCGACCTCCCAAAATGCTGGGATTATGAGCGTGAGCCACCGCGCCCAGCCTTAAGGGCTTCCATTGTTATTTTTGTGACTTGGCTTACCATTGGCTCCAATGAACAGCTTCTTCTCGTTATACATTTAGTTAAATATTGGATCATTATGTCATAAGAGCCTTAGATAAAGAGTCCCATAAATACCTATCTGAATGAGCTAAGGTCTCTATCATGTAACAGGCTCCATTAAAAGTTGGTCATTTTCAATGTACCTAATAAATGGATTAAATTCATCTACCCTAAATGTAATATGTATGACTGCTAAAATTTGAAGAATATGTCTTAAAGCACTGTGCTGTTTTACTGGTAAGTGCTAAAAGATGCACAAACATATCTTTAATTCTGAAGAACTATCAGATACAATCAAAGGTACTGTGGTTTAAATTATGACTCCAAGATGAAAAACTAATATAAAAATGGGACCTAATTCTCTATATTCCTTCTGGCTGAATTCAAATAACTACTAATATCAACAGCCAGTGTGCAAGCGGATCCTTCCTCAGCCAAGCTTTCATATGAGCTGGTAGCCCCAAAATCACCTTGATTACAGCTTTGTGAGTGACTTTGAAGCATGGGAACCTGCTAAACCATCTTTAGTTTCCTGACCTACAGAAATTGAGAATGAGTACATATTGTTTGAATCACTAAGTTTTGAAATAATTTGCTATGAATAAATAAATAACTCATAAATATATCTACAACATGCTTCAAATATTAGGAAACATGCCAATAAATACTTAGTCAACCTATGGATCCAGGAAAAAGGTATAATGGAAATAGACCAATATTTAGAATTCGGCGATAACAAAAACATATCAAAATGTGTGAAGTGTGATCAAAACAGTACTTAAAGAAACATGTATAGTGATAAAGGCTTACATTTAAAATAAATGTTTAAAAGCAGTCATCTGCTTAAGAAGCTATAATAAGAAGAATAAATAAAAGCCAAGGTAGGTAAACAAAAGGACATAAATTTCAGATCAAAAACCGATAAAATGGAAAACATAAAATAGAGAAAATTAAAATGGCCCCAAACTGATACTTTTGTAATGAAACTGATAAACTGTTAGAAAGAATGTTCAAGAGAAAACAAAGATAAATTCAAATTACCAATATCAGAAAATATACAAAAAAATCATCCCACAGAGCCTTTAGACTTTAAAAGGTTAGAAAAGTATGGTTGTGAAATACATTATTTCAATTAAGTTGACAGCTTAGATGCATTAGGCAACATGTAGGGAAAGGACAACCTTCCTGAAATGACAAAAAGAAAAACTAAAACACTCCTATACCTTTCGAATTAATGAGCTACACTTTCTTATAGGTAACATGATAGTGTTTCAGAAAACCCTAAAGAATCTACAGACATAACTATGGTTAGAATAAGAAACTTAGCAAGTTTACAGGACTCAATTGTCAAATAAAAAATTCAATTTTTGTATATGTACCAGCAACAATGACAATTGGAATTTTTAACAATTGAAAATCTGTGATGAAATCCAAAAATACAAACAGAAATAGATGTGGAAGGTACCTACACTAACCAAAAACTACAAAACTCTTCAAAAATAAACATTTAAAATTCCTAAAAGACATAGTGTATTCAGGAATTAGAAAACTCAATATTGTGAAGATACTGTTAGTACAAGATGATTTATGGATCCAACTTAAAATGAATAAAACTCCAATATGCTCTTTTTGAGATGTGGACAATCATTCTGCATGCTGCTCTGTAAAGCGGCTTTGCCAATTCCCCATGAAGGATTATCTTCTATTTCTGTAAAACCTCAAATCTGGGGTGCTATGTGACGACTATTGATGAATAGAATGTGATGCAAGTGACATTTTGCCAGTTCTTTTATCTGGCCGGACTCATCTACTTTCTACCTCTGGGATCTCTGAGCACCATGGAAAAAGCTTTACTATTCTCTGGAATGATCTTGTGGTCCTTCATCTAAAATGATAGGAAGAGGGATCCAGTGCATCACTTACTGTCATCCCTCCCAATAGGCTATAAATGTGAATTAAGTCATCCTACATCTCACATAAAACTCAGTTATCAGCTGAATAAAACAGTGACTTCAGTCCTTGTCACACAAAAGATAAGAAATACCCAGCTAACAACGGCCTGAATTCCTGACTCACAAAATTTTGGATAAAATAAAATGATGGTTGTTTGAAATCACAAAAACTGTGGAGCCCTGCACCATACATGAAGACAGCACCAGAATAAAAAGAGGCAACTCAAGGTGTGGTGCTTCCACAACAACAATTTAAAGTGTATGGAACTGGCTTTAGTACTCCAAAATAGGGGCCTTCAGGATATTGTAAGTAAAGGCTGAAAAGACAGACATAACTGTTCTGGAGGCTGTGAAAAAAAGTGAGTCACTATCTAGTGCTGAAAAAATTTAGTAATTCTGTCACTTATAGAAAGGTAGAGAATAAAAAATGTGTTTAAGCGAATAGGTGGATTTGGCTAAAATTTCCAAATAGAATATTGTAAGTTATAGCTGTTTGTTATAGCATTGTATCTTACACTGTGTCATATACTTTTTAATAAAATATAGTAAAGATTAACGGTTACATTGTCAGAATTCACAAGAAACATAAAAGAGCCAGAACTTTCTGATTTCAAAGATAAAAATTGTTTCCCTTTCCAGTCTCTTCAAAGAGCTGAGTACTCTAAAAGTAAGAAAGGCCATTCAAATAAAAGTCATTTCAAAGTTGTGGAGTTTAAGACACTATGAAAAATTTATGGTGTGTCTCATAAGTACTTTAAGCTAGATGAACATAATTATAATATTCTTAAGAATATTATCTGACTGCACATAGAGTTTCAGCTCAAGTCTGAGAAGGGCTGGTTTCAAAGATATTTGTGAATATGGTGCTTCTATATTGCACAAAGTCTTTAAATAAATTACACTGAAAAACCACCATAGCCTTCGCTTTTGAATAGAAGCATATATTTTAATGACCTATTCCTCCCTTTTCGCATTCTCTGCTGGGCATATGGGAGAAATACCGTGTCTCAATAGATGTGTAATAGAGAAAAACCATAATTTAAAACATGCACAATAGGACCTGAACCCAAGCAGCCTCATCCACTCTCAGCCTGGATATAGAGGTTGAGATCTTGAAATTCAAACGATGCCATAATGGGATGATTTCTCAGTTGAGCTGGGAGCATCTAAATCCTGTCTTCCACTGTGGGATCCTTGAATTACCCTTAGAAGTCTGAAAATTTCACTGGGAAGAGCTTGTCTACATACATCCTTATCTACATGAGGAGGGACACTCTTATTCTAACTATAGTTAGCTTTTTACACAACAGGTTTTTTATAGCATTTCTCATCTCTGAATTTCTCAACGTGTATAAAAAAGGATTCAGCATGGGTGTGATAACTGCATAAAACACAGTAATAAATTTATCAATAGGGAAGTTTGAGACAGGTCTAACATACATGAAAATACAGGGAACAAAAAAGAGGACAACCACAGTGATGTGTGAGCTGCAGGTAGACAGTGCTTTACGCCTCCCTTCCTGTCTATAAGTTTTAAGGGAGTTTAGGGTGACTCCATAGGAGATTAGTAGAAGGGTGAAGATGACCATACACATTGCTCCACCACTGAAAACTACAGCGAGGCCCATAAAGTAGGTGTCAGTGCATGCCAGTTCCAATAATGGGTACATGTTACAGAAAAAGTGGTCAATGACATTGGGGCCACAGAAAGGGAGACTGTACACAACAACAATTTGAAACACAGAATGAAGAAAACCTCCAGTCATGGCCACCACCAACAGAAGGATGCAAACCTGTCGATTCATGATGGTTAAATAGTGCAGTGGCTTACAGATGGCCATGTAGCAATCATAGGCCATCCCTACCAGAAAGAAGATCTCAGTTCCACCAAACAAGTGGTCTATAAATAGCTGGCCCATGCAAGCTGGGAAGGAAATAGTCTTTTTGTCACAGAGTAAGTCTACAATCAATATGGGAGAAATGGTGGTGGATAATACAGCATCTATTAATGACAGGCAGGCAAGGAAGAAGTACATTGGAGAGCCCAAGGAAGGGCTGACAATAATAGTCACCGCAACGAGTAGGTTCCCCACCACTGTCACCATGTATGTGAGTAAAAACATGACAAATAATGCGTTTTGCACATCAGGATCCTGTGAAAATCCCAGGAGGACAAATTCTGAAATACTGTTATTCTGTCTCATTTAATCTTCTATCAGGCTTCTATCAGACGTGAGAGCTCAGGAGAACAGGACCTGTAATGAAATTGTGAACAGGAATATGATTACATCCATTGCACATCTTCATTGTTGTATCCTGAATAGTGATTTACACACAATAAATATTTAGTAAGTCTCTACTGAGTTTCTCACCCAAAAATCCCATCTTCCCTTGACAATTCAATTTCTCCTCAAAGATTTTAGTTTCATCCACAGGTAAAGGCTTCTAAGTTTCAGTGAATACTCCCTACAAAAGAAGTGTTAAAGTCCCAACAACCATCCATACATTTTATAACTTCTTATTTAAAACATTTTTCTTGGCACAGAAGTCAGCTATGATGAATATGCAACAGGTTCTTGGCCTAAGGAAACTTACCTTCTGGTGGTGGCAATAAACTCTAAATAAAAAATTTGACATAGATTTAGTCCTTTGTGTTTGTATTTGTGGTATCTTTATGATGTGATCTGTGTAGCACCAAGAATAACTTCTTCTGAAATATCTCACTCAGTACACTGGCCTTCTACTGTTAGGCTTCATTCCCTCATGCCTTGAAGGATGTTCAGTCTCCATTCGTCTTTCATTAGACAGGACTCTGAACTGTATAAATTGCTGTGATATTATTAATTACATTGTTCCCTATAGCAATTACTTGGTCTGACTCTGTCTATCTTATAAGGAGCTGGGATTCTCTCCATTTTATCCTTGCCTATATCCCAATTTTTACAACACTTACATACAATATTCTAATTTTCAGCAATTAATTTGAACTCAAGTGAACTAACTCATGACTATCACCAAAAACCAAATATGCCATGAGTTTTTTTTTCTGAATTCTTGGGCTGGGCAAGGTAGTGAGAGAGGAGAAAATAGACACTGTAGAAAGAGGTACAGAACAGTGGGACATGGTTTTATTCATAACACTATTTGGATACTGAGAGTACTCAAAAATAGAATCTTAGTTAGCAGATTCCAAAATCAAGCATATTCTAGGACAAATTGCAAGTTCAGAGTAAGAGGGCATGGATTTGTGTCATTTTCTGAATACATTTACAAGTCTGTCTCAGTTTGCTCACTGGAAAACGATGAGTTTAAATTTGAGAAATTCAGAATCCTTTCTAGTAAACTACCTACAGAAATATTAGTGTACCTCCCCTTTATGGTATTCTGCTGACAATTTTTTAATTTTTTAAAAAATTATAATTAAATAAAAATTTCAAAGCTCATGACTCTTACATGAAAAGTGGTAGTCGGTGGGACATGGGGTTTCATGACTACAGTGAGTAAGTAGTGACTGTAAGTTTCTCACCAAGTATGTACCTATCTAGGTAAGATCCAAGACATCCTTAGAGAGAAAGTGTAGCATGTGGAGAATAATGTGGACACTGGTGCCACACTGTTTCAGCTACAACTTCAGCTTCACTATTTTTATGAGATTTTTGGCCATTTACAATTCTTGGCCATTTACTAAAGCTCTCCGTCTCTTACTTTCATCAATTTAAAAATGGGGATCCCTGTCCTTACCTCGTAGAGTTGTTGTTTTATTAAAAGGAAGTAAAGTGCCTAGAATAATGGCTGGCACCTGGGAAGGGCTCAATAAATGATAGCTATTATTAGTGATCCTGAATGCTTCACCATGAACATAGGATCAGAACAAATCATGCAGATCTTTGTCAACTTGAAAAGATTTATAGACATAGTCCAGAAAAAAAGGATAAGATATATATAATTCAGGAAAAGCTTTGAGGGGCACACAATAAAATTATATGCCTTAGAAAATGATGATTTAATTATATGAGTAGTAATTTTACCTGTGATGGAATTTATCTTGATGAGAAGCAACCAGATGGATAGTGAGAAAGTTGGAAGCATCATCAGAGAGAGCTCAGAAAATGAAAAGAAGGCTAAACTCAGAAAATAGAGAAACTGTATTTAATAAATGAGTATTCACACACTGTAAGAAGACTAATGAGATAACTAAGTGAAGCCAGTATTCTTTTAAAATCTGCTTCAGAGAGATCTCTTTTAGTAAGGAAATACTGAAAGTGTTACCTCCTGTGAGTTCCTGGGGTGACTCAGGAAGTTTTTTGGGATAGACAAACACAGACAGGATCCTAGTTAAAAAAAGAAAAAATTCAAAAAAAATTTATTCCGCAAAGTCTCTAGATCTGACAGTTATGGACAAACTTAAATTATAGAGAACAATGGGACGAGTAGAGATACAAACCCAAACTTTCTTATTACTCACTGCTGAGGAAAACTGCAGAATTACTAAGTCTCAAATGTAGACAGCATGATTCCATTTACAGAAATCCTGCAGTGGAAGAGGACATGTGCAGGGAGAATTTGAGTTGTCTCTAGAAGCCAGCTGTGAAGAACGTTCCACATAACTCACTCATATTACCACTTCCAGCTGATTCTAGATTTCTGGCATTGTTGAAGCTATAGACGGATAGAAACAGACCTGCTGAAAACACAAGTGAATATTGTAGTCCATAGCTAATTCTGGTATTTTCTCACACCTTACTTACTGCAAAGTTTAGTGACGTTTCCCCATTTCATCATCAGAACTAGATTTCAACCGGATAATTCTTTTGGCAATTTAAATGTTTACTTGTAATAGAGAGGGTATGTAAACTATCCTCTAGAATTTAAGTAATTAAAAATGGAATACTTTAGAAACTGAAAGATAGCATTACTAGGCTTTCAATGTAAAATGCTAAGTTAATATTTTTTCTAGAAAAAAAGATTTAACATAGTTTCCTAAGAACATGACATTTTCAAAAGATAGAATGCCATAAAAACAAAAAAACTCTAGAGTATTTATTTTGCAGTCACAGTTTTATGAATCTATTTAAATGACAGTGGACTAGGTACGCTCCTGAGCATATATATTTATGAGTATGTTTGCTAGGATTATTTTTAGATTCATAAGAAAAATCCACATTATGCTTCTAGAACATAACAGGCATTGGTTCCTTCACACTCTAACACACTTGAAATGATCTGCAATTTTAAACTCTCTAATGAAATATAGCTGAAAGCGATTGTACAAATTTATTAATAAGTCATATAAAATATAACATCCCATAAATGAAGATTATAAATCAATTGGTTTATTGTACATGTAATATGGAACATGTTTTTCTTCTTATTTGGCAAAGAGAAAAGGAAAATATAGGTTATATATTAAAACAAACTATAAATTGTATATTCCAAAAAATTTCCATGTTTGCTAGCTTAACTTTCCCAATTATAATTCCTTCAACAAAATCATATGATATTTAAGACATTAGCCACATTTCAACATATCACATGAATTTTCAATGAATATCTCTTGTCAGTGGTTTCAGATACTCACATTGTGGTCCAGAAAAGCAATGCTTCTTTCACTAAATGTTAATGTAGCTACCTCAGGCATGTATATGTGATCCTAAAACACATAGATATGGATGGCTGATCCATGGATAGAAATAGTACCTAGAAGCTACAGTTTCCACACAGGCTTCTCATTATCTTAGTCATTAGTTACACACAGTTACACACAGGCTTCTCATTATCTTAGTCATTAGAGACGCTTGGCACCATCCAAAGCAGATGACCAAAATATGAAGATGCTGAAACAATGTAGAAAAGTAGTTAAATATTCTCACCTGCTGGAAAAATTCTTCATAGAAAAACAAAGACACTGTCTTTTCATAACTATGCAAAAATTGACCTAATTAGTGGAAATTAACCTGGACAAGCCCCTAATTTGTGATACAAGTAAAACAAAAATTTACCAACACTTAAATTTGTTATGTGAAACTTATCTCAATTATGGCAAAGCAACCATAAGTACTTTACTGTGATTGAGGATTTATGATAACATTCATCTGCTTAGGTATTACACTTTGTACCTAACAAGGACAATGCTGAAATTTAACTTCATGGAAATAACCAATGAGAGCTTTCTTACAGGCAGAACACAAACTCTTCAGTCTTTCAGTCATTCAAATATTATTCAAATAGCATACCCCTAAGTCCACATCTTTTCTAATCAAAATGTCCCTATATCTCCCCCACCTCATCCTAGTAAATTTAGAACTTCCACAAATTTTTATAAGAAATGGAGGATATGACAAGAAAACATCACACCTAGAGGACTTGATACCAACTGAATACTCTACCTTGGGCAGAAATTTAACTCTTCAGATATCTCTTGGGTTATTCCATCAGGAAAATAATTATGTGTAGACACAATCTATGACTTTTACATCATCACTGTTTTAAATAAAAGAGACAGTAAGGTTATTATAGATTAGTTAATTCAAATATTTGGAATAAATTCACATGAAGTAATCTCTCTGAAAACTTTTATTAAAAAGTTTTAATAAAACTTTTTTTTTAGAAAATCCCTAGAGGAAAGACTTGTGTCTCATCAAGGAAGAGTAGCTAAATGCCAAGTAATGTGAAAAGCCTTTCATGTGCAAAGAAAAATTCTAAAGTAAATTGAATAATAAATTATCAGTGTCACATTATGAAATACTGAGGTAAGGCAAGTAATACTTCAGCCAGAATAAAGGGAGAAGCAGTCCCAAGTTCTCTTCCATAAGCATTTTCACAGCAAGGAGGGCCTTAACCTTCCTGTTAGAAAACCCAACCCAAGGAGCCCTGAGCCTCAGAGGCACAGAGACTAAGAGCAAAAGTTGACATTCTGATTCTTTGAAAGGTAGGTAATCATAGTTCTGCAGTTTTAGGTTAAAGTACAGGCTTTTGTTCAAGGCCTGAATCAATGTCAGATATAATTATAATAATCTGTAGTCCATTAATTCAATCCTTTAATTTTATTCTAGTATCAATTCAGTAACTGTTTCTACAATAAATAATTTTTTTTTTTTTTTGACAATAAGGGAGCAGTGCTTAAGAGTTTCCACTGCAATTTTCATTGCTTGGCTTACCATTGGCTTCATTGAACACCTTCATCTCAGCATACATTTAGTTAAATATCGAATCTTCTGGGTCATAAGAGCCTTAGAGAAAGAGTCCCATAAATACTTATCTGAACCAGCTAAGGTCTTTATCATGTAACGTGCTCCACTAAAAGTTTGTCATTTTCAACTTAATGTAATAAATGGATTAAATTCATTCACACCAAATGTAATATGTGTCACTTCAAAAATTAGAAGAGCAAGTCCATAATCACAGTGCTCTCTTATTGGTAAGTGGTAAAAGATGCACAAGCATATCTTTAATTCTGAATAACTATCAGATATGATCAAAGATACTATGGATTAAATTATGACTCCAAGATGGAGAAATAATATAAAAATAAGCCATAATTCTCTATGCCCCTTCTAGCTGAATTCAAATAACTACTAGTGCTTTCCACTTTTCTAAATGACACAAAAATGTTTGTTAGATCAGATGATGCCTACAACAGCCCAGAATCTGAATTAATTAGCTCCAATAATAAAAAATACATCAAAAATATCAACTAACATAGAAATTGCCAAAAATATCCCATAGTCAATCGTAATTCTCTGCAGTCCCTATTACTAAATTATAATGTTAAATATAGACACAATGTATATTTCTTTATAAAAGGAGAAATGCATATGTATTAGTCCATTCTCACATTGCTGTAAGGAAATACTCAAGACTGGGTAATTTATAAAAAAAGAAGTTTAATTGAATCATAGTGCCGCATGGCTGGGGGTGCCTCAGGTAACTTAACATTCATGCCTCTTCACAGGGCAGGAAGGGAGAGAATGAGTGCCAGCAGAGGAAAGGCCAGACACTTATAAAACCATCAGAACTCACGAGAACTCACTCAAGATCATCAGAGCAGCATGGGGAAACTGCCCCCACAATTCAATTACCTCACACCTGGTCCCTCCCAGGACACATGGGAATTATGGGGATTACAATTCAAAATGAGTTTTGGGTGGGGATATAGCCAAACCAATCAGCATGTTACGTAGTCCTAGCTATTTTTAAGACTGAGGTGGGAAAATCCCTGGAGCCCAAGAGTTTGAGTCCAGCTTGGTCAAAATAGCAAGACCCTGTCTCAAAAAAGAGAAAGAAAGCTAGAGAGCAGAACCTCACATTTGGAGTCTCTTTTCTCTAAAACTATGAAATAATTCTGAAAGCCATAAATGATAGCCTAAAAAGCTGGGGGAAAATTTCTGTAGATGCTTTACCGTAAGTGACAACATGTAAAAATTGAAGGTCTACCAAAGAAAAAAGTCCTTTGTAAACAACAAGGCTTTCATTTGAGACCACAAGGGGATTTACTCTTGGAGTAGGAATGCACAGACATAGGTTCAGTCCTCAAAGGAACTGAAGTCCAGCTTGCGTCATCTAATTTCTTGATTGAATTAAGACTATCTGGGATTATTTTACTTCTCCAATTCCAACCCTCAAGTAGAAACATAGGAAATTCCCTGTTAAAAAAAATCCAAAAAAATTCTTGAATTGCCTCTTTTACATTCCATATGCAAAATTGGAAATCAAAAAAAGTAACAAAGTAAAGAACACACGACCTGATTGAAGGGAAGTGCAATAAAAACAAACATAGACGATCCAAATAATGAAAAATAAGCATTTTTAGATAACCTTAGTATGTACAAATATTAAAACACAAGAGAGATAATAAAATGAACCAAATAAATTGAAAACTAAAATATACAATGACGAATCAAAAACTCAATGATTGAATTTAACAGCAAATTAGAGACGAAAAATTAGAGAATTAGTAAATTGCAAGAAATACTAGGAGAAAATATGCAGACCAAATTAGAGAACAAAAAAAGCAAATGAAAAAAATAGAATAAAAGAGATATAAAGGACTCAGTGTAAAACTCTGCCATACTTTCAATTACAATTTTAGAAAAAGAAGAGAAAAAGAATCAGGTAGGCAAAATATTTGAAGAACTATAGCTAAAAATTCTCTAAAACTACTGAAAATATTGTTATGAATTTATAAGGTATTAAAAGTTTCATGAAAATGAATTTTAAAAAATAATTTGTTTAAAAAGGATAAACAGAAAAGGGACAGCAGAATAAAAGCAAAATACAGACAAAAATTTTAAGAACATACTGAATTCAAGAAAATAATAATAAGGCCAGGTGCAGTACCTCATGCCTGTAATCCTAGTATATTGGGAGGCCAAGGCAGATGGGTCATTTGAGGTCAGGAGTTTGAGACCAGCGTGGTCAACATGGAGAAATACTGTCTCTAATAAAAATACAAAATTAAATGAGTGTGGTGGCTGGTGCCTGTAATCCCAGCTACTTGGGAGGTTGATGCATAAGAATTGCTTGAACCTGGAGGCAGAGGTTGCAGTGAGCCAAGATGGCACCACTGCATTCCAGCCTGGAGGACAGATTCCAGACCCTCTCTCAAAGAAAAAGAAAAAAAAAAGAAAGAAAATAAAATAATATGACTTACAGACAATTTCTTAAAAGAAGCAGTGAAAACCCCGCATGTTCTCACTCATAGGTGGCAATTGAACAATGAGAACACATGGACACAGGATGGGGAACATCACACACTGGGGCCTGCCAGAGTGTGGGGGGAGGGGGGAGGGATAGCATTAGGAGATATACCTAATGTAAATGACAAGTTAACGAGTGCAGCAAACCAACATGGCACATGTACACATATGTAACAAACTTGCACGTTGTGCACATGTACCCTAGAACTTAAAGTAAAATAATAAAAATAAAAGAAAACTAGAAGACTAAGGAAATACACCTTCTCAGTGCTAACTGAATATTAATGTCAACATAGAATCCATTCAAAATCTCACAGAAGTCAATGTAAAATGCAGAGTTTTCTGATTTAAAAACATACGTAGAGATTCTAGAACCAGCCACAAACTATAGAATAAGAGCTCTAAAAAAACTGATCTCAGGATCTCAGAGAAGAAGAAAAAAGCTTTGAAATAGAAAAAAAGAAAACGTAAGAAAAAAGGCAAACTAATTGAAACAAGAAATATAGGAATAAATAAAATGAATGTTAATCATATGTAACATTAATAAATACAAAACCAAGGGAATTAATTATATGTTGGATTTAAATCCAAATGCAATATATAATTGGTATTGAATAAAACACAATAATACTATATTATGAAATATTATTGCATTATATATACAAACACAAAGGGCAAAAGATACACATTTTTATTTATGTTAGATTTAAATCTAGTATATAATTAATTTTTTTAATGAGCAAATTTCTCCTATTTAAGAAATAGAGCACAATGTTAAGACTCTTATAAGAGAAACATCTTAAATAACATGATTAAAAGATAAAAATAAAATAATAGAATAAACTCATAAACTCTGACGAAAAGAACACTGTTTCTATGCTAATAGCAGACAACACTGGACTCCAAAGAAAGAAATATTGCCAGGAATAGATTTTTGTAATGGCAAAAGATTAGTAACATGAAGATAAAATTTTAAATTTTCGTGTACCTAAAAGCACCACTTTTTAAGTTATTTTTATTTTTTATTTTTTTATAGGAAAAAAGGTATGATTTTTATTGATATTAATACTTTTAAATGCATGGAAGCTTCACAGAGATGATGTGAAAACTCAAAGATGTGCTCAGAACTTGAATTTTTTTTTTTTTTTTTTTGAGATAGAGTTTCACTCTGTTGTTCAGGCTGGAGTGCAGTGTCATAGTCTCAGCTCACTGCAGCCTCTGACGCCCAGGTTCAAGTGATTCTCCTGTCTCCATCTCCTGAGTAGATGGGACTACAGGCATGTGCCACCATGCCCCACTAATTTTTGTAATCCACCCACCTCAGCCTCCCAAAGTGCTGGGATTACAGGTGTTAGCCACTGCACCTGGCCAGAACTTGGAGTTTGTATACCCTTCTTAACAAAAGAAGATGGGTTTGGGCTTCAAGGGACAAATATTGTGGGAATTGACCAGGAAATATATGAAGGAAACTAATGGAAGATAAAGGTTATTTTAGTAGGGCTTGTTTAAGTTATTTTTAAATAATAGATTGGACTAAAAGAAGAAATAGGCAAATCGGCAATAATACAGGAAGGTTTTAGCAAAATTCTCTGTAAGTGCAAGAACATACAAACACAAAAATTTATAAAGATATTTAAGGTTTAAACAAAATCATTAATAAATTTGACCCATTGACATAAGAGTCCATCACATCCAACAGCTGCAAAATACACATTATTTTTAAGTGCATATGAAACATTTTCCAAAACCAATCATATGCTGGTTCATAAAGTAATTATCAATGGATTTCAAAAGATTATGATAATAAAATATGTAACTGAACATCAAGAAAATCAGCTAGAAAATAAAAACCTAAATTAGCCAGACATTTTCTGTATATCTCAAAATTAAACAATCCAGTTCCAAATTATCCATTAGTAAAAATAAATCACATAATTTAGAAAATACTTCAAACCTAATGATAATGAAAACACAACATAGCAAAGCTTGCAAGACTCAGCTAAAATATTACTTGTATTTGCTAGAAAATAATAAAGACTGAAAATCAGAGCATTAAATATCTATTTAAGAAATCATTTCACTTAGCATAATGTCCTCTAGTTATGTTTGTGTCAATATGACATAAAAACCTCACAGTGTACCCCACAAATACATATAATTACTGTTTGTCAATTAAAAACAAAATAAAACAAAGAGGTTATCAAGACCTCTAGGTTAATTCATGTTGTCAAAAATGACAGAATGTTCTTTTGAGGGGTTGAATAATATTCTATTATGAAATATTATTGCATTATATATACAAACACAAAGGGCAAATAATACAAATTTTTATTTATGTTGGATGTAGAAGTACTGGTGATGTAAGGTACAGCATGAGGTCTGTAGTTAATAATACCATATTTTATGTATGTATATGTGTGTGTGTGTAGATTAGATAAATGATGGGTATGTAGGTAGATGAAAGATAGATACTTTATATTAATTTATATATATATATATGATGAAATACTACTCAGCCATAAAAAGGAATGAATTAGCAGCATTTGAGTTGGCCTGGATGCGACTGGAGACTATTATTCTAAGTGAAGTAACTCAGAAATGGAAAACCAAACATTCTACATTCTCACTGATATGTGAGAACTAAGCTATCAGGATGCAAAGGCATGAGAATAATACAATGGACTTTGAGGACTTGGGGCAAAGAGTGGGAGGAAGGCAAGGGATAAAATATAACCAATATGGTTGTGTGGACAGTGTACAAAAATCTCACAAAGAAACTACTCACGTAACCAAATACCACCTGTACCACCTACAACCCAATAACTTATGAAAAAATAAAAAATAAAATTATCCAGAAATTTCTACATATTTGAAAATTAAATAAATCACTTTTTAACAAGCTTTTGGTAAAATAAATTACAATGGAAATTAGAAATTTTTTTGAACTTAATGTTTATAAAAATACAACCTACCAAAGCTCCTAAAAGTCAGCCAAAATCTTAGTTGTATTAATTAGAAAATAATAAAGACTGTAAAACTAACACACTAAATGTTCATTCAGGAACTCATTTCACATAGCAAAATGCGCTCCAGGTTCATCAATATTACTGCAAGTGATCTCAAAACATCACATGGTAACCAATGCATACATAATATTATTATTCATTAATTAAAAGTTAAAGAAAATAATGAAGTTATTAAAGTCCTCCAGGTCCATAGACATTGCCAAAAATGGCAGGATCTTCCTCTTTTTTAAGGTTGAATAATGTTGGGTTATATATATATTTATTGCATAATACTGTATTACATATATGACACAAATTTTGAGCTATGCAGAATGAATACATTCTAGTAATCTAAGGTACAGAATGGACTATAATTAATAATATCATATTAGGCATATAGATACATATATATCATTCCACATTGGATATGTATTGTCTTTACCAATTCATCTTTGATGAGCTTTTGTTTTCATATTTTGACTACTATGAATAATACTCCACTACACATGGAAGTGCAGGCATTCAAGATATTAATTTCATTTCCTTTATATATATTACAAGAAGTTATATTGCTAGATGATATTTATAACTCTATGAGCAACCTCCATAGAGTTTCCTATAATGGCCACAGCAATTTACATTTCCAACAATACTGCACAATAATTCTTTTTTCTACTGAGACATAAATGCCACATGATTCACTTATGTGTGCAATCCAAAAAAAGTCAAACTCATGAAAGACAGAGACTAGAATGGTGGTTGCCAGGGACTGGGCCTGAAGAAAATGAGGTGCTGGCCAAAGGGTACAAAGTTTCAGTTATGCAGTATGAATAAATTCTGAATAGCTCAGGTACAGCGTGTTGATCATAATTAGTAATACATATTGGATACATGAAATTTGCTAAGAGAATATACCTTAAATTCTCTCATCACAAATAAAGGTAACTATGTGAGATAATGGATACCTTAACTAGCTACATAGTGGTAATCACTTCACAATGTATACATTATATCAAACATCATGTTGTACACTTTAAGTACATAAAATATTTGTGAAGTATACCTCAGTAACACTAAAATCAACAAAACAAACTATGCTTGAAAGAAAACAACAAAAGACGTTACCGATCTGCTTGGTATGGCAAAAGCAGATGAAACTGGACAAATGCTGCACAGTACTCTCCCTGGAAGGTGGTACTGAAGCAATGAAGTGAAGGAGAAGCATCCCGGTGAGCAGTATTTTGAGGATTATGTTAGGTTTTCCATTTCATGTGGAAAGAGAAATGGCCTGAGTTATGGGTCCACAAAGATTCAGAAACGTGGCTAACGGATTTGATAAGATATTGAGGAAATTGAAATTTAAAAATGGAAAAAAGATTACAAAGCAGCTGGAGTGGTATGGATATCCCAGACTCAGCATAAATGCAACGGTTAGTTTCCACTTAAATGCCTGTCAAAGAAAATCTGCTGCAGAGGAGGCTTGCAGAAATCTGGTCAGCAACATGAACTATATTTTTGACATCAGTCAGGCTTTTTTTTTTTTTCTTCTAGTCACCTTTGTAGTCACTGTGGCAGAGACGAATACTTTAAAAGGGCTCAAAGAATAAAATCTGCCTTTCACCATGGCTGCTCTAGCCACTGTCAGTGCTCAAGGTCCAAAATGCCATCAGCAATGTCCATCATTGACTCCCTAATGTGGCACAAATAGCTAGGGAAACCAGCCAACATCCTTCTGCCAGCTTACTTCATTGCAAATCTCAATGTGGTGGAGACAGCACCTGGACATTACATTATATATTCTGGTTATATGATTGTCTCAGTACTTTAGTCTTATTTATTATTCATGGGAAAGGATCCATTGCCATGCTATCATAATCATTGTCATTTCTGACCAGGGGATATGTTTTCTAATGAATAAAGTACAGCAAATCACTCACCACCAGAGAATTCAGTGCTATCAGCAAATTTCCCATCACCTAGAAGCTGTTGTCTAGATAGAACATCGGAATGGCCTCCTCAAGGGTGAGTCATGGTGACACGTAAACATACCACCCTAAACACTTGGAATGCTTTCTTCTATATGTTTGACACACAGTATGTGCTCAGTAATTTTAGTCAACATAAACCCTGTGTCACATATATCGATGGTAGATTATCTTAACACTGATAAACATTCCCTATGCAGCCTAATCAATGTCCTTCTCCATTTCAATATACACAAGATCCAATTCCACATGTTCCTATGATTATTGTCATTTTAATTATCTAGATTCGTAATTTTTAACAAAATTAATTATTTTCTTCTACAAAAGGACCATATTTCCTGCTTGCGCTATAAGTTTACTGAACCTAAATACTAACCTGGATGCAAAGAGGGACTGCTCTGAGAAAGGGCATGAGACCTTTACTGAGGTGGCTTTCTGCAAGGTCTAAAGACACTGAAGGGGCTGTCATTTGAATGCTGTCTACTAACAGCACACCCAACAGCTGGAAAAATAAATCCTTCTTTCCTAAATGAAGGGCAGGGCAGTGCCTCTTCATGTAGATCATAATATAGCCCTTAATGTCACTTGAATTTATATATTCTTAGACATTATCAGAACAGCTCTTTTAGGATTCTCTTACTTGAGGGGAACTAGAAGAGAAAGGTTCAATGACAAACTATGTCTCTTGCCACTGCCGCTGATCTCAGAGATGCAACTGCTATTTACCAACTTCTTCCTTATCAATTTTTTCCTTTTTCACATTCCGCTAGCATCTCTGCAGATCTCATAACTTATTGAATGGGATAGTCCAGACTTTCATCCTCAAAATATCTCATCCTTGTTCATTATATCCATTCAGGAAAGGACTCCTGCACTTTCTCATTTATTATCACTATTGGAAAAGGAAATGGTAAGATGTGCTCAAGTAAGTGAACTGGAAAAAAAAAAGTATTATTTTTTGCAAACATTGTGTTATAACATCTCCATTCCACACCACAATCAGCTCAATTACCTCTGCCACAGTTGTGAGAAGAGCGCTCTCTAAATCAATACAGATAGCCACCCTTCTTGTGATAGGAGAGCCAGATTTAATCCAATATTGTGACTCATAGGACAAAATAAACAAAGAAAAGTATTCTTTAAAAACATAAGTGGTCCATTTTATCAACTCACCTTGAATATTTTCACAATATTGAAAAGTGCAATTATGCTAACCAATCAATATTGTTATATTTCAAAAAAGTTTGAATTCAGTGTTCTGTCATTTGAATCAAAAACATGCTAACTGAAACAGCTGCATTTTAAATGCATTTATGGAATGGTTTTAATTTACAAGTACTTTTATTTACTTATCTTTATATTTCAAACAGCACTGTATTATTTTGTTATAAAATTGTAATCTGTCTTATTCAGAATGATTCATTAGTCTTTCAAAATTTTAATTACAAATCTTATATCTTTGGGCTTCCAGATCAACTTTTAGGATTAAAGGAATATCCAGAATAGTTTGCTTTTGTGGAAAGAAATGCAACATATGGTTTCCATTTTCCCCAAAGATATATTCTTAGAATAATGCCATAATTTGGTGAAATGAAACTTAGACATGAACATAACTGAAATAAATTAATTCATTACTATGATAATATTGTAGTATTTTCTTCCTCAGAAGAAGCAATGTGGAAAAGTATGGAGACTACAGTAAAGATTAGTATTCAAATGTGATTGATCAGTCTAGTCAGCAAACAGAGCTTAGATTAATCATGCAAGATTCTGGGAACAGCATAGTTCGTGACCATCAGAGACATTTCACAAACCTTAGTAATTATACCACTAGATCTGCAACATACAGTGGTAAGAAATAAATGACAAGGGCTCTGGAAGTCTCACAATAGGCAGTTACTCATGCAATGCCGTTAGAACCAAGAACCTTAATGCATAGTCATTTTTAGGATTTTTTATATATATATATATATATATATATAAACATATGCAGACTGAAGACTCTAGCAGAAACCTACTCCTGCCACCCTGTGATGATTACTGGGATTTGGGATTCAATAATTCCTGATAGAGTGTCCAGAGGAAGCCCATTGGAAAGGCAACTACTCAGAAGTTATTGGGATTTCTGAGAGACACAACCTAATGTCATCAAGGACATAGTGTAACAAAATATCTTAATAAAATGGAAATAGTATGTATAGAAACATATTTTAGGAGGCGGCTCTGGGAAGCATATCATATTCATAAGCATAACTTTCAGAACAAAAGGAAACTTTCACAGAGGTTTCCACTCCTGTTGCTCAGTGGTATGAACGCAATAATACATTTCCAGTTTCAAAGATATTTGTGGGTATGGTGCTTATATATTCCACAAAGTCTTCAAGTAAATCACACTGAAGAAAGCACCATTGCCTTTCCTTGTGAACAGAAGTACCTATTTTAATTGCCTAGACCTCTCTTTCTCCATTGTGTGCTGGGCATGTGGAAGAAATTCCCTGTCTCAATAGATCTGTAAATTCAGAAAAAGCATAATTTTAAAAGTGCACAATAGAAACTGTACCCATGGAACCCATCCACACTCAGTCTAGATATAGAATTTGAGATCTTGAACATTCAAACAGGTGCCACGATGAGATGACATCTCTTTGAGAAGGGAGATTCTAAATCCTGCTTTCCCAACCTAGTATACCTGAATTGTCCTTAGATGTCTAACAGTATCACAGCAAATATGTTGTCTACATATACCTCTACTAAAAGAAGAGGAACACCCTTATCCGTTTTGTTTTTCTTGAGATGGTGTCTCACTCTGTCACCCAGGCTAGAGTGCCGTGGCACAATCTCGGCTCACTGCAACCTCCACCTCCTGGGTTCAAGTGACTCTACTCCCTAGCCTCATGAGTAGCTGGGACTACAGGCACGTGCCACCACGCCCAGCTAATTTTTGTATTTTTTAGTGGAGATGGTGTTTCACCATATTGGAGAGGGTGGTCTCAAACTCCTGCCCTCATGATCCACCTGCTTCGGCCTCCCAAAGTACTAGGATTGCAGGTGTGAGCCACCACACCCAGCCACAACACCCTTATTCTTACTATAGTTAAGTTTTTACACCAGAGTTTTTTCACAGCAATTCTCATCTCTAAATTTCTCAGTGTATATATTAATGGATTCAACGTGGGTGTGATAATTGTATAAAACACAGTCATGAATTTATCAATTGGAAAATTTGAATCAGGTCTAACATAGATGAAAATACAGGGATCAAAAAAGGGGACATGACAGTAATGTTGGAGCTGCAGGTAGACAGGGCTTTATGCCTCCCTTCCTGACTATAAGTTTTAAGGGAGTTTAGGATGACTCCATAGGAGATTAGTAGAAGGATGAAGATGACCGTACAGACTGCTCCACCACTGGCAATCACAGTGAGGCCTATAAAGTAAGTGTCAGTGCATGCCAGTTCCAATAATGGATACATGTTGCAAAGTGGTCGATGACATTGGGGCCACAGAAAGGGAGACTGTACACAGCAACAATTTGAAACCCAGAATGCAAAAACCTCCAGTCATGGCCACCATGAACAGGAGGATGCAAACCTGCCAATTCATGATGGTCAAATAGTACAGTGGCTTACAGATGTCCACACAGTGATCACAGGCCATACCCACCAAAAGAAAGACATCAATACCACCAAATAGGTGGTTTATAAATAGCTGGCCCATGCAAGCCGGAAAGGAAACAGTCTTTTTATCACAGAGTAAGTCTATCATCAACATAGGGGAAAAGGAATTGGAATATACAGCATTGATAAATGACAGGCAGGCAAGGAAGAAGGACATTGGGGAGCCCAAGGAGGGGGTGGCAATAATGGTCACCACAATGAGCAGGTTGCCCACCGTAGTCACAATGTATGTGAGTAAAAACATTACAAATAATGCTTTCTGCACATCAGGATCCTGAGTGAGGCCCAGGAGGACAAATTCTGTAACATTGTTACTCGGTCTCATTTACTCTTCTTTAAGGCTTATATCAGAGTTGAGAGCTCAGGACGGCAGGACCTGTAATGAAATAGTGAACAGGAGCATGAATACATACATGATGTCACAGAACACAACTTTATCATTGTATCCTCAATAGTTATTTACACACATGATCAACATTGTGTAAGTCTCTATTGAGTTCCTCATCTCCTCAAAGATTTAATTTTAGCCTGCAGGTGACAGCTTCAGACTCTAAGTTTTAGTGAATATTCTGTACAGAAGAAGAGTTAAAGGCCCAACAGCCATTCATATCCTTCATAACTCTTTATTTTAAATGTATTTCTTGGCATGACTGTTAGCTATGGTGAATAGGCAACAGATTTTTGGTCTCGAGAAACTTACTTTATCATGGTGGTAATAAACTCTAAATAAGTAAATTGGCATAGATTCAGTCCTTTGTGTTTGTAGTTTTGTGGTATTTTTACTTTATGATTGGTGCAGCATCAAAAACAACATCCTCTAAAATATATCGCTCAGGACTATGGAATTCGACTATTAGACATTGGGCCTTCATGCCTCGAAGGATGTTCAGTTTTTATGAATATCTCATTAAACGTCAAAAGAATAGACATTAACCTGTATAAATAGTAAAATATTACCCTGCAGCAATTACTTAGTCTAACCATCTGTTCACCTTATAAGGAGCTATAAGTCTCTAGATCATATCCTTGCCTGTTTCATAATTTTTTATCACACTTACAACAATATCCCGATTTTCAGCAACTAATTTTGAACTTGAGTGAATTAAATCATGATTATCATCAACTGCCTCATTAGCAGTGAGTATTTTTTTTTCTGAATTCTTGGGGTGAACAAGATAGTGAGAGAGGAGAAAATAGACACTGCACAAAGAGGCACAGAACAGAGAACCTTGTTTTATTTATAACACTATTTAAATACTTAGAGCACTCAGAAATAGAACCTTATTGTCCAGATTCCAAAAAAAAGCATACTAGACGAGAAATTCCAAACTCAATATAAGACAGATGAATTTCAGTCATTTTCTGAATGCATTTAAATATCTGTTTGTGTTTTCTTACTGAAAAATGGTGTGATTAATTTAGATAAACTGGGAATCCTTTATAGTCAACCATCTATTAAACTATTATTGCACCTCTCCCTTATTCTATTCTGCTGACATTTTTCATTTTTCATTTATTTATAATTAAATAGCAATTTCCAAGCTCATGACTGTTACATGAATAATGGTAGTCAGTGCTGGATGTGTCAAGATTAGTGTGAGTAAATAATGACTACAAATTTTTCACTCAATATGTGTCTATTTAAGATTCAAGACATCCATGGAGAGAAAGCGTAGCATGTGGTGAATAACGTGGACACTGGAGCCACACGCCTCTGCTACAACCCCAGCTTCACCACTTACTGTGTGACTTTGGGCCACTTACCAAAACTCTTTATGCCTCACTATGACTTAAGACCTCTTAGGGTTGTTTTATTACAACGAAGTAAAGTGCCTAGAACACTGGCTGCCACCTCATAAAGGCTCATAAATGGTATCTATTACTCGTGTTACTGAATGCTTCACTCTGAACATTGGATCAGAACTCATCATCGGAATATCTGTCAATTTGAGAAGATTTATAGACATAGTCTAGGGAAAAAACAAAAAGATACCTATAATTCAGGAAAGGCTTTTGGGGAACACAACATAATTGTATGTCTTAGGAACTATCTATTTAATCATGCATGAGTAGTGATTTTATCTTGATGAAACATATCTTGACAAGATCAGGCAGAATTATAGTAGAAAAGTTGGACCCCTCATCAGAGGTAGAGCTGTATGGTAAAAATGAAAGGAAAAAGGGTTAAATATGAAAACAGAATAATTATAATAAATAAGTTAATATCAACAGGTAACATTAATAATAATATGATAATTAAGGCAAATATTTTTCAAAAAATTTTCTTCAGAAATATTTTTTTCATAAGGAAATAATGGAATCACAGCCTCCTGTGGGTCCCTGAGGAGAGTCAAGAGGCTTCTTGGGGTAGCCAAAAACACAGCCCAGATCCTAGTAAACAAAACAAAAATGAAAGAAAGAAAAAAAAAGAAAACAAGAAAAAAACAAAGAAAGAAAGAGAAGAAAAAAGAAAACTCAGAAGAAAAGCAAAACACATAGATTTCTCAAAGTCTCTAGATTTGATGGTTAAGGACAAACTTAAATTACAGACAACAATGGGAAAAGTAGAGATACAATCCCAAACTTTCTGATAATTCACTGGTAGGAAAACTGAATAATTACTACACCTCAAATGTAGATAAGATGATTCCATTTACATAGATCTGGCAGTGGAGGAGGATGTGTGCAGAGAGAGTTTGAGCTTCCTCTAAACACCAACTGTGCTGAACATTCCACATGTCTCCTTCACATTACCACTTCCAGCTGATTCCAGAGTTCTGTCATATTGAAACTAGAGACTGATAGAGACACACCTGCTAAGGAACACAAGTGTATAATGTAGTTATAGCCATTCTATTATTTTTTCAGACCTTACTTGCTGCAAGGCTTAGAGGCTTTTCTCCATTTCATCATCAAAACTAGATTTTAAAAAGATAATTCTATTTGACAATTTAATGTTTAATTGTAAAATATAGAGCATGTAAACTACACTTTATATTTTATATAATTTAATATATAATACTTTAAATGCTGAAACAGCATTATTAGGCTTTCAATGTAGACTTCTAGGTTAACATTTTTCTAGAAAAAAAGACAATATACTTTCCTGAGAACATGCCATTTTCAAAAGATAAAATTCCATAATAACAAAAAAATATATAATCATATATTTAACAGTCACAGTTTTATAAAGCTTTTTTCGTTTTTTATTATACTTTAAGTTTTAGGGCACATGTGCACAATGCGCAGGTTTGTTACATATGTATACATGTGCCATGTTGGTGTGCTGCACCCATTAAGTCGTCATTTGACATTAGGTATATCTCCTAATGCTATACCTCCCCCCCTCCCCTCACCCCACAACAGTCCCCGGAGTGTGATGTTCCCCTTCCTGTGTCCATGTGTTCTCATTGTTCAATTCCCACCTATGAGTGAGAACATGCGGTGTTTGGTTTTTTGTCCTTGCTATAGTTTGCTGAGAATGATGGTTTCCAGCTTCATCCATGTTCCTACAAAGGATATTAACTCATCCTTTTTTATGGCTGCATAGTATTCCATGGTGTATATGTGCCACATTTTCTTAACCCAGTCTATCATTGTTGGACATTTCAGTTGGTTCCAAGTCTTTGCTATTGTGAATAGTGCCACAATAAACATACCTGTGCATGTGTCTTTATAGCAGCATGATTTATAGTCCTTTGGGTATATATACCCAGTAATGGGATGGCTGGGTCAAATGGTATTTCTAGTTCTAGAGCCCTGAGGAAGCGCCACACTGACTTCCACAATGGTTGAACTAGTTTATAGTCCTATCAACAGTGTAAAAGTGTTCCAATTTCTCCACATCTTCTCCAGCACCTGTTGTTTCCTGACTTTTTAATGATGGCCATTCTAACTGGTGTGAGATGGTATCTCATTGTGGTTTTGATTTGCATTTCTCTGATGGCCAGTGATGATGAGCATTTTTTCATATGTCTTTTGGCTGCATAAATGTCTTCTTTTGAGAAGTGTCTGTTCATATCCTTTGCCCACTTTTTGATGGGGTTGTTTGTTTTTTCTTGTAAATTTGTTTGAGTTCACTGTAGATTCTGGATGTTAGACCTTTGTCAAATGACAGTAGACTAGGTACCTTCCTAAGCACATATATCTACTAAAATGTTTGCTGGGATAATTTTTACATTCATAAGTAAAAACCCATATAGTGCTTCTAAAACATAACATGCATTTGTTCCTTTGCACTCTGACACACTTGACATGATGCAGAATTTTAAATTCTCTAATGAAATATATCTAAAATTAATTGTACATCTTTATTAATACATCATGTAAAACATAATTTCCCATTGGTTTATTTATTATACATGTAATATGGAACATATTACTCTTCTCATTTGGCAAATGGAAAAATACAACCATTTAGGCTGTATTTTAAAACCAAGTATACATTGTATATTCTGGTAAATTTTGATACCTGCTAGCTTAATTTTTCCAACTAGAATTTATCTAATAAAGTCATTGGTTTTTAAGACACTAGCTATATCTCAACATATCACAAGAATTTTCAATGCATATTTCTTGTCAATGGTTTCAAACACTCACGTCTTGGTCCAGAAAAGCAATGCTTCTTTCACTGAGGATTGCTGTAGATACTGCATGCATCTATATGTGATCATAAAACACAAGAATATACATGGCTGATCCATGGATATAGAATTAATTCCTAGTGGCTACAGTTTCCATATTTTCATCCGGGCTTCTTGTTATCTCAGTCTTTAGAGAAGTATGGCACCAAAGCAGATGACCAAAATATAAAGATGCTTTAACATAATGTTAATATTTACTGTACAAAGGTAATCAAACATTCTCACCTGCTGGAAAATTTCTTCAGATAAAAACAAACAGAGTACCTCTGCATGACTATTAAAAAGTTGACCTAATTAGTGAAAATTAACATTGACAAGACCCTTATTATGTGATACAAGTATCAACACTAAAATTTGTTACTTGAAAATTTTCTAAATTATGCAAAAGCAACCATAAGTACTTTTCTGTGATTGAGGATTTATGATAATATTTATGTGCCCAGCTATTAAGCTTTGTACCTAACAAGGACAATGCTGAGATTTAACTTCATGGAGAATCCCATGACAGAGCTTGCCCACAGGCAGAAGCCAAACTCTTCAGTCTTTTAGTCATTCAACTGGCATATCCCTAAGACCACTTCTTTCCTAAGTAAAAGCATGTCTCTATAACTCCCCAATCTCATCCCGGGAAATTGAGGCCTTTCACTCATTTTTACAAGCAATGGTGGATATGAGAAGAAAACGTTGCACCTAGAGGACCAGATACCAACTGAAGACATACTCTATCTTGGGCAGAAATTTATCTTTTATGATATCTACTGGGTTGTTCTATCAGGAATATAATTCTTCCATTGATGTCTGTAGACACAGTCTATGATTTTCACATCAACACTTTTTAGAAAGAGACAGTAAGATCATTATAGATTAGTTAATTAGAATATTTGGAACAAATTGAAATGAAGTAACCTCTCTATAAACTTTTTTCTTAGAAAATCCCTAGAGGAAAAAGACTTGACTCTTGCTAAGGAAAAGTAGCTAAATGACAAGTAATGTGAAATGCCTGTAATATGAAAAGAAAAATTCTAAAGTCAATTGAATAATAAATAATGAGTTTTATGTTATAAAATGTATAGGTAGGGCAAGTAATATTTCAGCCAGAATGAAAGAGAACTAGCCCCATATTCTCTTCTTTAAAAATATTCCTGGTAAGGAGGGCCTTATCCTTCCTGTTAGAAAGTCTGTTTCCAAGAAGCCCTGAGGCTCAGAGGCAGACAGCCTAAGAATGGAAGTTGATATTTTGATTCTTGAAAAAATAGGTAATCATAGTGCTGCAGTTTTAGGTTAGAATACTGGCTTTTGATCAAGACCTGTATCTATGTCAGATATAATGATAATGATCTGTAGTACATTAATATGTTTTGGCTGTGTCCCCACCCAAATTTCAACCAGAATTGTATCTTCCTCAATTTTCTCTTGCCACCACCATGTAAGAAGTGCCTTTCACCTCCCACCATGATGCTGAGGCCTCCCCAGCCACGTGGAACTGAAAGTCCAATTAAACCTCTTTTTCTACCCAGTCTTGGGTATGTCTTTATCAGCAGTGTGAAAACGGACTAATACATCCATTAACTTAATTTCTTGATTTTATTCATATATCAACTCAATAACTGTTTCTACAATAAAGAAATTTTGATTTTCAACAAGGGAGTAGTGTTAAGGGCTTCCATTGTTATTTCTGTGACATGGCTCACCATTGGCTCCATTGAACATCTTCATCTCATCATACATTTAGTTAAATATTGGATCTTCGTGTCATAACAGCCTTAGATAAAGAGTCTCATAAATACTTCTGTTAAGTAGCAAAGGTTTTTATCATGTAATGGGCTCCATTAAAAGTTGGTCATTTTCAACTTACCTAATAAATGGATTAAATTCATCCACCACAAATGTAATATGTATTACTGCTAAAATTAAGAGCATGTCTATAATCGCTGTGCTGTTTTACTGGTAAGTGCTAAAAATGCACGTACATATCTTTAATTCTGAAGAACTATCAGATACAGTCAAAGGTACTTTGGTTTAAAGTATGATTCCAAGATGAAGAACTAATATAAAAAAAGGACCTAATTATCTATGTCCCTTCCAGCTGAATTCAAATAACTACTAATACCAACACCCAGTGTGGCAGTGGATCCTTCCTCAGCCAAGCCTTCATATGAGCCAGTAACACCAAAGGCACCTTGATTACAACTCTGTAAGAGGCTTTGAAGTTTGAAACCTGCTAAACCATCCTTAGTTTCCTGACCTACAGAAATTATGAATGAGTACATATTGTTTGAATTACTAAGTTTTAAAATAATTTGCTATGAACTAAGTTTTAAAATAATTTGCTATGAATGAATAAATAACTCATAAATATGTCTAAGATATGCTTTAAATATTGGGAAACCTGCCAACAAATATTTAGTCAACCTATGAATCCAGGAGAAAAGTATACTGGAAATAACCAAGTATCTAGAACTAAGTAATAACAAAAATATATCAAAATGTGTGAGGTATGATCAAAACAGTGCTTAAAGAAACACATATAGCTATAAATGCTCTCATTGAAAATAAATTTTTAAAAGCAGCCATCTGAGCCTTCACCTTAAGAAGCTAGAACAAGAAGCCAAGGTAACTAAACAAAAGGACATAAATATAAGATCAAAACCAATAAAATTGAAAACATAAAATAGAGAAAATAAAAATAGCCAAAAATGGTACTTTTATTATGACATTGATAAACTGTTAGCAAGAGTGATCAAGAGAAAACAAAGAGAAGTTCAAATTACCAGGATCAGAAATAATAAAACAAATAATCAACCCATAGATATTTTAGACTTCAAAAGTTTAGAAAAGTATTGTTATGAAATACATTATTTCTATTAATTTGACAGCTTAGAGGAATTAGGCAAAATGTAGGGAAAGGACAACCTTCCTAAACTGATACAAAGAGAAACTGAAACACTCCTATATCTTTCAAAGTAATGAGCTACCCCTTACTTGTAGATAACATGATAATGGTTCAGAAAACCCTAAAGAATCTACAGATATAACTATGTAGGATTAAGCATTAAATTTAGGAAGTTTACAGGACCCAACTGTCAAATAAAAAATTCGATTTTCTTTATGTACTAGCAACAATGACAATTGGAATTCCTTAATAAATAAAAATCTGCCAGGAAACCTGGAAGCATAAATGCTTAGGAATAAAGGAGGAAGATCCCTACACTAATAAAAACTACAAAACTCTTCAAGAATGAACATTTAAAATACTTAACAGACATATTGTATTCATGAATTAGAAAATCCAATATTGTGAAGTTATTGCTAGTACAAGATGATTTATGGGTCCAACTTAAAATGAAAAAAACTCCAATATGCTGTTTTTGAGATGTGGACAATTGTTCTGCATGCTGCTCTGCAAAGTGACTCTGCCACTTCCCCATCAAGGGTTATCTTCTTCTTCTGTAAAACCTCAAATCTGGAGTGGTATGTGACAAATCTTGGTGAATAGAATATGATGCAAGTGACATTGTGCCAGTTCTGGACATAGCCCTTATCTGGGCAGACCCATGTACTTTCTACCACTGGGACTTCTGAGCACCATTCTCTGAGCTTGCTTTCACAACTTTCAACAGTCATCACTTCCTCATGTAAAAACTTTGACTATTCTCTGGAGTGATCTTGTGGTCCAAAGAGATAGGAAGATGGACCCAGTGAGTCTCTTACTGTCATCCCTTCCACTATGCTATAAATGTGAATTAAGTCATCCTGCATCTTACATAAAACTCAGGTATCAGCTTAATAAGACAGTAACTTCAGTCCTTGACATACACAAAACAGAAGAAATACCCAGCCAACAACTGCCTGAATTCTTGGCTCACAAAATCTTGAGATCAAATTAAATGATGTTTTTTTCTGTTTCTTTGTTTATTTGTTTTAAGATGGAGTCTCACTCTGTCGCCCAGGCTGAAGTGCAGTGGCGTCATGTCGGCTCACTGCAAGCTACACCTCCTGGATTCATGCCATTCTCCTGCTTCAGCCTCCCGAGTAGCTGGGACTACAGGCGCCCGCCATCACACCTGGCTAATTTTTTTGTATTTTTTTTAGTAGAGACGGGGTTTCACTGTGTTAGCCAGGATAGTCTGGATCTCCTGACCTCATGATCTGCCTGCCTCGGCCTCCCAAAGTGAAATGATGGTTGTTTTAACTCACAAAAACTGTGGAGCCCTGCACCATTCATGAAGACAGGACCAGAATAAAAAGTGGCACTCAAGGTGTGGTGTTTCCATAACAACAATTTAAATTGTGGGACATTGGCTTTAGTGCCCCAAAATAGGGGTCTCCAGGATATTGTCAGTAAAGGCTGAAAAGACAGACATAACTGTTCCGGAAGGTGTGAGAAAAGTGAGTTGCTATCTACTGCTGAAAAAATTTAGTAATTCTGTCACCTATACTAAGGTAGAAAATGAAAAAATGTACTTAAGTGAATAGGCAGATTTGGGTAAAATTTCCAAATAGAATATTGAAAGTTGTAACTGTTTCTTGTAGCATTGTATCTTATAAGAAGTCATGGATATATTTTTTAATTACTTAAAAGATTAACTTTTACCTTTTCAGACAGAATTTACAAGAAACATAAAATAGCCAGAAATTCCTGGTGTCAGTATAAAACTGCTTTCACTTTCCAGTCTCTGCAAAGAGATAAGTACTCTAAAAGCAAGAAAGGTCATGAAAATAAATGTCATTTCAAAGTTGTGGATAAGACACTTTGAAAGACTTCAGAAAAATTTAATAGTATATCTCATAAGCAATTTAAACTAAACCAATATAATTCTAAGATTGTGAAGAGTATTATCTTCCTGAACATAGAGTTTCAGCCCAAGTCTGAGAAGGGCCAGTTTCAAAGAAATTTGTGAGTATGGTGCTTGTATGTTCTACAAAGTCTTTAAATAAATTACACTAAAGGCAGCACCATAACCTTCCCTTCTGAACAGGAGCAACTATTTTGATTACATATTCCTTTGAATATCCATTCTGTGCTGGGCATGTGGTGGAAAACCACAATGGGAAGACCTTGTCTACATACCTCCTTATCTACATGAGGAGGGACACTCTTATTCTAACTACAGATAGCTTTCTATACAAGAGTTTTTCTATAGAGTTTCTCATCTCTGAATTTCTCAACGTGTATATTGAAGGATTCAACATGGGTGTGATAACTGTATAAAACAGAGTCATGAATTTATCAATAGGAAAGTTTGAAACAGGTCTAACATACATGAAAATACAGGGAACAAAAAAGAGGACAATCAAGGTGATGTGGGAGCTGCAGGCAGACAGGGCTTTATGCCTCCCTTCCTGACTGTAAGTTTTAAGAGAGTTTAGGATGATTCCATAGGATATCAGTAGAAGGGTGAAGATGACCATACACATTGCTTCACCACTGACAACAACAGTGAGGCCTATAAAGTAGGTGTCAGTGCATGCCAGTTTCAATAATGGGTACATGTCACAGACAAAGTGGTCAATGACATTGGGGCCACAGAAGGGGAGACTGTACACAACAGCAATTTGAAACATAGAATGCAGAAAACCTCCTGTCACAGCCAACACAAACAGAAGGATGCAAACCTGTCGATTCGTGATGGTCAAATAGTGCAGTGGCTTACAGATGGCCACATAGCGATCATAGGCCATTCCCACCAGAAGGAAGATCTCAGTACCACCAAACATGTGTTCTACAAATAGCTGGGCCATGCAAGCTTGGAGGGAAATGGTCTTTTTATCAATGAGTAACTGTACAATCAGTTTGGGAGAAATGGTAGTGGAATATGCAGCATCTATAAATGACAGACAGGAAAGGAAGAAGTACACTGGGGAGCCCAAGGAAGGGCGGGCAATAATAGTCACCACAATGAGCAGGTTCCCCACCATTGTCACCAAGTATGTGAGTAAAACCATGACAAATAATGCATTTTGCACATCAGGATCCTGAGAGAAGTCCAAGAGGACAAATTCTGTAATATTTTTTCTGTCTCATTTACTCTTCTTTCAGGCTTGTATCAGAGATGAGAGCTCAGGAGAACAGAACCTGTAATGAAATCGTGAACAGGAATGTGATTACATCCATTGTGTCACAGAGCACATCTTCATTGTTGTAACCTTAATAGTGATTTACATACAAAATATTTAGTAAGTCTCTATTGAGTTTTTCACCCAAAGAGCCCATCTTTCCTTAACAATTCTATTTCTCCTCAAAGGTTTTTGTTTCAGCCATGGGTAAATGCCTCTACCTCTAAGTTTTGGTGAACATTCTATACACGAGAAGAGTTAAAGTGCCAACAGCCATTCATACATTTCATAACTTCTTATTTAAAACATTTTTCTTGGCACGGAAGTCAGCTATGATGAATAGGCAACAAGTTCTCGTTCTCAAGAAAATAACTCTCTGGTGGTGGTAATAAACTCTTAATAAATAAGTTGACTTAGATTAAGTCCTTTGTTTTTGTACTTCTGGTATCTTTATAATATGATCTGTATAGCATCAAGAATAACACCTTCTGAAATATCTCACTCACCACTCTGGCATCCCACTGTTAGACCTTCAATCCTTCATGCCTTAAATGATGTTTAGTCTTCATAAGTCCTTCATTAAATGTGAAAACACAGGACTCTGAACTGTATGAATAGCTATGATATTATTTATCACATTCTTCCTTGTAGCGATTACTTGATCTGACTCCTTGTCCAACTTATAAGGAGCTGTGATTCTCTCCATTTTTCCTTGCTGATACCCCAATTTTTACTACACTTACAGTCAATATCTGAATTTTCAGCAATTTATTTTGAACTCCGGTAAACTAACACATGGCTATCACCAACTACCAAATAAGCAGTGAGTATTTTTTTCTGAATTATTGGGATGAGCTATGTAGTGAGACAGGAGAAAATAGACACTGTAGAAAGACGTACAGAGCAGTGGGACATGGTTTTATTCATTATACCATATAGATAGCAAGAGTACTCAAAAATAGAATCTTAGTTACCAGATTCCAAAAAGAAGAATACTCTAAGAGAAATTCCAAGTTCCGTGTAAGAAGGCATGGATTTGAGTCATTTTCTGAATGCATTTACAAGTCTGTCTCAGTTTGCTCACTTTAAAATATTTAGATTAAATTTGGGAAATTCAGAATCCTTTCTAGTCAACTATCTACAAAACTATTAGTGCACCTCTCCTTTATGGTATTTTGCTGACGATTTTTTCTTCTTTTTTTATACTTTATAATTAAATAAACATTTCCAAGCTCATGATTCTTACATGAAAAATGGTAGTCAGTGGGACATGGGGTTTCGTGATTACAGTGAGTAAATAGTGACTATAAGTTTCTCACCCAGTATGTACCTATTTAAGATCCAAGACATCCTTGGAGAGAAAGTGTAGCATGTGAATAATGTGGATACTGGAGCCACACTGCTTCAGCTACCTCTGCTTCACCATTTTATTGAAACTTTGGGCCATTTACTAAAGCTCTCTGTCCCTTACTTTCATCATTTTTAGAATGGAGTTCCCAATAGTCCTAACCTCTTGAGTTGTTGTTTTATTAAAACAAACTAAAGTGCCTAGAATACTGGCTGGCACCTGGGAAGGGCTCAATAAATGATATCCATAATTAGTGTTCTTGAATGCTACACTGTGAACATATAATCAGAGCAAAACATGCAGATCTTTGTCAACTTGAAAAGATTTATAGGCATAGTCGAGGAAAAAAAGATAAAGTACACGTAATTCAGGAAAACTTTTTGAGGGCACACAATAAAATTGTATGTTTTAGAAATTATATGAGTAGTAATTTTACCTGTGATGCAATGTATCTTGATGAGAACCAAGCAGAATTATAGGAACAAAGGTGGAACTGCCATTGGAAAGAGCTCAGGAAATGAAAAGAAGGCTAAAATCAAAAACAGATAAATTGTAGTTAATAAATGAGTTTTCACAAGCATTAAGAAGATTAATGGGATAGTTGAAGCTTGTACTCTTTCAAAATCTTTTTCAGAAAGATTCATTTTAGTGAGGAAATACTGAAAGTGCAACCTGCTGTGGGTCCCTGTGGTGACTCAAGAGGCTTTTGGAGGTGGCCTTAAAAAACACAGAAAATCTTGGTTTAAAAAAAACGAAAGAAAATAAAATTCAAAAGAAAAACATTGTTTCTCAAAGTCTCTAGATCTGACAGTTAAGGACAACTTAATTTTGAGAGAACAGTGGGACAAGTAGAGATAAAAACTCAGACTTTCTGATTATATGCTGCTGAGGAAAACTGCAGAATTACTAAACTTCAAATGTAGACAGGATGATTCCATTTACATAGATCTGGCAGTGGAAGAGGATGTATGCAGAGAGAGTTTGAGCTGTCACTAGAAGCCAGCTGTGATGAACATTCCACATGTCTCATTCACATAACCACTTCCAGCTGATTCCAGAGTTCTGTCATTGTTGAGGCTGTAGACTGATAGAGACGCACCTGCTGAAGAACACAAGAAAATAATGTAGTCTATAGCAAATTCTGTTACTTTTTTCACACCTTACTTGCTGCAAAGTTTAATGCCTTTTCCTTCTTGCATCATCAGAACTAGATTTCAACAGGATAATTCTTTTGGCAACTTAAATGTTTACTTGTAAAAAATTGGATAGGTAAACTATCCTCTATAGTTTAAGTAATTAAAAATATTATATATTAAAAATTGAAAGATAGCATTACTAGGCCTTTAATGTAAACTACTAAGTTATCATTTTTAGAGAAAAACCATGATTTAACATAGTTGTCTAAGAACATGAAATTTTCAAAAGATAAAATTCCATAATAAAAAAAACCCCTATAATATCATATTTCACACAGTTTTAAAAATCTATTTAAATTATAGTAAACTAGATACTTTCCTCAGCATATTTATCTACTGGTATGTTTGCTAGGATAATTTTTAGATTCATATGTAAAAACCCATATTACACTTCCAGAGCATAACAGACACTTGTTCCTTCACACTCTAACACACTTGACATGATCTGCAATTTTAAACTCTCTAATCAATCTGGAAGTAATTGTACACATTTACTAATGTATCATATAAAAACAACTTTCCATAAGCTAAGCTTATGATTATAAATCTATTGGTTTATTATACATGTAATATGGGACATGTTTTTCTTCTTATTTGGCAAATAGAAAAAGAAAAAAATAGGCTATATATTAAAAGCAAATATACATTCCATATTCTGAAAAATTTTCATATTTGCTAGGTTATCTTTCCCTGTTAGAATTCCTTCAAGAAAATCATGGATTTAAGACTAAGACACATGAAATGGATGGCTGATCCATGCGTATGGAATTAGTTCCTAATGGCTACAGTTTCCACAGTTCCACACAGGCTTCTCATTATCTCAGTTGTTAGAGAAGTATGGCACTATCCAAAGCAGATGACCAAAATATAAAAATGCTTAAACATAATATAAAAGGGTTGTTAAATATTCTTACCTGATGGAAAATTTCTTCATAGAAAAACAAACATACTACCTTTGCATGACTATGTAAACATGTACTTAATTAGTGGAAATTAACCTGCACAAGCCCCTTATTTTGTGACACAAGTGAACAGCAATGTATCCAACACTAAAATTTGTTACGTGAAAATTTCCTCGATTATACTGAAACAACCATAAGTACTTTACTGTGACTCAGGCTTTATGATAACATTCATGTGCCCAGCTATTAAGCTTTGTACCTAACAGGGAAAATGCTGAAATTTAACTTCATGGAAAAACCAATGATAGAGCTTTCTCACAGGCAGAAGCCAAACTCTTCAATCTCTCAGATATTCAAATGTCATTCAAATAGCATTCCCCTAAGTCCACTTCCTTCCTAATTAAAAACATGTCCCTATATCTTCCCCACCTCATCCCAGTAAATTGAGAACTTTCACAACTTTTTACAAGAAATGGAGGATATGACAAAAAAGCATCACACCTAGAGGACTTGATACCAAATGAAGATATACTCTACCTTGGGCAGAAATTTAACTCTTCAGATATCTCTTTGGTTATTCTATCAGGAAAATATTCCATTTATGTGTGTAGACACAATCTATGACTTTTACAACATCACTATTTTAAATAAAAGAGACAATAAGGTCATTACAGATTAGTTAATTTGAATATTTGGAATAAACTTAAATGATGTAATCTCTCTGAACACTTTATTTTCCCCTTAGAAAATCTCTAGAGGAAAAAGACATGGGTCTAGCCAAGAACAGTAGATAAATGCCAAGTAATGTAAAAAGCCTATAATGTGAAAAACATATCTAAAGTAACTTGAACAATAAATTATGAGTTTCAGATTATGAAATACTGAGGTAAGTAATATTTAAGCCAGAACGAAGGGGAAACCAGCCCCAGGTTCTCTTCCCTAATCATATTCCAAGCAAGAAGGGAAAGTCCACGCCCAGTTCCTCCTTGTACCTCTGGTAGAATTCAGCTGTGAATCCATCAGGTCCTGGACTCTTTTTGGTTGGTAAGCTATTGATTATTGCCACAATTCCAGAACCTGTTATTGGTCTATTCAGAGATTCAACTTCTTCCTGGTTTAGTCTTGGGAGGGTGTATTTGTCAAGGAATTTATCCATTTCTTCTAGATTTTCTAGTTTATTTGCATAGAGGTGTTGGTAGTATTCTCTGATGGTAGATTGTATTTCTGTGGGATCGGTGGTGATATCCCCTTTTTCATTTTTTATTGCATCTATTTGATTCTTCTCTCTTTTCTTCTTTATTAGTCTTGCTAGCGGTCCATCAATTTTGTTGATCTTTTCAAAAAACCAGCTCCTGGATTCATTAATTTTTTGAAGGGTTTTTTGTGTCTCTATTTCCTTCAGTTCTGCTCTGATTTTAGTTATTTCTAGCCTTCTGCTAGCTTTTGAATGTGTTTGCTCTTGCTTTTCTAGTTCTTTTAATTGTGATGTTAGGGTGTCAATTTTGGATCTTTCCTGCTTTCTCTTGTGGGCATTTAGTGCTATAAATTTCCCTCTACACACTGCTTTGAATGTGTCCCAGAGATTCTGGTATGTTGTGTCTTTGTTCTCGTTGGTTTCAAAGAACATCTTTATTTCTGCCTTCATTTCATTATGTACCCAATAGTCATTCAGGAGCAGGTTGTTCAGTTTCCATGTAGTTGAGTGGTTTTGAGTGAGTTTCTTAATCCTGAGTTCTAGTTTGATTGCACTGTGGTCTGAGAGACAGTTTGTTATAATTTCTGTTCTTTTACATTTGCTGAGGAGAGCTTTACTTCCAACTATGTGGTCAATTTTGGAATAGGTGTGGTGTGGTGCTGAAAAAAATGTATATTCTGTTGACTTGGGGTGGAGAGTTCTGTAGATGTCTATTAGGTCCACTTTATGTAGAGCTGAGTTCAATTCCTGGATATCCTTGTTAACTTTCTGTCTCATTGATCTGTCTAATGCTGACAGTGGGGTGTTAAAATCTCCCATTATTATTGTGTGGGAGTTTAAGTCCCTTTGTAGGTCACTGA
>NW_026652280.1:74128081-74141161 GCF_009828535.3 Hylobates moloch | reverse complement strand
TCATAGATCCACCAGCAGCTTGCACCCTGCACCTAGAAAAGTCACAGGCCCCCACAAGAGCAACAAAAGACAATAAGAGTAACTGTGGGGGAGAAACCCTGTAAAGCCACATAAGTGGAGCTACCCAAGGCCTTGGTAGCCTACCCATTGCACCAGTACACCCTGGATGTTAAGCATGGTGTGAAAGGGAATTGTTTTGAAACTTTAAGATTTAATGACTGTTGTGCTAGATTTCTGACTTGTATGGGGCCTGTAACTCCTTTCTTTTGGCTGATTACTTCATTTTGGAATGAAAGTATTTACCTAATTCCTATACCTTCTTTGTATCTTGGAAGTAACTAGCTTGCTTTTGATTTTACAGGCTCATGTGGAATGGACTAGCACTGTCTCCCACCAGACTAGACTGTGCACTTTCAATTAATGCTGGAATGGGTTAATAATTTGGGGGGCTGTTGGGAAAGCATGATTGTATTTTGAAAGTTGAGAAGAACATGAGATTTTAGAGGGGGAAGGAACAGAACAATATGGTTTTGATTTATGACCCCACCCAAATCTCATGTCAAAATGTAATACCTAATGTTGGAGGTGAAGCCCGCCAGGAGGTAACTAGATTATGGGAAAAGTTTCTCACGGTTTAATACTACCCCCCCCCACCTTAGGGCTGTCAACATGACAGTGAGTTCTCATGAGATCTTGTGATTTATAATTGTGTATTACCTTCCCCTTTTGTTCCTGCTGCTGCTTAGTAAGATATACCTACCCCCAATTTGCCTTTTGCCATGATTGTAAATTTCCTGAGGCCTCCCTAGAAGTCAAACAGATGCCAGAATCATTCTCTCTGTACAGTCTGTGGAACAATGAGGTAACAGAACCTCTTTTCTTTACAAATTACCCAGTTTCAGGTATTAATATATTTATAGCAATGCAAGAATTAAGTAATACAAGGAATGTCTGAAAATTTGTAGTATAATTATTAATTTTGGGATGTAGTCATTAATGATGAGACATAAATCTGCTCCAGTTTCAATGGAAGGCTGAAGTATTTAGTAAGTGACTCTAATCATGCAGAAATTTAACCCCGAACTATTTTTTCACCACTCTGCACTGGAAAGCTGCTAATGTTTCTACTCACTCTTTCAAGCTTTCACTTATTTGTGGAAATAGAAGGGAGACATGAATGTAGTCTCAACATGCTTGTATGCAATTCAGTAATAAGCTAAGTATTTCAAGGGTGGGAAAAGTCATAGCCAGGAGACCCACATTACAAAGAATGCAAAACAAAATTTCCTCAGCAAGAAGAAAGCAACATTACTTGAATATCAAGTTTATAGAAAGAATGAAGATAGTAGAAATAATATATACAGAAAAATTTTCTTCTCCTCTTTGATTTACAAAATTAATGGTTTAAGGTGAGATTAATATCAATATATTCAGGAGTTATATAACATGTAGCACTAAAGTATATAAAACAATTTCAAAGTGCTGTGGGACATAAGTAGAATTATGCTTTCATAAGATTTTTTGTTTCTTTTGAGAAACTGAAAGCTGCCAACAATCAGCTTGGAAGTAGATCCTTCCTCAGCCAAGCCTTCATATGAGACTGTAGTCCCAACTAGCAGATTGATTAGAGCTTTGTGAGAGACACTGAAGCACAGGAACCAGCTAAGACTTCTTCATTTCCTGGCCTACAGAAGTTGAAAATGTATACATATTGTTTGCATCATTAAGTTTTGGAATAATTTGTTATGACTAAATAAATAACTCATAAATATATCTAGAATATGCCTCAAATATTGAAAATTATACCATAAATATTTAGTGAACCTATGAATCTAAGAAAAAGGTAGCATGAAAATAAGCAAATACTTAGAACTAAGCAATAACAAAAACATATCAAAATGTGTGAGGTGTGATTTAAACAGTACTTAAAGAAAAATGTGTAGCATAAATGCTTACATTTAAAATAAAGGTTTAAAAGCAGCCATCTGAGCCTTCGCCTTAAGAAGCAAAAACAAGAGCAAATGAAAGCCAAGCTAAACTAATTGACATAATCAATATAAGATCAAAAGTCAATGAAATGAAAAATGTAATATATAACAAATAAATTAGCCAACAATTGGTACTTTTATGATAAAACTTATAAACTGCTAGCAAGGGTGGTCAAGAGAAAACAAACAATAATTCAAATTATCAATATCAGAAATAAACAAACAATCATCCCATAGATCATTTAGAATTTAAAATGGTAGAAAAAAGACGGTCATGGAAAACATTACTTTGATTAATTGGACAGCTTAGATGATAGGTAAAATGTAGGAAAAACACAACCTTCTAAAAATGACACAAAGAGAAACTGAAACAGTCCTATATCCTTCCATGTAATGAGGAATACTAACTTGTAGATAACACGATAGTGTTTTAGAAAACCCTAAAAATCTACGGACATAACTTTGTAGGAATAAGAACTGAATTTACCAAGCTAATGGACACCCTAACATCACAATTAAAAGAATGAGAGAAGCAAGAGCAAACACTTTCAAAAGATAGCAGAAGGTAAGAAATAACTAAGATCAGAGCAGAACTGAAGGAGATATAGACACAAAAAAACCCTTCAAAAAATCAATGAATCCAGGGGCTGGTTTTTTTGAAAAGATCAACAAAATTGATAGACCACTAGCAAGACTAATAAAGAAGAAAAGAGAAGAATCAAATAGATGCAATAAAAAAGATAAAGGGGATATCATCACCATTCACACACAAATACAAACTAGCATCAGAGAATACCATAAACATCTCTATGCAAATAAACTAGAAAATCTAGAAGAAATGGATAAATTCCTTGACACATACACCCTCCCAAGACTAAACCAGGAAGAAGTTGAATCTGTGAATAGACCAATAACAGTCTCTGAAATTGAGGCAGTAATTAACAGCTTACCAACCAGAAAAAGTCCAAGACCAGATGGATTCACAGCCAAATTCTACCAGAGGTACAAGGAGGAGCTGGTACCATTCCTTCTGAAACTATTCCAATCAATAGAAAAAGAGGAAATCCTTTCTAACTCATTTTATGAAGCCAGCATCATCCTGATACCAAAGCCTGGCAGAGACACAACAAAATAAGAGAATTTTAGACCAATATCCCTGAGGAACATCAATGCAAAAATCCTAAATAAAAGACTGGCAAACCGAATCCAGCAGCACATCAATGAGCTTATCCACCATGATCAAGTGGGCTTCATCCCTGGGATGCAAGGCTGGTTCAACATACCCAAATGAATAAATGTAATCCAGCACATAAACAGAAACAATGACAAAAACCACATGATTATCTCAATAGATGCATAAAAGGCCTTTGATAAAATTCAACAACCCTTCATGCTAAAAACTCGCAATAAATTAGGTATTGATGGGACGTATATCAAAATAATAAGAGCTATCTATGACAAACCCACAGCCCATATCATACTGAATGGGCAAAAACTGGAAGCATTCCTTTTGAAAACTGGCACAAGACAGGGATGCCCTCTCTCACTACTCCTATTCAACATAGTGCTGGAAGTTCTGGCCAGGTCAATCAGGCAGGAGAAGGAAATAAAGTGTATTCAATTAGGAAAAGAGGAAGTCAAATTATCCCTGTTTGCAGATGACATGATTGTATATCTAGAAAAGCCCATCATCTCAGCCCAAAATCTCCTTCAGCTGATAGGCAATTTCAGCAAAGTCTCAGGATACAAAATCAATGTGCAAAAATCACAAGCATTCTTATACACCAATAACAGACAGAGAGCCAAATCATGAGTGAACTCCCATTCACAATTGCTTCAAAGAAAATAAAATACCTAGGAATCCGACTTACAAGGGATGGGAAGTACCTCTTCAAGGAGAACTACAAACCACTGCTCAATGAAATAAAAGAGGATACAAACACATGGAAGAACATTCCATGCTCATGGGTAGGAAGAATCAATATTGTGAAAATGGCCATACAGCCCAAGGTAATTTACAGATTCAGTGCCATCCCCATAAACCTACCAATGACTTTCTTCACAGAATTGGAAAAAACTACTTTAAAATTCATGTGGAACCTAAAAGGAGCCTGCATTGTCAAGTCAATTCTAAGCCAAAAGAACAAAGCTGGAGGCATCACGCTACCTGACTTCAAACTATACTACAAGGCTACAGTAACCAAAACAGCATGGTACTGGTAACAAAACAGAGATATAGACCAATGGAACACAATAGAACCCTCAGAAATAATGCCACATCTCTACAAACATCTGATCTTTGACAAAGCTGACAAAAAGAAGAAACGGGGAAAGGATCCCCTATTTAGTAAATGGTGCTGGAAAAACTAGCTGGCCATATGTAGAAAGCTGAAACTGGATCCCTTCCTTGCACCTTATAAATAAATTAATTCAAGATGGATTAAAGACTTACATGTTAGACCTAAAAGCATAAAAACCCTAGAAGAAAACCTAGGCAATACCATTCAGGACATAGGCATGGGCAAGGACTTCATTTCTCAAACACCAAAAGCAATGGCAACAAAAGCCAAAATTGATAAATGGGATCTAATTAAACTCAAGAGCTTCTGCACAGCGAAAGAAACTATCATCAGAGTAAACAGGCAACCTACAGAATGGGAGAAAATTTTCACAACCTACTCTTCTGACAAAGGGCTATTATCCAGAATCTACAATGAACTCAAACAAATTTACAAGAAAAAAACAAACAACCCCATCAAAAAGTGGGCAAAGGACATGAACAGACAATTCTCAAAGGAAGACATTTATGCAGCCAAAATACACATGAAAAAATGCTCATCATCACTGGCCATCAGAGAAATGCAAATCCAAACCACAATGAGATACCATCTCACATCTGTTAGAATGGTGATCATTAAAAATCATGAAACAACAGGTGCTAGAGAGGATGTGGAGAAATAGGAACACTTTTACACTGTTGATGGGAGTGTAAACTAGTTCAACCATTATGGAAGTTAGTGTGGAGATTCCTCAGGGATCTAGAACTAGAAATACCATTTGACCCAGCAATTCCATTACTGGGTATATACCCAAAGGATTATAAATCATGCTGCTATAAAGACACACGCACATGTATGTTTATTGTGGCACTATTCACAATAGCAAAGACTTGGAACCAACCCAAATGTCCAACAACGATAGACTGGATTAAGAAAATGTGGCACATATACACCATGGAATACTATGCAGCCATAAAAGATGATGAGTTCATGTCCTTTGTAGGGACGTGGATGAAACTGGAAACCATCATTCTCAGCAAACTATCACAAGGACAAAAAACCAAACACTGCATGTTCTCACTCATAGGTGGGAATTGAACAATGAGACATATGGACACAGGAAGGGGAACATCACACACTGGGGATGGTTGTGGGGTCGGGGGAAGGGAGAGCGATAGCATTAGTAGATATACCTAATGCTAAATGAGAAGTTAATGGGTGCAGCACACCAACATGGCACATGTATACATATGTAACAAACCTGCACGTTGTGCACATGTACCCTGAAACTTAAAGTATAATTATAATAAAATAAAATAAAATAAAGAAAATTGAACAATAAATTATGAGTTTTACATTATGAAATACTGAAGTAAGACAACCAGTATTTAAGCCAGAATGAATGGGAAGCCCCAGGTTCTCTTCCCTAAGAATATTCCCAGTAAGGAGGGCCTTACCCTTCTGATTAGAAAGTCTATGTCCAAGAAGCCCTGAGGCTCAGAAGCAGGGGACCCAAGAACAGAAGTTTACATTCTGATTCTTGGAAAAACAGATCATCATATTTCTGCAGTTTTAAGTTAGAGTACAGGCTTTTGATCAAGGTCTGAATCTATGTCACATATAGCCATAATGATTTGTAGTTCATTAATTCAATCTTTTAATTTTATTCCAATGTCAATTCAATAACTGTTTCTACAATAAAGAAATTTTATTTTCCCACAATGGAGCAGTGCTTAAGCACTTCCATTGTTATTTCCATGACTTAGCTTACAATTTGCTCCATTGAACGTCTTCATCTCATCACATATGTAGTTAAATATTGGATCTTCTGTGTCATAACAGCCTTAGATGAAGAGTCTCATAAATACTTATCTGAACCAGCTAAGGAGTTTATCATGTAACAGGCTCCACTAAAAGTTGGTCATTTTCAACTTACATACTGAGTGGATTAAATTCAGCCATCCCAAATGTAATAATCTCAATTTAAAATTTGAAGACTATGTCTATAAGCACAGTGCTCTCTTATTGGTAAGTGGTAAAAGATGCACAAACACATCTTTAATTCTGAAGAACTATCAGATATGAGCAAAGATATCATGGATTGAATTCTGACTCCAAGATGGTGAACTGAATTCAAATAACAACTAATTCTTCCCACTTTTTGGAATGACACAAAAGTGTTTGTTAGATCAGATGATGCCTACAATAGCCCAGAATCTGAATTTATTTGCTCCAATAATAAAAAGTACATAAAAATATTAACTAATGTAGAAAATGCCAAAAATATCTCATTGTCCATAGAAATTCTCTGCAATCCATACCTATTACTGAATTATAAAGTTAAATATAGTTACAATATACATTATTTTTAAAAAAGAAATGCATGCATGTTAGTCCATTCTCACATGATATAAGAAAATACCCAAGACTCGGTAATTTATAAAGAAAAGAGGTTTACTTGACTCACAGTTCCGCATGATTGGGAAAGCCTCAAGAAACTCACAATCATGCCTCTTCACAGGGTGGCAGGAAAGAAAATGAATGCCAGCAGGGTAAATGCCTGACACTTATGAAACCATCAGATCTCATGAGAACTCACTCATGATCAAGAGAACAGCATGGGGGAAACCACACCCATAATTCAATTACCTCCCACCTGGTACCTTCCACAACACATGAGAATAATGAGGATTACAAAATCAAGATGAGATTCAGGTGCAGACAAAGCCAAACTATATAAGCATGTTATGTAGTCCCAGGTATTTTTAAAACTGAGGATTTTAGGGACCACGGTGGACAGGAAGGGAGGACTAGACTGCAGCTCTGGACAGAGCAGCTTACAGAGGCTTGCATTGTGAATTTTAGCTCCAGATTGACTATAAGAACAAACCAGCAATTCTGAGAGGACCCACAGACCCTCTGGAGGAAGCAGACTGCTTCTGCAGGACCCAGGAGACACTTCAAATACTGTGAGTGTCCCAATTGCAGAAGGGGGAAAGGGAGACCATCCTCTCCTGAACACACTCCCACACTGGAGAAGCTGAATGTCTGTTTGCAGGAGAAGTTCCCAACTTTACCTGGAGCTGAGTCAAGTTAGAGAGTCAAGCTGAGAAAACTACAGGGGTAGAGGAAACAGCAGAAAGGCCCTGGGAGCTCACTGGTTCTCCAAGCAGCTGTTTCCTGCCTGGCACCACAGGGATCCATCAGGAGTGTGGCCCAAGGAGAGGAGCAGGAGCAGGGGGTGAAACTTCCCAGGGAGAAGGACTTCTCTAGCTGAACCTCATAACAATTTGAATGGGATAAGAAGTCTCCTGGCCAGAACTCGAGGGAGGGCTCAAATCCAGTATGCAGACTTCACAGGTGAAGAAAGAATTAAAGTACTTTCCTTTCACAGCTGGGAGGCAGAAATCCACCTGCAAGTTTTCAAGCCCGGCTCATCCTCCACCTGGAAACAGACTCAGGCTGCTGTGGGGGTCATGGTGGGAGTGAGACCAGCCCTTCAGTTTGCAGAGGAGCTGGGTGAGGCCTGTGACTGCTGGCTTTCACCCACTTCCCTGACATCCTGCATGACTCAGCAGAGTCATCCACAATCCTCCTAGGTACACAAACCAGCGACTTCGGAATATCACACCCATCCCCCACAGCAGCCACAGCAAGACCCACTGAAGGAGAGTCAGCTCAACACGCCTAGCCCCACACCCACCTGAGGGTCCTTCCCTATCCACACTGGTTGTGGAAGACAAAGGGTATATAATATTGCGAGTTCTAGGGCCCCACCCATGGCTGGTCTCTCTTCACACTACTACAATAGATGGTTTCTGGAGAGTGCCACCTCCTGGCAAGAGGCCAACCAGCACAAAAATAGAGCATTAAACTGCCAAATCTAAGGACCACCACAGAGTCCATTTCACCCTCCACCACCTCCACTGGAACAGGCACTGGTATCCCTGGCTTAGAGATCCATGGATGGTTCACATCACAGAACTCTGTGCAGACAACTCCCAGTACCAGCCCAGAGCAGGGTAGACTCACTGGGTGGCTACACCCAGAAGAGAGACAATAATCACTGCAGATTGGCTCACAAAAAGCCACATCCACAGGAAAAGGGGGGAAATACTATATCAAGGGAACATCTCATAGGACAAAATAATCTGAACGTCAGCATCCAGCCCTAGAAATTCCCTCTAACAGAGGATACCAAAATGAGAAGGAACCAGAAAACCAACCCTGGTAATATGACAAAACAAGGCTCTTCAGCACCCCCTAAAAAATCACACTAGTTCACCAGCAATGAATCCAAACCAAGAAGAAATCCATGATTTTCCTGAAAGAGAATTCAGGAGTTAGTTATTAGGCTAATCAGCGAGGGATCAGAGAAAGGTGAAGCCCAATGCAAGGAAATCCAGGATAGGATACAATAAATGAAGGGAGAAATATTCAAGGAAATGGATAACTTAAAAAAAAAACTTTCAAAAATTCAGGAAACTTTGGACACACTTTTAGAAATGTAAAATGTTCTAGGAAGTCTTGCTGTAGAATTGAACAAGTAGAAGAAAGAAATTTAGAGCTTGAAGACAAGGTGTTTGAGTTAACTTAATCCAACAAAGACAAAGAAAAAAGAATAAGAAAATATAAACAAAGCCTCCAAGAAGTCTGGGATTATGTTAAATGACCAAACCTAATAATAATCAGTGTTCCTGAGGAAAAAGAGTATTGTAAAAGTTTGGAAAACATATTTGGGGAAATAACCGAGGAAAACTTCCCCAGCCTTACTAGTGACCTAGAAATCCGAATAGAAGAAGCACAAAGAACATCGGGAAATTAATCTCACAAAGAGATCTTGGCCTAAGCACATTGTCATCGGGTTATCCAAAGTTTAGACAAAGGAAAGACTCTTAAGAACTGTGAGACAGAAGCTCCATGTAACCTATACAGGAAAACCTATCAGATTAACAACAGATTTCTCAGCAGAAACCCTACAAGCTAGAAGGGATTGGGGCCCTATCTTCAGCCTCCTCAAGTAAAACAACTATCAGCCAAAAATTTTGTATCCAGAGAAACTAAGCGTCATGTATCAAGGAAACGTAGTCTTTTTCAGACAAACAAATGCTGAGAGAATTCACCATTACCAAGCCACCACTACAGGAGCTCCTAAAAATAGTATGAAATCCTAGAACAAATCCTGGAAATACAACAAAACGGAAACTCTTTCAAGTGCAAATCACATAGGACCTACCGAAGAAAAATACAAGTTAAGAAGTAAAAACAAACAAACAAACAAAAAAATAAAGTACACAGGCAACAAAGAGCACAATTAATGCAACAGTACCTCTCATTTCAATACTAACTTTGAAAGTAAGTGGCCTAAATGCTTCACCTAAAAGATACAGAGCTAGTGAATGGATAAGAACTCAACAACCAACTATCTGCTGCCTTCAGGAGACTCATCTAGCACATAAGGACTCAAATAAAATTAAAGTAAAGGGGTAGAAAAAGGTATTTCATGCAACTGGACACCAAAAGTGAGAAGGGGTAGCTATTCTTATGTCAGACAAAACAATCTTTCAAGCAACATCAGTTAAAAGAGACAAAGAGGGACATTATAAAATGGTAAAAGACCTTGTCCAACAGGAAAATATCACAATCCTAAACATACGCACCTAACACTGGAACTCTCAAATTTATAAAACAATTACTAAAAGACCTAAGAAATGAGCAACACAATGATACTGAGCAACACAATGATACTGGGAGACTTCAATATTCCACTGACAGCACTAGACAGGTCATCAACACATAAAGTCAACAAAGAAACAATGGATTTAAACTATACCTGGGAATAAATGGACTTTAACAGATATATACAGAAAATTTCATCCAACAACCACATAATACACATTCTATTCAACAGCACATGGAACTTTCTCCAAGATAGATCATATGATAGGTCATAAAATGAGCCTCAATAAATTTAAGAAAACTGAAGTTCTATCAAGCATTCTCTCAGATCACAGTAAAACAAACTGGAAATTAACTCCAAAAGGAAACTTCAAACCATGCAAATACATTGAAATTAAACAACCTACCCCTGAATGAGCATTGGCTCAAAAACAAAATCAAGATGGAAATTTAAAAATTTTTTGAACTGATGACAACCTATACCTATCAAAACCTCTGGGATACAGCAAAGGCAGTGGTAAGAGGAAAGTTTATAGCCCTAAATGCCTACATTAAAAAGACTGAAAGAGCACAAATTGACACTCTAAGGTCACACATCAAGGAACTAGAGAAACAAAAACAAACTAAACCCAAACCCAGCAGAAGAAGGAAATAACCAAAATCAGAGCAGAGCTAACTGAGATTGAAACAAACAAACAAACAAAAAATTACAGAAGATAATGAAACAAAAACCTGGTTCTTTTAAAATATAAATAAAATTGATAGACCATTAGCAAGATTAACCAAAAAAAGAGGACAGAAAATTCAAATAACCTCACTAACAAACAAAACAGGAAATATTACAACTGACACTAGTGAAATACAAAAGATCATTCAAGGCTACTATGAACACCTTTGTGCACACAAAATAGAAAACCTAGAAGACATGGAGGAAATTCTTGGAAAAATAGAATCCTCCTAGCTTAAATCAGGAAGAATTAGATAGCTTGAACTGACCAATAACAAGCAGCAAGATTGAAATGGTAACTTTAAAATTGCCAACAAAAAAGGTTCCTGGACTCTGGCTAAAAATATGATCCTTTACCTTGAAAACCCTAAGGACTCCTACAGAAACCTCCTAGAACTGATGAAAGAATTCAGCAAAGTTTCCAGATACAAGATTAATATACAAAAATGAGTAGCTCTTCTATGTACCAACAGCAACCGAGTAGAGAATCAAATCAGGAACTCAACCTGTTTTACAAAAGCTTCAAATAAATAAATAAATAGGAACACAGCTAACCAAGGAGTCAAAAGTCCTCTACAAGGAAAACTACAAAACACTGCTGAAAGAAGTATAGATGACACAAAAAAAAATGGAAACACATCCCATGCTTATGGATGGTAAAATCAATATTGTGAAAATGACCGTACTGCCAAAAACAATTTACAAATTCAATGCAATCCCCATCAAAATATCATTCTTCACAGAATTAGAAAAAACAGTTCTAAAATTATTATGGAACAAAAAGAGAGCCCACATAGCCAAAGAATGGCTAAGCAAAAAGAACATATCTGGAGGCATCGCACTACCTAATTTCAAGCTATACTATTAGACCATAGTCACCAAAACAGCATGGTACTGGAACAAAAATAGGCAGATAGTCCAATGGAACAGAATAGAGAACTCAGAAATAAAACCGAACACTTATGGCCAACTGATCTTCAACAAAATAAACGAAACCCTAACGTGGGGAATGGAGACTCTTTTCAACAAATGGTGCTGGGGTAATTGGCTAGCCACACATAGGAAAATGGAGTTGAAACCTCATCACTCACCTTATACAAAAGCCAACTCAAGATGGACTAAGGATTTAATCCTAAGAGCTTAAACTATAAAAATTCTAGAAGATAACATTGGAAAAACCCTTCTAGACATTGGCTTAGGCAAGTATTTTATGACCAAGAAACCGAAAGCAAATGCAATAAAAACAAAGATAAATAGCTGAGACCTAATTAAAAAATAGAATTTTTGTGTGGCAAAACGAACAGCCAGCCACAGTAAACAGACAACCTACAGAGTAACAGAAAATCTTCATAATCTGTACATCTGACAAAGGAGCAATATCCAGAATCTACAATGAACTCTATCAAATCAGTAAGAAAAAAAAAAAATCCCATCAAAAAGTGGGCTAAGGACATGAATGGGCAATTCTCCAAAGAAGATATACAAATGACCAACAAACATGACCAAATGCTCAACATCTCTAACGATCAGGGAAATGCAAATCAAAACCACAATGCACTATCACCTCACTCTTGCAAGAATGACCATAACCAAAAAATCAAAAAACAGTTGATGTTGGCATGGATGCGGTGAATATGAACACTTATGCACTGCTGGTGGGAATGTAAACTAGTACAGCTGCTGTGAAAAACAGTGGTGAGATTCCCGCTCCTATTCAACATAGTGCTGGAAGTTCTGGCCAGACCAATCAGGCAGGAGAAGGAAATAAAGGCTATTCAATTAGGAAAAGAGGAAGTCAAATTGTCCCTGTTTGCAGATGACATGATTGTATATCTAGAAAACCCCATTGTCTCAGCCCAAAATCTCCACAAGCTGATTAGCAACTTCAGCAAAGTCTCAGGATACAAAATCAATGTACAAAAATCACAGGCATTCTTGTACACCAATCACAGACAAACAGAGAGCCAAATCATGAGTGAATTCCCATTCACAATTGCTTCAAAGAGAATAAAATACCTAGGAATCCAACTTACAAGGGATGTGAAGGACCTCTTCAAGGAGAACTACAAACCACTGCTCAATGAAATAAAAGAGGATACAAACAAATGGAAGACCATTCCATGCTCATGGGTTGGAAGAATAAATATCATGAAAATGGCCATACGGCCCAAGGTAATTTATAGATTCAATGCCATCCCCATCAAGCTACCAATGACTTTCTTCACAGAATTGGAAAAAAACTACTTTAAATTTCATATGGAACCAAAAAAGAGCCCACATCGCCAAAGTCAATCGTAAGCCAAAAGAACAAAGCTGGAGGCATCACGCTACCTGACTTAAAACTATACTACAAGGCTACAGTAACCAAAACAGCATGGTACTGGTACCACAACAAAGACATAGATCA